>NC_041388.1:629298180-629424874 GCF_002162155.2 Triticum dicoccoides | reverse complement strand
GGTCGACTTCACAGCTTTCACGGCCGCGGCCTTCGTGGCCTTCCCCTTCCCGGGCTTCGGAGGCATGGCGGAGGCGGTGGGGGAGATCGACGGCGCTGGTGGTGGCGGCAGCGACGGGGGCAGAGCGCTGCCCTCTTTCAACTCTGCAAGCGGAGGAGGGCGGCGGAGATTTCTGAGATTGCAGCAGCGAAGGGCGAAGGTGGGGGAAATGCCCCTGTTTCCCCTGCTTATAAAGAGGCACGGGGCGGACATTCGGCCTTCCAAATAAACAACCACCCACGATCTCTCCCACGACGCCGCGATTGACGCGTGCCGTTACGGGGGGCACGGTGGATACGGAGTTAGATTCGGCATAACCCAGGCTCCACGCGTGCCCGTGCCCTGATTTGGGCCTGGCCCAATAGCGCTCGGCACCATGTGTGACCCAGGCCAGGGGGCTCCTGTCGGTATACTAGAGTAGGGGTACCCTAATATCCCGAACTTGTGCACGGGCAGTTGCAGCGCCGCGCGGCAAGGCTTGCCGGACGACCGCCAGAGTCCTCCGTGGGTTCCTTTGGAGCCATTCAAGAACAAAGCATTCAAGATGAAGAGACAAGGCCCCGGCAAGAGGAGCTTGCCGGGAAGAGACAAGGCCCCGGCAAGAGGAGCTTGCCGAGAAGGCCAACCACGGCACTTCAAGAAACTTGCCGCGATGCACCGCACGTCCCGGCAAGGTCCGGTGAGCGACAAGCTTCTGGACTCGACAAGATGACGACCCCGACAAGGTACTTGCCGGGGGCCCGCTGCCACTCTATACCCGCACTCCAGCGCACCCACCCGCGTGTCGCCATGAGGCTTCCTCAGGGGCGCGTGGGCGGGAGCCTGTGCAGCCAGGGGTACGCGGTGGCAAGCGGAGATGAAGAGAAGACCATCATGGCAAATGGTGGTGCTCCTAACGGTCACTTTTTGCACTGTTTAGGCAACTCAGACGGGCATTCAATGACCTTGTCCCCTGCCGTCAGAGTTAGGTAGGGTGCACTGTGTCCACAGTAGCGGTAGCTGCACCTACCGCATCCTTTTCCATTTTTACCCTTCTAGTCTACGTTGCCACCTGTGGTGACCCCTTGAAAGTATAAAAGGAGGCCCAAGCGCAACGTAGAAGGGGTCGGCTCATTCGAAACATCAGGAACACTCTCACGCTCGGTCTGGCAGCGTCCATCGCTCCTGAGCAAGAATTCAATACACAAACAAGCAGCAGTAGGGTTTTACGCATCTGTGCGGCCCGAAGCTGGGTAAAACTGCTCGCGTGTACTGCCTCGGTCCACTCTTTGCGCGGCCTCCGCCCCCTCCGAACCGAAAGGGGCCCGGTCCCCATAGGTGTTGGTGGATCAGTTTCCCCGACACCAGGCATGTTTGAATCATGCGTTGGTATGTGGCGCCAGCGTTCTTGAGCCCGAAGGGCATGGTGTTGAAGTGGAATGGCCCATGTGGGGTGATGACTATTGTTGTAGCTTGATCGGATTCCTTCATTTTGATTTGATGGTATCCGGAATATGCGTCAAGAAAACATAGTGAGTCGTGTCCTGCGGTGGCGTTAATGATTTGATTGATGCGGGGGAGGGGGAAGGGATCCTTGGGGCATGCCTTGTTGAGGTCATTGAAATCGACGCACAGGCGCCAGGATTTGTCCTTCTTTGGTACCATCATCAAATTTTCTAGCCAGTCCGGATGTTTTATTTCTCTAATGAATCCGACCTCGATTAACTTGGCTAGCTCTTCCCCCATAGCTTGGCGTTTGGGTTCGGAAAAGCGCCGCTGTGTTTGCTTGACCGGCTTGTGTCCCTTCAATATATTGAGGCTATGTTCGGCCAACTCGCGTGGGATTCCTGGCATATCGAAAGGGTGCCAGGCAAATATATCCCAATTCTCATGCAGGAACTCTCGTAGCGCGGCGTCATCCTTGGGTCTAGTTGTGCTATGATGGATGCTGTCTTCTTGGGGTCCGTTGGATGGACTTGGAATTTGACTATTTCTTCTGCCGGTTTGAATGAGGTGGATTTGGGTCGTTTGTCTAGGACCACATCATCTTTGTCCACCGTGGAGCGCAGCGCGGTTAACTCTTCGGCCGCGAGGGCTTCAGATAATGCCTCAAGGGCCAGGGACGCGGTTTTATTCTCGGCGTGGAGTGCTATGTTCGGATCACTAACTAGAGTGATTATACCGTTGGGCCCGGGCATCTTAAGCTTCATGTACCCGTAATAGGGTATTGCTTGAAAGTGCGTAAATGCATCTCGCCCTAAGAGGCGTGATATCCGCTGTTGAAGGGGGCCACCTGGAAGGTTATCTCTTCGGACCAATAGTTCTCCGGCGTGCCGAATACCACGTTGAGTGTGATTTTTCCCGCACACCGTGCCTCCCGACTGGGAATGATTCCTTGGAAGGTCATGCTGCTTTGCTCGATGCGGCTCCTGTCTATTTCCATTTTTCATAGTGTATCCTCATAGATTAGGTTCGGTCCGTTGCCGCTGTCCATGAGAACCTTGGTGAGCCGAAAGCCATCCACAATTGGGCTGTGGACCAAGGTGGCTGGTGTTCGGATTGTCCTGTGTTTTGGTTCGTCGCCAGCGTTAAAGGTTATCGCTGTGTCGTTCCAAGGGTTTATTGTTGCCATCTGGCAGACTTCGGCGAGTTCGCGGAGTGCCCTTTTGCGCCTATTGTTTGAAGTGGATGTCTCAACGACAGTCAGGACTCTGGGTTTGTCGTCTTCTGGAGGGTGTTGCTCTGGGGCGTCTTTGGTGAGGATGTCCTCGCCGTTTTTGGCTACCTGCCAGAGTATCCAACATGCTCTAAGGCTGTGGGTTGGTATGGTATCCGCTGTGGTGTGTATTTTGCATGGGCCATCAAGCCATCCCTCCAGAACAGTTCCCCTCGCGTAATGGGTTTGCATTTTTTGGATTTTGGTCTGGGCGTGTTACAGGGGTGCGCCCTTTTTGCCTGGACCAGTGGTTGAGTTGGGGCCGATAGCTCCCAGACTGTCTGATCTCTCCAGGCGCTCTCCATTGCGCTGTACTTCTGTACAATAGTTGCCAAGTCAGTGAAGTGTAGTATGTGGCGGCAATTAATGGCGTTGAGGAGTCCTTTGTTCGTGCAATTGTTGCGGAATGCTGATATTACGTCCTCGTCGCGGCAATCTTTGACCTTGTCCTTGACAAGGAGGAATCTGGCCCAAAAGTGGTGGACCGTTTCCTGGGGCTACTGTTGTATGCTCATGAGAGTGCCTGGGTGGGTGGGTGGCGTTGGATCTGAACCCTGACCCGATCGATGATCCGGAGTCTGAGGTTTTTCCAGACTGAACAGTCCGGGCTCCGGAGTAACTTCTGATTTTTGAAGCCCGCCATCTGACTCTAAGTTCGGAGGCGTGTATTTCTGCCGGTAGATGTCCGGCTTCTCGAGGTCGGAGACCCGAACTTAATTCGTCCTTAGTATAGAGGAAGGGTTATCTTGCTCCTCGGCTACCGCTATCTGGTGGGTGATCGGTGGAGAATTAATCTCTCTCTGGTCGGGTTTAAGCCCAATCCGATCGTAGTCTGTAGCGACTCCCAAGACGGTGATGCAATCTAGGAGTTCGTTCAAAGACGATAACTCCATCGGATCCATCCGTTTGGCGTATTTGGAATCAACGCAGATACATTTTTTGATGACTCAGGAGGTCATCCTCGTCGGCTCAGAGGCCGAGCGGGCGATCATGGTAAAACCGCCGAGCCGGAGGGTTTGGCCCGAGGCCAGAGCTCCTCCTGAGGTGATATTTTCCTTGATGATAAGTCGAGCCATCAACCTCTGCGACAACAGCATAGTGGAACTCTCAATGAAAGCACCAATGTCGGTGTCAAAACCGGCAGATCTCGGGTAGGGGGTCCCGAACTGTGCGTCTAAGGTTGATGGTAATAGGAGACAGGCGACACGATGTTTACCCAGGTTTGGGACCTCTCTATGGAGGTAATACCCTACTTCCTGCTTGATTGACCTTGATGAGTATAAGTATTACAAGAGTTGATCTACCATGAGATCGTAATGGCTAAACCCTAGAAGTCTAGCCTGTGTGACTACGGTATTGAGTATATCCTTTCCGGACTACACCCTCCGGTTTATATAGACACCGGGGGATCTAGGGTTACATAGAGTCGGTTACATAAGATGGAATCTTCATAGTTGTTCGCCAAGCTTGCCTTCCACGCCAAGGAGAGTCCTATCCGGACACGGGTACAGTCTTCGGTCTTCATATCTTCACAGCCCATTAGTCCGGCCCATAGATAACAGGCTAGATGCCCGAGGACCCCTTAGTCCAGGACTCCATCACGTGCCCCTGACCCTTCTCATTCGCTTGACATGTGTCACCCACGTACTGATAGGTGAAGATCGTGTGCGATCATGGATGAATAGGTAAACATTTCACAGAATGCAGAACGGTTTGAGTGGCAAAGTCGAAAATTTAGATAAGATACGTTTTAAAGTTTCGTTCGCAAATTCTTCAGCTGACAAGGACACAGTGAAGATTTTGAACGAGTTTCAAATAGAACGCACATGAAGAATTTGTGAATAGTTTGGGTTGAGTTTAGCATAGAGGGGGGAAGGGTCCAATCACATTCACTTAGCAGAAAAGGCAACATGAAGAAATAGCAATAAGTGAATGCTGTAGAGGACATAAACTCATATAAATATATAGCCAATGAAGAAAAATGACGGAAATCGTGAAGATATTGCAAAGTTGAAGAAATTGAACAACTGAGGAATTTCAACACTGAAAAAAACTCAAATTGAAGATTTTCAACTTTTGGTGGTGGCATGACCCACCGTATAAGAATGATGATTTCAGACACCGCGTACAATTGTCGTAGGGCTCTGAGAATCAAATTCTTTGTTAATTTCTTCACACTTAGAGTGTTAGTCTTCATTGATTGAAGAAAAACGTTTCTTCATGTGTTGCACATCTAAGTCATCAATTTTGTATAAGTGTTAGGATGAGTGTCCTTTTCAAAGAACATTTGAAGATTCTAAGATATTTAGCTCACACCGCAACTTGCTAAATATCTTCTCATCCAAGGGCCTAGTGAAGATATCGGCTAGCTGTTCTTCAGTCTTCACATGCTCAATAGAGATGTCGCCCTTCAACACATGATCATGAAGAAAATGATGATGAATCTGAATGTGCTTTGTCTTTGAGTGCTGAACCGGGTTATGAGCAATCTTGATGGCACTCTCATTGTCACAGTAGAGTGGTAAATTCTTCATGTTGACGCCGTAGTCCTTGAGAGTTTGCTTCATCCATAGCAGTTGAGCACAGCAAGAACCAGCAGCAATGTACTCAGCTTCAGCAGTAGACAGTGATACGCAGTTCTGTTTCTTCGAGGACCAACAGACCAAGGATCGTCTGAGGAAATGGCATGTGCCAGATGTTGACTTGTGGTCCAGACGATCACCAGCATAGTCAAAGTCTGAATATCCAGTGAGATCAAAATCCGAGACCTTGGGGTACCATAATCCAAGTGTTGGTGTGTGAGCTAGATATCGAAGAATATGCTTCACAGCCTTATGGTGTGATTCCTTCGGTGCAGCTTGAAATCGGGCACACATGCAAACACTAAGCATAATATCTGGCCTAGATGCACATAAGTACAATAAAGAACCAATCATGGAGCGGTATACCTTTTGATCAAAGTCAATACCATTTTCATCAGTGCATACATGTCCATTTGTGGGCATAGGGATTTTGACACCTTTGCAATCTTGCATGCCGAATTTCAATACATCCTTGAGGTATTTCTCCTGAGATATGAATATGCCATTGCGTTGTTGACGAATTTGAATACCTAAGAAGAATTTAAATTCTCCCATCATAGACATTTGGTATTCTTCACTCATCATATAGGCAAATCCATCACTGTAACGTTGGTCAATACAACCAAAAATGATATCATCAACATAAATTTTGCACACAAACAATTCACCATCATAAGATTTAGTGAAAGAGTTGGGTCAAGTGAACCGGGTTTGAAGCCTTTCTTCATGAGGAATTCCTTCAAAGTATCATACCACGCCCGAGGGGCCTGCTTGAGGCCATAGAGGGCCTTATTGAGTCTGAAGACTTTGTCAGGATACTTTGGATCTTCAAAACCTGGGGGTTGAGCAACATATACTTCTTCCTCAAGCTTACTATTGAGGAATGCACTTTTCACATCCATTTGATATAAGATGATATCATGATGGTTAGCATAAGCAAGTAATAAGTGAATAGCTTCAAGTCTAGCAACAGGTGCAAAAGTTTCATCGAAGTCAATTCCTTCAACCTGTGTGTAGCCTTGAGCTACAAGCCGTGCCTTATTCCTCACCACAAGGCCATTTTCATCTTGCTTGTTGCGGTAGATCCACTTTGTGCCAATGATATTGTGCTTGCAAGGATCTATATGTTTGACCAGTTCCCAGACATTGTTGAGCTTGAATTGATGTAATTCCTCTTGCATAGCTTGAATCCACTCAGGCTCCAGAAATGCTTCATCTACCTTAGTGGGCTCTGTGATAGAGACGAAAGCAAAGTGCCCACAAAAGTTAGATAAATGTGAAGCTCTTGAGCGTGTGAGAGGACCTGGAATGTTGATGTTGCTGATGATTTTCTCAATCTGCACTTCGTTTGCAACGCGAGGATGAGCGGGTTGTCGTTGAGGAATTTGATCAACATTTTCTTCAGCACCATTTTCCTCAAGTGCATCAGCATAACGTTCTTCACGTTCTGGAATGACTTCTTCAGCAGATTCTTCGGTAGGAATGACATCCTCAGTAGCCTTGAACTTAATAGATTCCTCAGGAGGTATTTCATATGTCACAGGAGGTAGGTGCTCTCTTTGCGAGCCATTAGTTTCATCGAACCGCACATCTACAGTTTCAACAACCTTGTGGTGATAGGTGTTGAAGACTCTGTAGGTGTGCGAGTCCTTACCATAACCGAGCATAAAACCTTCATGTTCTTTCGGTGCAAATTTAGAACTATGATGAGGATCTCTAATCCAGCATTTAGCACCGAAGACTTTGAAATAACTCACATTGGGTTTCTTGTCAGTGAGGAGTTCATATGCAGTCTTCTTGAAGAATTTGTGAAGATATACCCTATTGATGATGTGGCAAGCAGTATCAATTGCCTCAGGCCAGAAGCGAGTAGGCGTCTTGTACTCATCAAGCATAGTGTGAGCCATCTCAACAAGAGTCCTATTCTTGCGCTCCACGACGCCATTTTGCTGAGGAGTATAAGGAGCAGATAACTCATGAGTAATACCAAGTTCATCAAGATAGTCATCAAGACCAGTGTTCTTGAACTCAGTTCCATTATCACTTCTGATGTGCTTGATCTTCACACCAAAGTTGGTTGAAGCCCTTGAGGAAAATCGTTTGAAGACTTCCTGCACTTCAGTTTTGTAAGTGATGATATGCACCCATGTATATCGAGAATAATCATCAATAATGACAAAGCCATATAAAGATGCAGCATTAGTAAATGTGGCATAGTGAGTAGGGCCAAAGAGATCCATGTGAAGCAATTCAAATGGTCGAGTAGTAGTCATGATAGTCTTCGCTGGATGCTTGGCCTTGGTCATCTTTTCAGCTTCGCATAAGTGATCCTTGAGGAATTTGACATTTTCAATGTCAATGGCATGCTTCTTCTTTGCGAGCGTGTGCAGATTCCTCATGCCAGCATGACCAAGTCGTCGATGCCATAGCCAGCCTTCTGAAGCTTTTGCAAGTAGATGTATCAGGTTGTGGTCCTGTAGAGAAATCAACAATATACAAATCTCCTCTCCTAAAGCCTTCGAAGACTTTGGAATTGTCAGCTTCCATGATCACAACACAACGATACTTGCCAAAGACAACAACCATATCAAGATCACAAAGCATTGAGATAGACATGAGGTTGAACCCTAAGGACTCGACAAGCATGACTTTGTCCATGTGTCGATCCTTTGAGATTGCAATCTTACCTAGACCCAATACCTTGCTTTTGCCTTTGTCAGCGTAGGTGATATGCTTCAGATGTGATGGAGATAAGGCAGAGTCCATCAATAAGCTCCTGTCACCAGTCATGTGATTTGTACATCCACTATCGAGGACCCACTCAGTGGCTTTGGGTTGATCATCCTGCAGATGAATTAGTGCAACTTACGAACTCACATACTTCATCAGTGAATAATATGATATCAATTTCATCAAGCAAAGATAAAGCAGTATGAGGACGTGAGAAATGAAAATTCATTTCTTCATGATTAGCTTGCGTCCTTTCAAGCACATTCAGGTCTCCAGCAAATTCTTCAGACGATTAAGTTCGTCTGGAGACCTGACCCTGCATAATAGATTAGTTCTTTTTCTTCACCACCCACATCTGAAGGGGTGGCAAAGAGTTCATCATTCTGCGAGCTCCATAAGAGAAAGGTCGCATAGATGTCAATCCACTTTGTTTCACATAAGAGGGATTAGGGTAAGCATAAGAGTAAGGAGATAAATTCTTTGAGGACTTATGAACATAATGGTTTGAAGAATAATGCATGTATCCATACTCCTTAGATCTTCCTTGCGAAACAGACGGGTTAGCACGATGATGTTCATACGAGGACTTTGATCCTTTTGAGGAATTTGATCCACGTGAGGAGTTTGATCCGTATGAGGACTTGGATCCATATGAAGAATTTGATCTGGGGTTCCTATTCTTCTTAGGAGGTGTCATGATGACATTCACCTGAAGATTTCCAAGGCACCTTTTGGGAATCCAGATTTTCTTCATAGGAGAACCGTTCCTGCAGTTAGTGCCAACATATCTAGCAAATACTTCACCATTCTGATTTTGAAAAGTTTATAGTTGGAGTCAGTTGACTCATCAAAAGAATATGAAGATTCACATGTAAAGCCAGATAAAGTAGATGGATCCACTGAAGGTCCCTGTCGGTGTCAAAACCGGCGGATCTCGGGTAGGGGGTCCCGAACTGTGCGTCTAAGGCGGATGGTAACAGGAGGCAGGGGACATGATGTTTTACCCAGGTTCGGGCCCTCTTGATGGAGGTAAAACCCTACATCCTGCTTGACTATTCTTGATAATATGAGTAGTACAAGAGTTGATCTACCATGAGATCAGATAGGCTAAACCCTAGAAGCTAGCCTATGGTATGATTGTATGTTGTCCTACGGACTAAAACCCTCCGGTTTATATAGACACCGGAGGAGGCTAGGGTTACACAAGGTCGGTTACAAAGGAGGAGATATCCATATCCGTATTGCCTAGCTTTCCTTCCACGCTAAGTAGAGTCCCATCCGGACACGGGATGAAGTCTTCAATCTCGTATCTTCATAGTCCAACAGTCTGGCCAAAGGATATAGTCCGGCTGTCCGGAGACCCCCTAATCCAGGACTCCCTCAGTAGCCCCTGAACCAGGCTTCAATGACGATGAGTCCGGCGCGCAGTGTTGTCTTCGGCATTGCAAGGCGGGTTCCTCCTCCGAATACACCACGGAAGAGTTTGAATACAAGGATAGTGTCCGACCCTGCAAAATAAGTTCCGCATACCATCGTAGAGAGAATAATATTTCCACAAATCTAATCTGCTGACACGTTTTGGCAGCACGACATCACGCCACGGCCCGGTAATTGTTTGAACCGTTTTTCTTTAACCAGCCCCGCACATAACCCGAGGCGGTTTCTTGACACGTCTTGTCAAAGCAGAGATCGTGTTCCCCTTATCATGGGATTCTCATCAATACAAATGTGGGTAACCCAACCGTGCCTGTTGGTATGACTCCTAGATCTTAGGTAAGTCTCGAACGGCCACGAGGAGGACGCCTGATATTCATCCCCTTTATAAAGGGACAAGGCTTTTTCTTTTTTCCCTCCCGTGCTCAATCGAATCCTTCCCCTGCCTCGAGTTCTAACACCCAAAGCCCAGGTCAAGTGCTTCGGACCTTCAATCATGTCCGGATCCAGCCTTCAAGGCCAGTGGATGCCTTCCTCCGTCACGGAGGAGGACATCAAGAAGTTGAGGGAGGCCAGATATCTGACCGCCAAAATTTCGCATAGGATGCCCGACCGAGGGCAGGTCGTCCCTACTCCCGAACCCAACGAGAGCGTTGTGTTCGTCTCCCACTTCCTTCGAGGACTAGGCCTTGCTCTGGATCCCTTTGTTAGGGTTCTTATGTTCTATTACGGGCTGGATTTTCACGATCTGGCCTCGGATTCCCTTCTTCACATCTCGTCATTTATTGTCGTTTGTGAGGCCTTCCTCCGCATTACCCCTCACTTCGGCATGTGGCTCAAGACCTTCGATGTGAAGCCGAAGATGGTCGAGGGGCATTACGCAGTGTGCGGAGGTGCTCTAATAAGCAAAATTGCTGACGCTCCATGGCCAAAGGGTTCCTTTCCAGAGGTGTCCGGATTGTGGCAACGGGAGTGGTTTTACGTCACAGCTCCCCGAAGTGCCAAGTGGGTAGCTGCCCCCACCTTTCGCTCGGGCCCTCCACCACAACTGATGTCATGGATCAGCAGGGGGCTGAGCTGGGGTCTAGCCAAGGATGTGCCAATACTGCAGAGCCATATCCGAGATCTCTTCGAGGGAGATTTTAGTCTGGTTATGGTAATGCAAGTTATGTGGGTTCGTCGAGTCCGGCCTTGCAAACGCCGGCCCCTCCGCGTGTGGGAATTCAACCCGGAAGGACCGTGCACTATTTAGAATTTCCTTGGCATGACGCACGAGGAGATGTACAAATCGTTCTTCGGACCCCAAATAAAGTGTTCGGACACTACCGAGGACGTGGGCCTGAGCTGCAACTGCCCTGCTACCCAAGTAAGTAATCCCATGGCCGAACACACTGTCCTTTTTATTTATCATGACATCATTCTGAAGAATCGCTCTTCGGCCAGGACTAGATAACAAAGGCGAAGATGATCCGGTGTTCGGCCCCCCTTCCTGAAGGCTTGGACAATCCGGTGCTGGAAAAGATGCTCGAGCCAGCACCTTGTCTAGTGCCCTCAAAGGAAGATGAAGGGGGAATAAAGAGGGCGAAAGCGGGCCTCCATCACTACCTATTCCAATCGAGGGAATGAGCGCCTCCGCGAGGGAGGATAACCAAGGGGAAGAATCTGGCATTCTCTCTCGGGGAAGGAAGAGGACCACCTCTGAAGATCCGGAAACTAAGGTTTCCAAACGGGAGAAGAAATCTCCGCCAGAGGGTCCTGCCTTGGAGGGTATTCTTGCCGCACAATGTCCGCGCGGGTATCAGCTCTCTACCAAGTTGTAAGTAATTAAAAAGTACTTAATAGTGAAGATATCCTACCTTACTTCCGAAGACAATAACCGATGCTTGTAAATTGTAGTCCGGATCACAGCCCTTCTCGACAGAGTTCATCTTCAGGGGATCTTCTTCCGGAGATGATGGAGAGCGAAACGCCTCCCCCGGACTCCCCAGCTCAAGAAGCGGGCGACCTTGAAGTGTCGTCGCGAAGGGTATCTCCGGATCCAATATCGCCAGAGGATGGCCCTTTGGCTGCCCGGCATCCCCAGTATCCGGCTCCTGAGGAGAGCGATAGCAAGGGTCCGTACTATGTGCGGTCGGACACACTGAAGGATCTTCTGGGGAAAGCTGTCGTCTCGGAAGCGCATCATACGCTAATGGGTACGATAATTGAAAGGATTTCATCCGCCAAAAGCGGTTTGCACGAAGCTGTTATGAGTCTGCTGAAAGCTTCGAGGTACGTAAAATAATGTATGCCTTTAATAGTACCGCATACGTTAGGTATGCCCATGCAGATAGTAGCCCCTGAGACTCTAGTTGTCGTCGAGAACGGCGACAAATAGAGGATCATAGTCCCAGGTAATAACCAGACCGCGTTTATGTGTAGGTGGTTGAAGCTCCGGTGGCTAGCCGGACTGATGGGTTTGCCAAGCGGCAATTGGATGCGGCAGATGCCGACATCGTGCTTGTCAACAAGCGACTTGACGAGGCACAGGGTGAGTGATTTTTCTGGTGATCGTCACATAATAAGAGCGGCATGATGCCAGTATCTTTAATATGTTGTGACTGCAGATGGAGCGGCCACCGTGGAGACCCTTCGGGCGGAGCTTGCTCGAGCCAAGGAGCAAGCAAGGAGTAGCAATGTGGCCGCTTTACAGGCGGCCGAAGTGTTGGAAATATGCCCTAGAGGCAATAATAAAAGCATTATTATTATATTTCCTTGTTCATGATAATTGTCTTTATTCATGCTATAATTGTGTTATCTGCAAATCGTAATACATGTGTGAATAATAGACACCAACATGTCCCTAGTAAGCCTCTAGTTGACTAGCTCGTTGATCAACAGATAGTCATGGTTTCCTGACTATGGACATTGGATGTCATTGATAATGAGATCACATCATTAGGAGAATGATGTGATGGACAAGACCCAATCCTAAACATAGCACAAGGTCGTATAGTTCGTTTGCTAGATTTTTCCGATGTCAAAGTATCTTTTCCTTGGACCATGAGATCGTGTAACTCCCGGATACCGTAGGAGTGCTTTGGGTGTACCAAACGTCACAACGTAACTGGGTGACTATAAAGGTATACTACGGGTATCTCCGAAAGTGTCTGTTGGGTTGACACGGATCAAGACTGGGATTTGTCACTCCGTATGACGGAGAGGTATCACTGGGCCCACTCGGTAATGCATCATCATAATGAGCTCAAAGTGACCAAGTGTCTGGTCACGGGATCATGCATTGCGGTACGAGTAAAGTGACTTGCCGGTAACGAGATTGAATGAGGTATTGGGATACCGACGATCGAATCTCGGGCAAGTAACATACCGATTGACAAAGGTAATTGTATACGGGGTTGCTTGAATCCTCGACATCGTGGTTCATCCGATGAGATCATCGAGGAGCATGTGGGAGCCAACATGGGTATCCAGATCCCGCTGCTGGTTATTGACCGGAGAGTCGTCTCGGTCATGTCTACATGTCTCCCGAACCCGTAGGGTCTACACACTTAAGGTTCGGTGACGCTAGGGTTGTAGGGATATGTATATGCAGTAACCCGAATGTTGTTCGGAGTCCCGGATGAGATCCCGGACGTCAGGAGTTCCGGAATGGTCCGGAGGTAAAGAATTATATATAGGAAGTGCTATTTCAAGCATCGGGACAAGTTTCGGGGTCATCGGTATTGTACCGGGACCACCGGAAGGGTCCTGGGGGTCCACCGGGTGGGGCCACCTGCCCCGGGGGCCACATGGGCTGTAGGGGGTGCGCCTTGGCCTATATGGGCCAAGGGCACCAGCCCCAAGAGGCCCATGCGCCTAGGGTTCAAGAAGGGAAGAGTCCCAAAGGGGGAAGGCACCTCCTAGGTGCCTTGGGGAGGAGGGACTCCCCCCCTTGGTCGCACCCCCCTAGGAGATTGGATCTCCTAGGGCCGGCGCCCCCCCCCCTTGGACTCCTTATATATAGTGGGGTAAGGAGGGCCTCTCATAATACATCTTTGGTGCCTCCCTCTCCCTCTCCAACACATCCTCCTCCTCCATAGTGCTTAGTGAAGCCCTGCCGGAGTACTGCAGCTCCATCACCACCACGTCGTCGTGCTGCTGCTGGAGCCATCTTCCTCAACCTTCCCCCTTGCTGGATCAAGAAGGAGGAGACGTTACGCTGACCGTACGTGTGTTGAACGCGGAGGTGCCGTCCGTTCGGCGCTAGGATCTTCGGTGATTTGGATCACGTCGAGTACGCCTTCCTCATCCCCGTTCTTTGAACGCTTCCGCGTGTGATATACAAAGGTATGTAGATGCAATCCAATCACTCGTTGCTAGATGAACTCCTAGATGGATCTTGGTGAAACCGTAGGAAATTTTTTTGTTTTCTGCAACGTTCCCCAACAGTGGCATCATGAGCTAGGTCTATGCGTAGTTCTCTTGCATGAGTAGAACACAATTTGTTGTGGGTGTTGATGTTGTCAACTTTCTTGCCGCTACTAGTCTTATCTTGCTTCAACGGTATTGTGGGATGAAGCGGCCCGGACCAACCTTACACGTACGCTTACGTGAGACCGGTTCCACCGACAAACATGCACTAGTTGCATAAGGTGGCTGGCGGGTGTCTGTCTCTCCCACTTTAGTTGGAGCGGATTCGATGAAAAGGGTCCTTATGAAGGGTAAATAGAAGTTGACAAATCACGTTGTGGCTTTCATGTAGGTAAGAAAACGTTCTTGCTAGAACCCTACTTCAGCCACGTAAAACTTGCAACAACAATTAGAGGACGTCTAACTTGTTTTTGCAGCAAGTGCTTTGTGATATGATATGGCCAAAGTTGTGATGAATGATGAATGATATATATGTGATGTATGAGATGTTCATGCTACTGTAATAGGAATCACGACTTGCATGTCGATGAGTATGACAACCGGCAGGAGCCATAGGAGTTGTCTTTATTTTTGTATGACCTGCGTGTCATTGAGAAACGCCATGTAAATTACTTTACTTTATTGCTAAACGCGTTAGCCATAGTAGTAGAAGTAATAGTTGGCGAGCAACTTCATGGAGACACGGTGATGGATATCATGATGATGGAGATCATGGTGTCATGCCGGTGACAAGATGATCATGGAGCCCCAAGATGGAGATCAAAGGAGCTATGTGATATTGGCCATATCATGTCACTATTATTATTTGATTGCATGTGATGTTTATCATGTTTTTGCATCTTGTTTACTTAGAACGACGGTAGTAAATAAGATGATCCCTCATAATAATTTCAAGAAAAGTGTTCCCCCTAACTGTGCACCGTTGCGACAGTTCGTTGTTTCGAAGCACCACGTGATGATCGGGTGTGATAGATGTAACGTTCACATACAATAGGTGTAAGACAGATTTACACATGCAAAACACTTAGGTTTACTTGACGAGCCTAGCATGTACAGACATGGCCTCGGAACACAGAAGACCGAAAGGTCGAGCATGAGTCATATAGAAGATACGATCAACATGAAGATGTTCACCGACGTTGACTAGTCCGTCTCACGTGATGATCGGACACGGCCTAGTTAACTCGGATCATGTTATACTTAGATGACTGGAGGGATGTCTATCTAAGTGGGAGTTCATTGAATAATTTGATTAGATGAACTTAATTATCATGAACTTAGTCTAAAATCTTTACAATATGTCTTGTAGATCAAATGGCCGACGTAGTCCTAAACTTCAACGCGTTCCTAGAGAAAACCAAGCTGAAAGACGATGGCAGCAACTACACGGACTGGGTCCGGAACCTGAGGATCATCCTCATAGCTGCCAAGAAAGATTATGTCCTACAAGCACCGCTAGGTGATGCACCTGTTCTCCCTGCAGAACAAGACATTATGAACGCTTGGCAGGCACGTACCGATGACTACTCCCTCGTTCAGTGCGGCATGCTTTACAACTTAGAGCCGGGGCTCCAAAAGCGTTTTGAGAGCCATGGAGCATATGAGATGTTTGAAGAGCTGAAAATGGTTTTCCAAGCTCATGCCCGGGTCGAGAGATATGAAGTCTCCGACAAATTCTTCAGCTGTAAGATGGAGGAAAATAGTTCTGTCAGTGAGCACATACTCACAATGTCTGGGTTACATAACCGCTTGACTCAGTTGGGAGTTAATCTCCCGGATGACGCGGTCATTGACAGAATCCTCCAGTCGCTTCCACCAAGCTACAAGAGCTTTGTGATGAACTTCAATATGCAGGGGATGGAAAAGACCATTCCTGAAGTATTTGCAATGCTGAAATCAGCAGAGGTAGAAGTCAAAAAGGAACATCAAGTGTTGATGGTGAATAAAACCACTAAGTGCAAGAAAGGCAAGGGTAAGAAAACCTTCAAGAAAGATGGCAAGGGAGTTGCCGCGCCCGGCAAGCAAGCTGCCGGGAAGAAGCCAAAGAAGGGACCCAAGCCCGAGACTCGGTGCTTTTATTGCAAGGAAAGTGGTCACTGGAAGCGGAACTGCCCCAAATACTTAGCGGACAAGAAGGCCGGCAAAAAGAAAGGTATATGTGATATACATGTAATTGATGTGTACCTTACCAGTACTCGTAGTAGCTCCTAGGTATTTGATACCGGTGCAGTTGCTCACATTTGTAACTCAAAGCAGGAGCTGCAGAATAAGCGGAGACTGGCGAAGGACGAGGTGACGATGCGCGTCGGGAATGGTTCCAAGGTCGATGTGATCGCCGTCGGCACGCTACCTCTACATTTACCTATGGGATTAGTTTTGAACCTCAATAATTGTTATTTAGTGCCAAGTTTGAGCATGAACATTGTATCAGGATCTCGTTTAATACGAGATGGCTACTCATTTAAATCCGAGAATAATGGTTGTTCTATTTATATGAGAGATATGTTTTATGGTCATGCTCCGATGGTAAATGGTTTATTCTTAATGAATCTCGAGCGTAATGCTACACATATTCATAGTGTGAGTACCAAAAGATGTAAGATTGATAATGATAGTCCCACATACTTGTGGCACTACCGCCTTGGTCACATAGGTGTCAAACGCATGAAGAAGCTCCATGCTGATGGACTTTTAGAGTCTCTTGATTACGAATGATTTGACACGTGCGAACCATGCCTCATGGGTAAAATGACCAGGACTCCGTTCTCAGGAACAATGGAGCGAGCAACCAACTTATTGGAAATCATACATACTGATGTATGCGGTCCAATGAGTGCTGAGGCTCGCGGTGGCTATCGTTATGTTCTCACCCTCACCGATGACTTGAGTAGATATGGCTATGTCTACTTAATGAAACACAAGTCTGAGACCTTTGAAAAGTTCAAGGAATTTCAGAGTGAGGTTGAGAATCAATGTGACAGAAAAATCAAGTTCCTACGATCAGATCGTGGAGGAGAATACTTGAGTCACGAGTTTGGCACACACTTAAGAAAATGTGGAATAGTTTCACAGCTCACGCCGCCTGGAACACCTCAGCGAAATGGTGTGTCCGAACGTCGTAATCGCACTCTATTAGATATGGTGCAATCTATGATGTCTCTTGCCGATTTACCGCTATCTTTTTGGGGCTATGCTTTAGAGACTGCCGCATTCACTTTAAATAGGGCACCATCGAAATCCGTTGAGACGACACCGTTTGAATTATGGTTTGGGAAGAAACCTAAGCTGTCGTTTCTAAAAGTTTGGGGATGCGATGCTTATGTCAAGAAACTTCAACCTGAAAAGCTCGAACCCAAATTGGAAAAATGCGTCTTCATAGGATACCCTAAAGAAACTATTGGGTATACCTTCTACCTCAGATCCGAAGGCAAGATCTTTGTTGCCAAGAATGGGTCCTTTCTAGAGAAAGAGTTTCTCTCGAAAGAAGTAAGTGGGAGGAAAGTAGAACTTGATGAAGTATTACATCTTGAACCGGAAATTGGCGCAGCTCAAGAAAATGTTCCTGAGGTGCCTGCACCGACTAGAGAGGAAGTTAATGATGATGATCAAGATACTTCTGATCAAGCTCCTACTGAAATTCGAAGGTCCACAAGGACACGTTCCGCACCAGAGTGGTACGGCAACCCTGTCTTGGAAATCATGTTGTTAGACAACGGTGAACCTTCGAACTATGAAGAAGCGATGGCGGGCCCGGATTCCGACAAATGTCTAGAAGCCATGAAATCCGAGATAGGATCCATGTATGAAAACGAAGTATGGACTTTGACTGACTTGCCCGTTGAGCGGCGAGCCATAGAAAATAAATGGATCTTTAAGAAGAAGACAGACACGGATGGTAATGTGACCATCTATAAAGCTCGCCTTGTCGCTAAGGGTTATCGACAAGTTCAAGGGGTTGACTACGATGAGACTTTCTCACCGGTAGCGAAGCTGAAGTCCGTCTGAATCATGTTAGCAATTGCCGCATTTTATGATTATGAAATATGGCAGATTGACGCCAAAACGGCATTCCTTAATGGTTTCCTTAAGGAAGAATTATATATGATGCAGCCGAAAGGTTTTGTCGATCCTAAGAATGCTGACAAGGTGTGCAAGCTCCAACGCTCGATTTATGGGCTGGTGCAAGCATCTCGGAGTTGGAACATTCGCTTTGATGAGATGATCAAAGCGTTTGGGTTTACACAGACTTATGGAGAAGCCTGTGTTTACAAGAAAGTGAGTGGGAGCTCTGTAGCATTTCTCATATTATATGTAGATGACATACTTTTGATGGGAAATGATATAGAACTCTTGGACAGCATTAAGGCCTACTTGAATAAGAGTTTTTCAATGAAGGACCTTGGAGAAGCTGCATATATATTAGGCATCAAGATCTATAGAGATAGATCAAGACGCCTCATAGGTCTTTCACAAAGCACATACCTTGATAAGATATTGAAGAAATTCAATATGGATCAGTCTAAGAAGGGGTTCTTACCTGTGTTACAAGGTGTGAAATTGAGCTTGGCTCAATGTCCGACCACGGTAGAAGATATAGAAGAGATGAGTGTCATCCCCTATGCCTCAGCCATAGGTTCTATTATGTATGGCATGCTGTGTACCAGACCTAATGTAAACCTTGTCGTAAGTTTGGTAGGAAGGTACCAAAGTAATCCCGGCAAGGAACACTGGACAGCGGTCAAGAATATCCTAAAGTACCTGAAAAGGACTAAGGAAATGTTTCTCGTTTATGGAGGCGACGAAGAGCTCGTCATAAAGGTTTACGTCGACGCTAGCTTCGACACAGATCTGGATGACTCTAAGTCACAAACCAGATACGTGTATATTTTGAATGGTGGGGCAGTAAGCTGGTGCAGTTGCAAGCAGAGCGTCGTGGCGGGATCTACATGTGAAGCGGAGTACATGGCAGCCTCGGAGGCAGCGCATGAAGCAATTTGGGTGAAGGAGTTCATCACCGACCTAGGAGTCATACCCAATGCATCGGGGCCAATCAAACTCTTCTGTGACAACACTGGAGCTATTGCTCTTGCCAAGGAGCCCAGGTTTCACAAGAAGACAAGGCACATCAAGCGTCGCTTCAACTCCATTCGTGAAAATGTTCAAGATGGAGATATAGATATTTGTAAAGTGCACACGGACCTGAATGTAGCAGATCCGTTGACTAAACCTCTCCCTAGAGCAAAACATGATCAACACCAGAATTCCATGGGTGTTCGATTCATCACAATGTAACTAGATTATTGACTCTAGTGCAAGTGGGAGACTATTAGAAATATGCCCTAGAGGCAATAATAAAAGCATTATTATTATATTTCCTTGTTCATGATAATTGTCTTTATTCATGCTATAATTGTGTTATCCGGAAATCGTAATACATGTGTGAATAATAGACACCAACATGTCCCTAGTAAGCCTCTAGTTGACTAGCTCGTTGATCAACAGATAGTCATGGTTTCCTGACTATGGACATTGGATGTCATTGATAATGAGATCACATCATTAGGAGAATGATGTGATGGACAAGACCCAATCCTAAACATAGCACAAGGTCGTATAGTTCGTTTGCTAGAATTTTCCAATGTCAAAGTATCTTTTCCTTGGACCATGAGATCGTGTAACTCCCGGATACCGTAGGAGTGCTTTGGGTGTACCAAACGTCACAACGTAACTGGGTGACTATAAAGGTATACTACGGGTATCTCCGAAAGTGTCTGCTGGGTTGACACGGATCAAGACTGGGATTTGTCACTCCCTGTGACGGAGAGGTATCACTGGGCCCACTCGGTAATGCATCATCATAATGAGCTCAAAGTGACCAAGTGTCTGGTCACGGGATCATGCATTACGGTACGAGTAAAGTGACTTGCCGGTAACGAGATTGAACGAGGTATTGGGATACCGACGATCGAATCTCGGGCAAGTAACATACCGATTGACAAAGGGAATTGTATACGGGGTTGCTTGAATCCTCGACATCGTGGTTCATCCGATGAGATCAACGAGGAGCATGTGGGAGCCAACATGGGTATCCAGATCCCGCTGCTGGTTATTGACCGGAGAGTCGTCTCGGTCATGTCTACATGTCTCCCGAACCCGTAGGGTCTACACACTTAAGGTTCGGTGATGCTAGGGTTGTAGGGATATGTATATGCAGTAACCCGAATGTTGTTCGGAGTCCCGGATGAGATCCTGGACATCACGAGGAGTTCCGGAATGGTCCGAAGGTAAAGAATTATATATAGGAAGTGCTATTTCGGGCATCGGGACAAGTTTCGGGGTCACCGGTATTGTACTGGGACCACCGGAAGGGTCCCGGGGGTCCACCGGGTGGGGCCACCTGCCCCGGGGGCCACATGGGCTGTAGGGGGTGCGCCTTGGCCTATATGGGCCAAGGGCACCAGCCCCAAGAGGCCCATGCGCCTAGGGTTCAAGAAGGGAAGAGTCCCAAAGGGGGAAGGCACCTCCTAGGTGCCTTGGGGAGGAGGGACTCCCCCCCTTGGCCGCACCCCCCTAGGAGATTGGATCTCCTAGGACTGGCGCCCCCCCCCCTTGGACTCCCTATATATAGTGGGGTAAGGAGGGCCTCTCATAATACATCTTTGGTGCCTCCCTCTCCCTCTCCAACACATCCTCCTCCTCCATAGTGCTTAGCGAAGCCCTGCCGGAGTACTGCAGCTCCATCACCACCACGCCGTCGTGCTGCTGCTGGAGTCATCTTCCTCAACCTCTCCTTCCCCCTTGCTGGATCAAGAAGGAGGAGACGTTACGCTGACCGTACATGTGTTGAACGCGGAGGTGCCGTCCGTTCGGCGCTAGGATCTCCGGTGATTTGGATCACGTCGAGTACGCCTTCCTCATCCCCGTTCTTTGAACGCTTCCGCGCGTGATCTACAAAGGTATGTAGATGCAATCCAATCACTCGTTGCTAGATGAACTCCTAGATGGATCTTGGTGAAACCGTAGGAAAATTTTTTGTTTTCTGCAACGTCCCCCAACACGAAGAGTTAAGGGCCGAACAGGCCGCACATTGCGAGAGCAAAGAAAATATTGCCAAGATGGACGTGGAGTTAAAAGATGTTGCTGACCGTTACCGGCTTCTTGAAGAGGAAAACCAGGCGAAGGCGACGGACCAAGAGAAGGCCCGGGTGGCTGCCAAGGAAGCCTGCTCCAAAATTAGAGCGACGAAGGAGGAGCTAAATCAAGCTGCAGATATCGTGTCTGGGAAGCCCTTCTTGTTGCGGACTAAGTTCGGAGATCCGAAGTATGCTCCTCTGGACCGGCTATGGAGTTCTGCGGACGCGTACATGGATTTGGCTGCAAGTGCTGCTGATGCAGCCGAGTACTTCAAGGATCAGAAAGGTCCCGAAGTGGAAAATTTGTTCTGGTCGCAGTTTCATGCTCCAGTCCGTCCGCTGTTGCTGAATGAGCAATTGACCGGTTGGACCGAGCTCCATAGATTATCCGGACTTGCCATGAGGTCCGTTGTGGATCATCTGTGGCCAGGAGGGCCAAGGCCGAATAGCTACTTTAGCTTAGTGCAACAATTCCTTGGTGCTGTGCCACGCATCGATGTTGTAAAGAGGTCGGCGTGCATAGAGGGCTCGCGGATGGCCCTTGCCCGTGTTAAAACATACTGGGTGGAGATGGATGCCACCACTGTTGCGGCACAGAGTTCAGCCATAGGCCGAGTGGTCGTCGAACACTACTTTGAAGAAGTTCTTGAAGGCGCTCGTTTGATAGAGGCTCAGTGCTCGAAGAATATTATGTTTAGGTGACATGTATTCCCATTGTAAGAACAATGTTTTATTGAATTTATCAGGGCTGTATTTATACTTTTGCCCGAAAGGACTATGATGCCTCCTGTGCGGCCGTTTATGTATATATGTATATAACCTGGAAGATGGCAGTCGTCGGCTTCAGCCCCCACGCATATAATGCGGGGGTGTTCGCAGAAGACGCATGTTCACACTTGATCCAATAAGGAGGTGATAGCGCAGCGAACTAGGCAATCGGACTATAATGCTTTAACACTTTCACTTAGCCAGAGGAGTTTGACAGTGGGGCTACTATATAGCCCCTGGTGTCTCCGCGCTCATCCGGATGCGGGGCGCGTACATGCCTGGCCGGGAAACGGCCCTTCGTTAAGGCGAAGGAATCCTGAAGATTCCGCTAGGTCATCGAGTGGTTGACTAGTCTCATGCTATATCATGACAGTCAGTTTTCGGCTTTCTCTACTGAGGTGCTCGTCCGGATGAACCAGGGCACAATCGCAGTAGTTCTCCTGGTGCCGCCTTAGCCGATAGAGCGGAACGTAAGGCAGCAAAACACAGGAGCCGGGCAAACCCAACATTTGACCAAAGACATGATTCGGAGTTGATGCATATAAGGCCAAACTCGCGTCGCCGAACACTCCCTAAGGTATTCGGTCTTTATGATGTAAACCGGGCCTAAACAGTGCCCTTTGTAATAAGCCCCTGGTGTCCAGGTATGTGCAATATTCTGACGTGGCCACATGCCAATACGTCAGCATCCTTCTCAATTGTACTGAGAATTCGAGGGATGTGTATCAACAAGAGATAGTAAAAAAGGTGTACGCAGGGTCTTAATCTAAAAAGAATCCTTGGAATAGGTCCCTGCTGCACGTCTGCGCCTGTGTCTCCGTTGTGCCGTATTCTGGACGGGTGTAGCATGATGGTCATCTGAAAAAGAAAGGAACTTAATTGAAAATTTGTCATGCCAAAGGTAGGTTATACTAAATAAACCATGTATAGTTCAAAATGAGTAAAGTTGAGCCTAATTGCCACTTGTTTGCGCGCGTTGAGCCCCTTGTATTGTAATAGGGGTATAGCCATCAAGCCTGTATCAATTACATATAGCTGCGCCGAACTCGTCCAACCGCGTCCGTGGTCTTAACGACCTATCAGATGCTTATTTGGTGAGGCCGTTTAGTGTGCGGCTGCCAAGGCAGCCGCACGGTCTTCCGCATGCAAGGAGTGCTCAATATTTCCATTTACTGTAATGATGCCACATGGACCAGGCATCTTAAGCATGAGAGAAGCGTAATGCGGTATTGCGTTAAAGCGAGCGAAAGCTTCGCGTCCGAGTAGTGCTTGATAACCACTTTGGAACGGAGCGATGTGGAACGTTAAATTTTCTACGGAAGTTATCGGGAAAGCCGAATATAACCTCTAGTAGCAGGGAGCCCGTGCAATGGGCCTCTGGGCCTGGCGTTACTCCTTTAAAGGTAGTAGTGATGCGGCTAATTTTTGTTGGGTCTATCCCCATTTTGCAGACTGTGTCATGATATATCAGGTTTAAACTGCTGCCGCCGTTCATCAGGACTCGTGTGAAGTGGTATCCGTCAATTATTGGGTCTAATACCAAGGCAGCCCATCCTGCACGCCGGATACTTGCCGAGTAATCCCGATGGTCAAAGGTGATCGGTTGGGACGACCAGTGGCAGAACTCCGCGGTGATAGGCCCTGGGGCATGTGTCTCTAGGAGTGCCGCTTTGTTTCTCCCCTTTGTTACGTGTAACACGTTTACTGTTTTGACTTCTGGTGGGAATTTCTTCTGTTCCCCAGTGCTTTGCTTGCGAGGCTCGTCCTCGTCTTCGCTTGGTGTATCCTTCCCCTTATGTTCGGCGTTGAGCTTGCCGGACTACTTGAAAACCCAACATTCTCTATGGGTATGATTTGCAGGCTTATCGGGGGTGCTGTGGATCTGACATATTTTATCCAGAATCTTGTTTAGGCTGGACAGTTCGTCTCTGTTGCCTTTGGAGGGCATCTTTTGTTGACCTGGCCGAGAGCTTCTAAATCCGGCGTTTACCGCCGTGCTCTTTGGGTTGTCTTCTTTATTCCGACGCTTGTTTTTGCTGCGTCGTGGTTTCCCGTTTTCGTCCCTGACTTCGGATGTACTTGGGTCGCTGGTGCTGCATCGGGCTAACCAGCTATCCTCGCCTGGGCAAAAGCGGGTCATGAGGCTTGTTAATGCTGCCATTGTTCTCATCTTTTCTTGGCCGAGGTGTCTGGCAAGCCATTCATCTCGAATGCTGTGCTTAAAAGCTGCTAAGGCTTCGGCGTCCGGGCAGTCGACTATTTGGTTCCTTTTAGTGAGGAACTTGTTCCAAAGCTTTCGGGCTGACTCTCTGGGCTGTTGAGTTATATGAATCAAATCGTCTGCATCCGGTGGTCGGACATAGGTCCCTTGAAAATTTGCCCAAAAAGTGTCTTCGAGCTCTTCCCAGCTTCCAATGGAGTTTTCGGGGAGGCTTTTAAGCCATTGCCGAGCTGGCCCTTTGAGCTTGAGGGGTAAGTACTTGATGGCGTGGAGATCATCTCCTCGAGCCATATGGATATGGAGGATGTAGTCCTCAATCCAGACCCCGGGGTCTGTTGTTCCGTCGTACGCCTCTATGTTTACGGGTTTGAATCCCTCTGGAAATTCATGGTCCAGCACCTCATTGGTGAAACATAGGGGGTTTGCGGCACCCCTGTATTTGGGTGTACCATGGTGTTGGCATGTTTGTTGTGTTGCATTGCATGTTGGAGCGCGCTTGCGTGGTCCGTAGATGGATCTGGTTGCGCCATCCTTTTGATGCGAGTCCTCACGTGGATCGCCTACTGGCTTATGTGCAGCATCGTTTGCTGCTCTATGTTGGCCATGAGGTCGTCTATCCGACTGGATGGCCGTTTTGTTTTTTGATTGCGGGGGATCTAAGGCCTTCTCATCGAATTCAGGTAGCAACTTTCGCTTTGGGTAGCTCTTGGTGTGGCGATTACCGCCGTACTTCGCTGCGGTGTTGAGTACTTCACTCCATCTGATTCTAAATGTGTCTTGTGCAGCCCTGAGCCTTTGCTTCTGCTTTTTCAGACTCCTCGCAGTGGCAATAAGCCTTTGATGGGTATTTTGTTGCTCCGGGTTCCTGTCCGGTGCGATGTTGTCCGGACTATTATCTTCGATGGAGTCGTGTTGTTCGGTTTGATTCTCCGTGTTGCCATGGTCGGACGATGGTTCACCCTGCTCTATCGCTGGGTCTATATGATCGTTGTTTCTGCTGAGGCGGGATTTGGAGCGGTGCTTACGCCGCCGCTTTGACTGCTTCTCAAGGGAACAACCCTTTGCTGCGTCCTTCCGTTCCTCGTCGTCGTTTTCTTTGGGTGTGTCCACCATGTATACATCATATGATCAAGTGGGCGTCCAGTGCCCTGTGGGCAGTGGTTCCTGTTCGTCTCCTGCATCGTCGTCCATACCGTCGATGTCTTCGGAGTCAAAGTCGAGCATGTCGGTCAAATTGTCGACAGTGGCTACTAAGTGGGTGCTGGATGGGCGGCGAATTTCTTTGTCATCCGCATCCCAATCCCGCCGAACATAGTTCGGCCAGGACTCTCCTGACAGGGAGAGAGACCTTAATGAGTTCAGTATGTCGCCGAAGGGCGAGTGCTGAAAGATATCTGTGGAGGTGAACTCCATGATCGGCGCCCAGCCGGATCCGATAGTCACGGGCGCAGGCGGTTCGGAGTCCGTGGCCGGGGAAGAATCTGGCAGTTTGGCGTCACGACTCTCGTGAAGGGTAGGGTCGATACTCGGCTCGATCGCCGATGAGAGTGCAGCCTCCGCGGCGGGGTCTATCCACCCGTCACTAGATGGCGCAATTGGCTCCGAATTAAGGGTCGGAGTGATCGCCGGTGCGATCTCCCGAACACTGTCCGATGGCAGAGCTAAATCATGCTCATCGTGACCGTGCGGCGCACTCGGCAAGGGCTCGAATCCGTTGAAGATCAAGTCTCCGTGGATGTCGGCTGTGTAGTTTAAGTTTCCAAATCTGACCTGATAGCCAGGGGCGTAGCTCTCGATCTGCTCTAGATGGCCAAGCGAGTTGGCCCGCAGTGCGGAGCCGCCGAATACAAAGATCTATCCAAGGAGAAAAGTCTCACCCTGGACTGCATCGCTATCGATGATCGAAGGAGCCATCAAGACTAATGATGATGACACAGAGGAACTCTCAATGAAAGCACCAATGTCGGTGTCAAAACCGGTGGATCTCGGGTAGGGGGTCCCGAACTGTGTGTCTAAGGCGGATGGTAACAAGAGGCAGGGGACACGATGTTTTACCCAGGTTCGGGCCCTCTTGATGGAGGTAAAACCCTATGTCCTGCTTGATTATTCTTGATAATATGAGTAGTACAAGAGTTGATCTACCACGAGATCAGAGAGGCTAAACCCTAGAAGCTAGCCTATGGTATGATTGTATGTTGTCCTACGGACTAAAACCCTCTGGTTTATATAGACACCGGAGGAGGCTAGGGTTACACAAGGTCGGTTACAAAGGAGGAGATATCCATATCCGTATTGCCTAGCTTGCCTTCCACGCTAAGTAGAGTCCCATCCGGACACGGGACGAAGTCTTCAATCTCGTATCTTCATAGTCCAACAGTCCGGCCAAAGGATATAGTCCGGCTATCCGGAGACCCCCTAATCCAGGACTCCCTCAGTCCATTTGCAGCAACCCATGAGGTTTTGGGATACTGCTCAGGTTTCCAGTAGGTCCCATTAGCATTAAGTTTCCTCTCAAAGGCAATACCCTCTTTCCTAGGGTTTCTGTTGAGGATCTGCTTTTTAAGCACGTCACAAAGAGCCTGATGCCCTTTGAGGCTTTTGTACATGCCTGTCATATACAATTCCTTCAGCCCTGCATCATCAGTGATACTAGCAATGTCCTTAGATGAGGAATTAGTGATAGCAGAGGCAGTTGAAGAATTTGCAGCAATGGAAGCATTTGAGCATTCGGGTGAAGAATTAGCAGTTTCACGTTCAATGCACTTCAAACATGGAGGAACAAACTCTTCCTGAGTAGCGCTGATCTGTTGAGCAAGTAATGAATCACGCTCCTTCTGAAGATCTTCATAACTCACTCTTAACTGCTCAAGGTCTTGCTTTCTTTGAAGAAATTCGTAAGAAAGCTTCTCATGATCAGATAGGAGAGTGTTATGATGACCTTGAAGATTGTCAAACTTGGACTGAAGTCTCTGAAGATTTTTAGTCAAAATTTTAGTGCAATCCATTTCCTCGCCCAACATATCATCGCTTTTATCTAGCATGTTTTGAACCTTTTCCAGAGCCTTTTGCAGTTTCACAGCAATCTTAGCAAGTTTAGAATAGTTGGGTTTGAGGTTTTCATCAGATTCATCCTCACTAGATTCAGAGGAGGGATATTTGAGTATCTTTGAGCCTTTTGCCATGAAGCAATAGGTGGGAGCGTAGTCCTCATCGCTGTCATCAGTAGTGTTGGGGAGGTCCTTTTCCTCAGAGTTGAAGATGGACTTGCTCATGAACGCGGTAGCGAGGGCTAGGCTTGCCACACTAGAGTCTGACTCCTCAGATTCCTCCTCTTCCTCATTTTCCTCAGATTCAGCCTCAGAGTCCATTTCCTTGCCAATGAATGCCCGAGCCTTCTTGGAGCTGCTCTTCTTGTGAAATGAGGACCTTGAAGGTTTTGATGAAGAGGACTTTGAAGATTTCTTCTTCTTCTTTGAATCATCAGAACTATAATCCTTGTACTTCTTTGTAACGCCCTTGATGCGGCTATATCTCCCACGTGTCGAAGCACGACTTAGAGGCATAACCGCATTGAAAGCAATGTCGCAAGTGAGGTAATCTTCACAACATCCCATGTAAATAAATAAAGGGGAAAGGATACATAGTTGGCTTACACTCGCCACGTCACACAAATACATAAATAACATTACATTCATCCAAATACACTCAAGGTCCGACTACGGAACCAAAATGAAGATAAACCCCAAATGCAACATAGTCCCCGATCGCCCCAACTGGGCACCACTACTGATCATCTAGGAAAGACACGTAGTAACGACGAGAGTCTTCATCGAACTCCCACTTGAGCTCGGTCATATCATCTGGAGCGGTACCATCAGTCCCTGCATCTGGTTTTGGAAGGAATCTATGAGTCACGGGGACTCAGCGATCTCATACCCTCGCGATCAAGACCATTTAAGCTTATAGGAAAGGCAAAGGTATGATGTGGAGCTACAGCAAGCGACTAGCATATATGGTGGCTAACATATTCACAAAAGAGAGCGAGAAGAGAAGGCAAAAGCACGGTCGAACAACTATGATCAAGAAGTGATCCTAGAACAACCTACGTCAAGCATTACTCCAACACCGTGTTCACTTCCCAGACTCCGCCGAGAAGAGACCATCACGGTTACACATGCGGTTGGTGTATTTTAATTAAGGTCAACTTCAGGTTTTCTACAACGGACATTAACAAATTCCCATCTGCCCATAACCGCGGGCACGGCTTTCGAAAGTTCAAATCCCTGCAGGGGTGTCCCAACTTAGCCCATCACAAGCTCTCACGGTCAATGAAGGATATTCCTTCTCCCAAGACAATCCGATCAGACTCGGCATCCCGGTTACAAGACATTTCGACAATGGTAAAACAAGACCAGCAAAGCCACCCAGATGTGCCGACAAATCCCGATAGGAGCTGCACATATCTCGTTCTCAGAGCACACCGGATGAGCCAGACGTCGGGTGGGCCAGCCCAGAGTTGCCCCTGGTAGCTCCGGACATCACTCAGTTTGGACCAACACTTAGACAAGCACTGGCCCGGCGGGGTTAAAATAAAGATGACCCTCGGGATGCGCGACTCCCAAGGGAAAAAGGCTAGGTGGCGAATGGTAAAACCAATGTTGGGCCTTGCTGGAGGAGTTTTATTCAAAGCGAACTGTCAAGGGGTTCCCATTATAACCCAACCGTGTAAGGAACGCAAAATCCGGGAACATAACACCGATATGACGGAAACTAGGGTGGCAAGAGTGGAACAAAACACCAGGCATAAGGCCGAGCCTTCCACCCTTTACCAAGTATATAGATGCATTAATTAAATAAGAGATATTGTGATATCCCAACAAAATAACCATGTTCCTGTTGGGGAACATTGCAGAAAACAAAAAAAATTCTACGGTTTCACCAAGATCCATCTATGAGTTGATCTAGCAATGAGTGATCGGATTGCATCTACATACCTTTGTAGATCACGCGCGGAAGCGTTCAAAGAACGGGGATGCGGAAGTCGTACTCGACGTGATCCAAATCACCGGAGATCCTAGCGCCGAACGGACGGCACCTCCGCGTTCAACACATGTACGGTTAGTGTGACGTCTCCTCCTTCTTGATCCAGCAAGGGGGAAGGAGAGGTTGATGAAGATCCAGCAGCACGACGGCGTGGTGGTGGATGCAGGGGTCACCGCAGCAGGGCTTCGCCGTTCTACTACGAGAGGGAGAGGTGTTGCAGGGGAGAGGGAGGCGCCAAGACTCAAGGGTGCGGCTGCCCCCTCCCTCCCCCCCCCCTTTATATAGGCCCCCTAGGGGGTGCGCCGGCCCTAGGAGATGGGATCTCCTAGGGGGGCGGCGGCCAAGGGGTGGAGTGCCCCCCAAGCCAGGTGGGGCGCCCCCCCACCCTAGGGTTCCCAACCCTAGGCGCATGGGGTAGGCCAAGGGGGGCGCACCAGCCCACTATGGGCTGGTTCCCCTCCCCACTTTGGCCCATGGGGCCCTCCGGGATGGGTGGCCCCACCCGGTGGACCCCCGGGACCCTTCCGGTGGTCCCGGTACAATACCCGTGACCCCCGAAACTCTCCCGATGGCCGAAACTGCACTTCCTATATATAATTCTTCACCTCCGGACCATTCCGGAACTCCTCGTGATGTCCAGGATCTCATCCGAGACTCCAAACAACTTTCGGGTTACTACATAAGTCTTATCAAGGTATGTGCTTTGTGAAAGACCTATGAGGCGTCTTGATCTATCTCTATAGATCTTGATGCCTAATATATAAGCAGCTTCTCCAAGGTCCTTCATTAAAAAACTCTTATTCAAGTAGGCCTTAATGCTGTCCAAAAGTTCCATATCATTTCCCATCAAAAGTATGTCATCTACATATAATATGAGAAATGCTACAGAGCTCCCACTCACTTTCTTGTAAACGCAGGCTTCTCCATAAGTCTGCATAAACCCAAACGCTTTGATCACCTCATCAAAGCGAATGTTCCAACTCCGAGATGCTTGCACCAGCCCATAAATCGAGCGTTGGAGCTTGCACACCTTGTCAGCATTCTTAGGATCGACAAAACCTTCCGGCTGCATCATATACAGCTCTTCCTTAAGATAACCGTTAAGGAATGCCGTTTTGACGTCCATTTGCCATATCTCATAATCATAGTATGTGGCAATTGCTAACATGATTCGGATGGACTTCAGCTTTGCCACGGGAGAGAATGTCTCATCATAGTCAACCCCTTGAACTTGTCGATAACCTTTAGCGACAAGCCTAGCTTTATAGATGGTCACATTACCATCCACGTCTGTCTTCTTCTTAAAGATCCATTTATTTTCTATGGCTCGCCGATCATCGGGCAAGTCAGTCAAAGTCCATACTTCATTTTCATACATGGATCCTATCTCGGATTTCATGGCTTCCAGTCATTTGTCGGAATCTGGGCCCGCCATTGCTTCTTCATACTTCGAAGGTTCACCGTTGTCTAACAACATGATTTCCAAGACAGGGTTGCCGTACCACTCTGGTGCGGAACGTGTCCTTGTGGACCTTCGAAGTTCAGTAGGAGCTTGATCAGAAATATCTTGATCATCATCATTAACTTCCTCTCTAATTGGTGCAGGCACCACAGGAACATTTTCCTGAGCTGCGCTACTCTCTGCTTCAAGAGGCAGTACTTCATCAAGCTCTACTTTCCTCCCACTTACTTCTTTTGAGAGAAACTCTTTCTCTAGAAAGGATCCATTCTTGGCAACAAAGATCTTGCCTTCAGATCTGAGGTAGAAAGTATACCCAATAGTTTCTTTAGGGTATCCTATGAAGACACATTTTTCCGACTTGGGTTCGAGCTTTTCAGGTTGAAGTTTCTTGACATAAGCATCGCATCCCCAAACTTTTAGAAATGACAGCTTAGGCTTCTTCCCAAACCATAATTCATACGGTGTCGTCTCAACGGATTTCGACGGAGCCCTATTTAAAGTGAATGCGGCAGTCTCTAAAGCATAGCCCCAAAATGACAGCGGTAAATCGGTAAGAGACATCATAGATCGCACCATATCCAATAGAGTGTGATTACGACATTCGGACACACCATTACGCTGAGGTGTTCCAGGCAGCGTGAGTTGTGAAACTATTCCACATTTTCTTAAGTGTGTGCCAAATTCGTGACTCAAGTATTCTCCTCCACGATCTGATCGCAAAAACTTGATTTTTCTGTCACGTTGATTTTTAACCTCACTATGAAATTCCTTGAACTTTTCAAAGGTTTCGGACTTGTGTTTCATTAAGTAGACATACCCATATCTACTCAAGTCATCAATGAGGGTGAGAACATAACGATAGCCACCACGAGCCTCAACACTCATTGGACCGCACACATCAGTATGTATGATTTCCAATAGGTTGGTTGCTCGCTCCATTGTTCCTGAGAACGGAGTCTTGGTCATCTTACCCATGAGGCATGGTTCGCACGTGTCAAATGATTCGTAATCAAGAGACTCTAAAAGTCCATCTGCATGGAGCTTCTTCATGCGTTTGACACCTATGTGACCAAGGCGGCAGTGCCACAAGTATGTGGGACTATCATTATCAACCTTACATCTTTTGGTATTCACACTATGAATATGTGTAGCATTACGCTCGAGATTCATTAAGAATAAACCATTCACTATAGGAGCGTGACCATAAAACATATCTCTCATATAAATAGAACAACCATTATTCTCAGATTTAAATGAGTAGCCATCTCGAATTAAACGAGATCCTGATACAATGTTCATGCTCAAAGCTGGTACTAAATAACAATTATTAAGGTTTAAAACTAATCCCGTGGGTAAATGTAGAGGTAGAGTGCCGACGATGATCACATCGACCTTGGAACCATTCCCGACGCGCATCGTCACCTCGTTCTTCGCCAGTCTCTGTTTATTCCGCAGCTCCTGCTTTGAGTTACAAATGTGAGCAACCGCACCGGTACCAAATACCCAGGAGCTACTACGAATACTGGTAAGGTACACATCAATTACATGTATATCACATATACCTTTTGTGTTGCCGGCCTTCTTGTTTGCTAAGTATTTGGGGCAGTTCTGCTTCCAGTGACCACTTCCCTTGCAATAAAAGCACTCAGTCTCGGGCTTGGGTCCATTCTTTGGTTTCTTCCCGGTAGCTTGCTTACCGGGCGCGGCAACTCCCTTGCCGTCCTTCTTGAAGTTCTTTTTACCCTTTCCTTTCTTGAACTTGGTGGTTTTATTGACCATCAACACTTGATGTTCCTTTTTGACTTCTACCTCTGCTGATTTTAGCATTGAAAATACCTCAGGAATGGTCTTTTCCATCCCCTGCATATTGAAGTTCATCACAAAGCTCTTGTAGCTCGGTGGAAGCGACTGAAGGATTCTGTCAATGACCGCGTCATCCGGGAGATTAACTCCCAGCTGAGTTAAGCGGTTATGTAATCCGGACATAGTGAGTATGTGCTCATTGACAGAACTATTTTTCCTCCATCTTACAGCTGAAGAACTTGTCGGAGACTTCATATCTCTCGACCCGGGCATGAGCTTGAAAAACCATTTTCAGCTCTTCGAACATCTCATATGCTCCGTGTCTCTCAAAACGCTTTTGGAGCCCCGATGCTAAGCTGTAAAGCATGCCGCACTCAACGAGGGAGTAGTCATCAGCACGTGTCTGCCAAGCGTTCATAACGTCTTGGTTCTGTGGGATGGGTGCGTCACCTAGCGGTTCCAGACCCAGTCCGTATAATTGCTGCCATTGTCTTTCAGCTTGGTTTTCTCTAGGAACGCGTTGAAGTTGAGGACAACGTGGGCCATTTGATCTACAAGACATATTGTAAAGATTTTAGACTAAGTTCATGATAATTAAGTTCATCTAATCAAATTATATAATGAACTCCCACTCAGATAGACATCCCTCCCGTCATCTAAGTATAACATGATCCGAGTTAACTAGGCCGTGTCCAATCATCACGTGAGACGGACTAGTCAACATCGGTGAACATCTTCATGTTGATCGTATCTTCTATACGACTCATGCTCGACCTTTCAGTCTTCTGTGTTCCGAGGCCATGTCTGTACATGCTAGGCTCGTCAAGTCAACCTAAGTGTTTGCATGTGTAAATCTGTCTTACACACGTTGTATGTGAACGTTGGAATCTATCACACCCGATCATCACGTGGTGCTTTGAAACAATGAACTGTCGCAAAGGTGCATAGTTAGGGGGAACACTTTCTTGAAATTATTATGAGGGATCATCTTATTTACTACCGTCGTTCTAAGTAAACAAGATGCAAAAACATGATAAACATCACAAGAAATCAAATAATAATAGTGACATGATATGGCCAATATCACATAGCTCCTTTGATCTCCATCTTGGGGCTCCATGATCATCTTGTCACCGGCATGACACCATGATCTCCATCATCATGATCTCCATCATCGTGTCTCCATGAAGTTGCTCGCCAACTATTACTTTTACTACTATGGCTAACACGTTTAGCAATAAAGTAAAGTAATTTACATGGCGTTTCTCAATGACATGCAGGTCATACAAAAAATAAAGACAACTCCTATGGCTCCTGCCAGTTGTCATACTCATCGACATGAAAGTCATGATTCCTACTACAAGAACATGATCTCATACATCACATATATATCATTCATCATTCATCACAACTTTGGCCATATCACATCACAAAGCACTTGCTGCAAAAACAAGTTAGACGTCCTCTAATTGTTGTTGCAAGTTTTACGTGGCTGCAAAAGGGTTCTAGCAAGAACATTTTCTTACCTACGTGAAAGCCACAACATGATTTGTCAACTTCTATTTACCCTTCATAAGGACCCTTTTCATCGAATCCGCTCCAACTAAAGTGGGAGAGACAGACACCCGCTAGCCACCTTATGCAACTAGTGCATGTCAGTCGGTGGAACCAGTCTCACATAAGCGTACGTGTAAGGTCGGTCCGGGCCGCTTCATCCCACAATACCTCTGAAGCAAAATAAGACTAGTAGCGGCAAGAAAGTTGACAACATCTACGCCCACAACAAATTGTGTTCTACTCGTGCAAAGAGAACTACGCATAGACCTAGCTCATGATGCCACTGTTGGGGAACGTTGCAGAAAACAAAAAAAATTCTACGGTTTCACCAAGATCCATCTATGAGTTCATCTAGCAACGAGTGATCAGATTGCATCTACATACCTTTGTAGATCACGCGTGGAAGCGTTCAAAGAACAGGGATGAGGAAGTCGTACTCGACGTGATCCAAATCACCGGAGATCCTAGCGCCGAACGGACGGCACCTCCGCATTCAACACACGTACGGTCAGCGTGACGTCTCCTCCTTCTTGATCCAGCAAGGGGGAAGGAGAGGTTGATGAAGATCCAGCATCACGACGGCGTGGTGGTGGATGCAGGGGTCACCGCAGCAGGGCTTCGCCGTTCTACAACGAGAGGGGGAGGTGTTGCAGGGGAGAGGGAGGCACCAAGACTCAAGGGTGCGGCTGCCCCCTCCCTCCCCCTTTATATAGGCCCCCTAGGGGGTGCGCCGGCCCTAGGAGATGGGATCTCCTAGGGGGGCGGCGGCCAAGGGGTGGAGTGCCCCCCAAGCCAGGTGGGGCGCCCCCCCACCCTAGGGTTCCCAACCCTAGGCGCATGGGGTGGGCCAAGGGGGGCGCACCAGCCCGCTATGGGCTGGTTCCCCTCCCCACTTTGGCCCATGGGGCCCTCCGGGATGGGTGGCCCCACCCGATGGACCCCCGGGACCCTTCCGGTGGTCCCGGTACAATACCGGTGACCCCCGAAACTCTCCCGATGGCCGAAACTGCACTTCTTATATATAATTCTTCACCTCCGGACCATTCCGAAACTCCTCGTGACGTCCAGGATCTCATCCGAGACTCCGAACAACTTTCGGGTTACTGCATATTCATATCTCTACAACCCTAGCGTCACCGAACCTTAAGTGTGTAGACCCTACGGGTTCGGGGACATATAGACATGACCGAGATGGCTCTCCGGTCAATAACCAACAGCGGGATCTGGATACCCATGTTGGCTCCCACATGCTCCTCTATGATCTCATCGGATGAACCACGATGTCAAGGATTCAAGCAACCCCGTATAGAATTCCCTTTGTCAATCGGTACGTTACTTGCCCGAGATTCAATCGTCGGTATCCCAATACCTCGTTCAATCTCGTTACTGGCAAGTCACTTTACTCGTACCGTAATGCATGATCCCGTGACCAGACACTTGGTCACTTTGAGCTCATTGTGATGATGCATTATCGAGTGGGCCCAGAGATACCTCTCCGTCATACGGAGTGACAAATCCCAGTCTTGATCCGTGTCAACCCAACAGACACTTTCGGAGATACCCGCAGTATACCTCTATAGTCACCCAGTTATGTTGTGATGTTTGGTACACCCAAAGCACTCCTACGGTATCCGGGAGTTACACGATCTCATGGTCTAAGGAAAAGATACTTGACATTGGAAAAACTCTAGCAAACGAACTATACGATCTTGTGCTATGTTTAGGACTGGGTCTTGTCCATCACATCATTCTCCTAATGATGTGATCCCGTTATCAATGACATCTCCATGTCCATAGCCAGGAAACCATGACTATCTATTGATCAACGAGCTAGTCAACTAGAGGCTCACTAGGGACACATTTGTTGGAAATATGCCCTAGAGGCAATAATAAATTAGTTATTATTATATTTCCTAGTTCATGATGATCGTTTATTATCCATGCTAGAATTGTATTGATAGGAAACTCAGATACATGTGTGGATACATAGACAACACCATGTCCCTAGTAAGCCTCTAGTTGACTAGCTCATTGATCAATAGATGGTTATGGTTTCCTGACCATGGACATTGGATGTCGTTGATAACGGGATCACATCATTGGGAGAATGATGTGATGGACAAGACCCAATCCTAAGCCTAGCACAAAGATCGTGTAGTTCGTATGCTAAAGCTTTTCTAATGTCAAGTATCATTTCCTTAGACCATGAGATTGTGCAACTCCCGGATACCGTAGGAATACTTTGGGTGTGCCAAATGTCACAACGTAACTAGGTGGCTATAAAGGTACACTACAGGTATCTCCGAAAGTGTCTGTTGGGCTGGCACTAATCGAGACTGGGATTTGTCACTCCGTGTGACGGAGAGGTATCTCTGGGCCCACTCGGTAGGAAATCATCATAATGTGCACAATGTGATCAAGGAGTTGATCACAGGATGATGTGTTACGGAACGAGTAAAGAGACTTGCCGGTAACAAGATTGAACAAGGTATCGGGATACCGACGATCGAATCTCGGGCAAGTAACATACCGATAGACAAAGGGAATTGTATACGGGATTGATTAAGTCCTTGACATCGTGGTTCATCCGATGAGATCATCGTGGAACATGTGGGAGCCAACATGGGTATCCAAATCCCGCTGTTGGTTATTGACCGGAGAGTCATCTCGGTCATGTCTACATGTCTCCCGAACCCGTAGGGTCTACACACTTAAGGTTCGGTGACGCTAGGGTTATAGAGATATTAGTATGCGGTAACCCGAAAGTTGTTCGGAGTCTCGGATGAGATCCTGGACGTCACGAGGAGTTCCGGAATGGTCCGGAGGTAAAGAATTATATATAGGAAGTGCTATTTCGGCTATCGGGACAAGTTTCGGGGTCACCGGTATTGTACCGGGACCACTGGAAGGGTCCCGGGGGTCCACCGGGTGGGGCCACCTGCCTCGGGGGGGCACATGGGCTGTAGGGGGTGGGGCCACCTGCCTTGGCCTGTATGGGCCAAGGGCACCAGCCCCAAGAGGCCCATGCGCCAAGAGATAAGGGAAAGGAAGAGTCATAAAGGGGGGAGGCACCTCCGAGGTGCCTTGGGGAGGATGGACTCCTCCCTGGCCACACCCTTCCTTGGAGGAAGGGCCAAGGCTGCGCCCCCCCCCCCTCTCCCTTGGCCCTATATATAGTGAGGGGAAGGGAGGGCAGCAACACCTAAGCCCTGGCACCTCCCTCTCCCTCCCATGACACATCTCCCTCCTCCCGCAGCGCTTGGCCAAGCCCTGTTGGAATCTCGCTACTTCCACCACCACGCCGTCGTGCTGATGGATCTCCATCAACCTCTCCTCCCCCCTTGCTGGATCAAGAAGGAGGAGACGTCGCTGCTCCGTACGTGTGTTGAACATGGAGGTGCCGTCCGTTCGGTGCTAGGATCATCGGTGATTTGGATCACGACGAGTACAACTCCATCAACCCCGTTCTCTTGAACGCTTCCGCGCGCGATCTACAAGGGTATGTAGATCCACTCCTCCCTCGTTGCTAGATGACTCCATATATAGATCTTGGTGACACGTAGGAAAATTTTGAATTTATGCTATGTTCCCCGACAGTGGCATCATGAGCTAGGTCTATGCGTAGTTACTATGCACGAGTAGAACACAAAGTAGTTGTGGGCGTTGATTTTGTTCAATATGCTTACCGTTACTAGTACAATCTTGATTCGGCGGCATTGTGGGATGAAGCGGCCCGGACCGACCTTACACGTACTCTTACGTGAGACTGGTTCCACCGACTGACATGCACTAGTTGCATAAGGTGGCTAGCGGGTGTCTGTCTCTCCCACTTTAGTCGGATCGGATTCGATGAAAAGGGTCCTTATGAAGGGTAAATAGCAATTGGCATATCACGTTGTGGTTTTTGCGTAGGTAAGAAACGTTCTTGCTAGAAACCCATAGTGGCCACGTAAAACATGCAAACAACAATTAGAGGACGTCTAACTTGTTTTTGCAGGGTATACTATGTGATGTGATATGGCCAAAGGATGTGATGAATGATATATGTGATGTATGAGATGATCATGTTCTTGTAATAGGAATCACGACTTGCATGTCGATGAGTATGACAACCGGCAGGAGCCATAGGAGTTGTCTTTATTTATTATATGACCTGCGTGTCATTGAACAACACCATGTAATTACTTTACTTTATTGCTAACCGTTAGCTGTAGTAGTAGAAGTAATAGTTGGCGAGCAACTTCATGGAGACACGATGATGGAGATCATGATGATGGAGATCATGGTGTCATGCCGGTGACAAGATGATCATGGAGCCCCAAGATGGAGATCAAAGGAGCTATATGATATTGGCCATATCATGTCACTGTTATTTGATTGCATGTGATGTTTATCATGTTTTTGCATCTTGTTTACTTAGAACGACGGTAGTAAATAAGATGATCCCTCATAATAATTTCAAGAAAGTGTTCCCCCTAACTATGCACCGTTGCGATAGTTCGTTGTTTCGAAGCACCATGTGATGATCGGGTGTGATAGATTCTAACGTTCACATACAACGGGTGTAAGACAGATTTACACACGCGAAACACTTAGGTTGACTTGACGAGCCTAGCATGTATAGACATGGCCTCGGAACACAAGAGACCGAAAGGTCGAGCATGAGTCGTATAGTAGATACGATCAACATGAAGATGTTCACCGATGTTGACTAGTCCATCTCACGTGATGATCGAACACGGCCTAGTTGACTCGGATCATCTAATCACTTAGATGACTAGAGGGATGTCTATCTAAGTGGGAGTTCATAAGATGAACTTAATTATCCTGAACATAGTCAAAAGGTCTTCGCAAATTATGTCATAGCTCGCGCTTTAGTTCTACTGTTTAGATATGTTCCTAGAGAAAATTTAGTTGAAAGTTGATAGTAGCAATTATGCGGACTAGGTCCGTAAAATGAGGATTGTCCTCATTGCATCATAGAAGGCTTATGTCCTTAATGCACCGCTCAGTGTGCTGAACCTCGAACGTTGTCTGTGGATGTTGCGAACATCTGACATACACATTTTGATAACTGCGTGATAGTTCAGTTAAGCAGCTTAGAGTTGAGGCACCAAAGACGTTTTTGAAATGTCGCGAAACATATGAGATGTTTCGAGGGCTGAAATTGGGATTTCAGGCTCGTGCCCACGTCAAGAGTTATAAGACCTCCGACGATTTTCTTAGCCTGCAAACTAAGGGAGAAAAGCTCAATTGTTGAACTTGGGCTCAGATTGTCTGAGTACAACAATCGCTTGAATCGACTGGGAGTTGATCTTCCAGATGAAATAGTGATGGTTCTCCGAAGTCATTACCACCAAGCTGCTAGAGCTTCGTGATGAACTGTAATATATCAGGGACATATATGATGATCCTTGAGATATTCGCGATGTTTGACACCACAAAAGTAGAGATCAAGAAGGAGCATCAATTGTTGATGGTTGGTGAAATCACTAGTTTCAAGAAGGGCAAGGGCAAGAAGGGATACTTCATGAAATGGCAAATCAGCTGCTGCTCTAATGAAGAAACCCAAAGTTGAACCCAAACCCGAGACTAAGTGCTTCTGTAATAAGGGGAACAGCCACTGGAGCAGAATTACCCTAGATACTTGGTAGATGAGAAGGCTGGCAAGGTCGGTAGAAGTATATTGGATATACATTGTGTTAATGTGTACTTTACTAGTACTCCTAGTAGCACCAGGGTATTAGATACCGGTTCGGTTACTAAGTGTTAGTAACTCGAAATAAAAGCTACGGAATAAACGGAGACTAGCTAAAAGGTGAGATGACGATATGTGTTGGAAGTATTTCCAAGGTTGATCAAATATCGTACGCTCCCTCTACCATCAAGATTGGTGTTTGAGTTGAGCATAGACATGATTGGATTATGTCTATCGCAATACGGTTATTCATTTAAGGAGAATAATGGTTACTCTGTTTATTTGAATAATACCTTCAATGGTCTTGCACCTAAAATGAATGGTTTATTGAATCTCGATCGTAGTGATACACATGTTCATGCCAAAAGATATAAGATAGTAATGATAGTACCACCTACTTGTGGCACTGCCATGTAAGTCATATCAGTATAAAACGCATGAAGAAGCTCCATGTTGATGGATCTTTGGGCTCACTCATTTTTGAAAAGTTTGAGACATGCGAACCATGTCTATTGGTGTATATGCATGAAGAAACTCCATGCAAATGGACCGTTTGGACTCACTTGATTTTGAATCACTTGAGACATGCAAATCATACCACATGGGCAAGATGACTGAAAGCCTCGTTTTCAGTAAAATGGAACTGGAAAGCAACTTGTTGGAAGTAATACATTTTGATGTGTGCAGTCCAATGAGTGCTGAGGCATGTAGTGGATATCGTTATGTTCTTACTTCACAGATGATTTCAGTAGATGTTGAGTATATTTACTCGATGAATCATGAGTCTGAATTATTGAAAGGTTCAAGTAATTTCAGGGTGAAGTTGAAAGATCATCGTGACAAGAGGATAAAAGATCTATGATATATCATAGAGATGAATATCTGAATTACGAGTTTGGCACAGAATTAAGACATTGTGGAAATTGTTTCACAACTAATACAGCCTGGAACACCATAGTGTGATGGTGTGTCCGAACATCATAACTGCACCCTATTGGATATGATGCATACCATGATGTCTCTTATCAAATTACCATGATAGTTCATGGGTTAGGCATTAGAGACAACCACATTTACTTTAAAAAGGGCACCACGTAATTCCGATGAGATGACACCGTATGAACTATGGTTTAGAGAAACCTAAGCTGTCATTTCTTAAAAGTTTGGGGCTGCGACACTTATGTGAAAAAAGTTTCAGGCTGATAAGCTCGAACCCAAAGCGGATAAATGCATCTTCATAGGACACCCAAAACAGTTGGGTATACCTCCTGTCTCAGATCCGAAAGCAATAAGGGATTGTTTCTAGAATCAGGTCCTTTTTCGAGGAAAAGTTTCTCTTGAAAGAATTGAGTGGGAGGATGGTGGAGACTTGATAAGGTTGTTGAACCGTCTCTTCAACTAGTGTGTGGCAGGGCACAGGAGTTGTTCCTGTGGCACCTACACCAATTGAAGTGGAAGCTTATGATAGTGATCATGAAACTTCAGATCAAGTCACTACCAAACCTCGTGGGATGACAAGGATGCGTACTACTTCAGGGTGGTACGTAATCCTGTCTTGGAAGTCATGTTGCTAGACAACAATGAACCTACGAACTATGGAGAAGCGATGGTGGGCCTGGATTCCAAAATGGCTCGAGGCCATATAATCCAAGAGAGGATCCATATATGAAAACAAAGTGTAGACTTTGGGAGAACTACTTGATGGTCGTAAGGCTGTTAGGTACATATGGATTTTAAAAGGAAGGCGGACAATGATGGTAGGTATCACCATTAAGAAAGCTCGACTTGTCGTTAAGATGTTTTCCGACAAGTTCAAGGAGTTGACTACGATGAGACTTTCTCACTCGTAGCGATGCTAAGAGTCTGTTGGAATTATATTAGAGTTTACTGCATTATTTATGAAATCTTGCAGATAGGATGTCAAAACATTGTTTCCTCGACGATTTTCTTGAGGAAAGGTTGTATGTGATACAACCGGAAGGTTTTGTCAATCCTGAAAGATGCTAATAAGTATGCAAAGCTCCAGCAATCCTTCTAAGGACTGGAGTAAGCATCTCGGAGTTGGAATGTATGCTTTGATGAGATGATCAAAGATTTTGGGTGAATACAAAGTTTATGAGAAACTTGTATTTCCAAAGAAGTGAGTGGGAGCACTATAGAATTTCTGATGAGTATATGTTGTTGACATATTGTTGATCAGAAATGACGTAGAATTTCTGGAAAGCATATAGGGTTATTTGGAAAGTGTTTTTCAATGGAAAGCCTGGATTAAGCTACTTGAACATTGAGCATCAAGATCTATAAGGATAGATCAAAATGCTTAATGGTACTTTCAAATAAGCACATACCTTGACATGATCTTGAAGGTGTTCAAGATGGATCAGCCAAAGAAGGAGTTCTTGCCTGAGTTGTAAGGAATGAAGTTAAGACTTAAAGCTCGACCACGGCAGAAGAAAGAGAAAGGACGAATGTCGTCCCCTATGCTTTTGTCATAGGCTCTATACGGTATGCCATGCTGAGTACCACACCTGATGTGTGCCTTGCCACATATTTGGCAAGAGGGTACAAAGGTGATCCAGGAGTGGATCACTAGATAGCGGTCAAAATTATCCTTGGAGTAACAAGGACATGTTTCTCAATTATGGAGGTGATAAAGAGTTCGGCGTAAAGGGTTACATCGATGCAAGCTTTAACACCTATCCGAATGACTCTGAGTAGCAAACAGGATACGTATAGTGGAGCTACCATTTGGAATAGCTCCAAGTGGAGCGTGGAAGCAGCATTTATAATATGACCTAGAGATTTGCAAAGTCCATACGGATCTGATTGTTGCAGACCCGTTGACTAAAACCTCTCTCACAAGCAAAACATGATCAAACCCCAGAACTCATTGAGTCTTAATCACATGATGATGTGAACTAGTTTAGTGACACTAGTAAACTCTTTGGATGTTGGTCACATGGCGATGTGACCTGTGAGTGTTAACCACATGGCGATGTGAACTAGATTATTGACTCTAGTGCAAGTGGGAAACTGTTGGAAATATGCCCTAGAGGCAATAATAAATTAGTTATTATTATATTTCCTAGTTCATGATTATCGTTTATTATCCATGCTAGAATTGTATTGATAGGAAACTCAGATACATGTGTGGATACATAGGCAACACCATGTCCCTAGTAAGCCTCTAGTTGACTAGCTCGTTGATCAATAGATGGTTACGGTTTCCTGACCATGGACATTGGATGTCGTTGATAACGGGATCACATCATTGGGAGAATGATGTGATGGACAAGACCCAATCCTAAGCCTAGCACAAAGATCGTGTAGTTCGTATGCTAAAGCTTTTCTAATGTCAAGTATCATTTCCTTAGACCATGAGATTGTGCAACTCCCGGATACCGTAGGAATACTTTGGGTGTGCCAAACGTCACAACGCAACTGCGTGGCTATAAAGGTACACTACAGGTATCTCCGAAAGTGTCTGTTGGGATGGCACGAATCGAGACTGGGATTTGTCACTCCGTGTGACGGAGAGGTATCTCTGGGCCCACTCGGTAGGACATCATCATAATGTGCACAATGTGATCAAGGAGTTGATCACGGGATGATGTGTTACGGAACGAGTAAAGAGACTTGCCGGTAACGAGATTGAACAAGGTATCGGGATACCGACGATCGAATCTCGGGCAAGTAACATACCGATAGACAAAGGGAATTGTATACGGGATTGATTAAGTCCTTGACATCGTGGTTCACCCGATGAGATCATCGTGGAACATGTGGGAGCCAACATGGGTATCCAGATCCCGCTGTTGGTTATTGACCGGAGAGTCATCTCGGTCATGTCTGCATGTCTCCCGAACCCGTAGGGTCTACACACTTAAGGTTCGGTGACGCTAGGGTTATAGAGATATTAGTATGCGGTAACCCGAAAGTTGTTCGGAGTCCCGGATGAGATCCCGGACGTCACGAGGAGTTCCGGAATGGTCGGGAGGTAAAAAATTATATATAGGAAGTGCTATTTCGGCTATCGGGACAAGTTTCGGGGTCACCGGTATTGTACCGGGACCACTGGAAGGGTCCTGGGGGTCCACCGGGTGGGGCCACCTGCCCCGGGGGGCCACATGGGCTGTAGGGGGTGCGCCTTGGCCTGTATGGGCCAAGGGCACCAGCCCCAAGAGGCCCATGAGCCAAGAGATAAGGGAAAGGAAGAGTCCTAAAGGGGGAAGGCACCTCCGAGGTGCCTTGGGGAGGATGGACTCCTCCCTGGCCGCACCCTTCCTTGGAGGAAGGGCCAAGGCTGCGCCCCCCTCTCCCTTGGCCCTATATATAGTGAGGGGAAGGGAGGGCAGCAACACCTAAGCCCTGGCGCCTCCCTCTCCCTCCCATGACACATCTCCCTCCTCCCGCAGCGCTTGGCCAAGCCCTGTTGGAATCTCGCTACTTCCACCACCACGCCGTCGTGCTGCTGGATCTCCATCAACCTCTCCTCCCCCCTTGCTGGATCAAGAAGGAGGAGACATCGCTGCTCCGTACGTGTGTTGAACGTGGAGGTGTCGTCCGTTCGGCGCTAGGATCATCGGTGATTTGGATCACGACGAGTACGACTCCATCAACCCCGTTCTCTTGAACGCTTCCGCGCGCGATCTACAAGGGTACGTAGATCCACTCCTCCCTCGTTGCTAGATGACTCCATAGATAGATCTTGGTGACACGTAGGAAAATTTTGAATTTATGCTACGTTCCCCAACAACATTGTGGTCTATGTATTCACACATGTATTACGATTTCCGGATAATAAAATTATAGCATGAATAATAGACAATTATCATGAACAAGGAAATATAATAATAATCCTTTTATTATTGCCTCTAGGGCATATTTCCAACAGTTCCAATAAGGAACAACCTCCAATCTTCACCTGCAACCTCCAATCTTCACGTGCAAAGAGAACTACGCATAGACCTAGCTCATGATGCCACTGTTGGGGAACGTTGCAGAAAACAAAAAAATTCTACGGTTTCACCAAGATCCATCTATGATTTCATCTAGCATTGAGTGATCAGATTGCATCTACATACCTTTGTAGATCACGTGTGGAAGCGTTCAAAGAACGGGGATGAGGAAATCGTACTCGACGTGATCCAAATCATTGGAGATCCTAGCGCCGAACGGACGGCACCTCCGCGTTCAACACACGTACAGTCAGCGTGACGTCTCCTCCTTCTTGATCTAGTAAGGGGGAAGGAGAGGTTGATGAAGATCCAGCAGCATGATGGCGTGGTGGTGGATGCAGGGGTCATCGCAGCAGGGCTTCGCCGTTCTACTACGAGAGGGAGAGGTGTTGCAGGGGAGAGGGAGGCGCCAAGACTCAAAGGTGCGGCTGCCCCCTCCCCCCCCCCTTTATATAGGCCCCATAGGGGGTGCGCCGGCCCTAGGAGATGGGATCTCCTAGGGGGGGCGGCGGCCAAGGGGTGGAGTGCCCCCCAAGCCAGGTGGGGCGCCCCCCCCCACCCTAGGGTTCCCAACCCTAGGTGCATGGGGTGGGCCAAGGGGGGCGCACCAGCCCGCTATGGGCTGGTTCCCCTCCCCACTTTGGCCCATGGGGCCCTCCGGGATGGGTGGCCCCACCCGGTGGACCCCCGAGACCCTTCCGGTGGTCCCGGTACAATACCGGTGACCCCCGAAACTCTCCCGATGGCCGAAACTGCACTTCCTATATATAATTCTTCACCTCCGGACCATTCCGGAACTCCTCGTGACGTCCAGGATCTCATCCGGGACTCCTAACAGCTTTCGGGTTACTGCATATTCATATATCTACAACCCTAGCGTCACCGAACTTTAAGTGTGTAGACCCTACGGGTTCGGGAGACATGTAGACATGACCGAGATGGCTCTCCGGACAATAACCAACAGCGGGATCTGGATACCCATGTTGTCTCCCACATGCTCCTCGATGATCTCATCGGATGAACCACGATGTCGAGGATTCAAGCAACCCCGTATACAATTCCCTTTGTCAATCGGTACGTTACTTGCCCGAGATTCGATGTCGGTATCCCAATACCTCGTTCAATCTCGTTACCGGCAAGTCACTTTACTCGTACCATAATGCATGATCCCATGACCAGACACTTGGTCACTTTGAGCTCATTGTGATGATGCATTACCGAGTGGGCCCAGAGATACCTCTCCGTCATACGGAGTGACAAATCCCAGTCTTGATCCGTGTCAACCCAACAGACACTTTCAGAGATACCCGCAGTATACCTTTATAGTCACCCAGTTACATTGTGACGTTTGGTACACCCAAAGCACTCCTACGGTATCCAGGAGTTACACGATCTCATGGTCTAAGGAAAAGATACTTGACATTGGAAAAACTCTAGCAAACGAACTATACGATCTTGTGCTATGTTTAGGATTGGGTCTTGTCCATCACATCATTCTCCTAATGATGTGATCCCGTTATCAATGACATCCCCATGTCCATAGCCAGGAAACCATGACTATCTGTTGATCAACGAGCTAGTCAACTAGAGGCTCACTAGGGACACATTGTGGTGTATGTATTCACACATGTATTACGATTTCCGGATAATAAAATTATAGCATGAATAATAGACAATTATCATGAACAAGGAAATATAATAATAATCCTTTTATTATTGCCTCTAGGGCATATTTCCAACAGTTCAAATAAGGAACAACCTCCAATCTTCACCTGCAACTAACAACGCTATAAGAGGGGCTGAGCAAAGTGGTAACATAGCCAAACAATGGTTTGCTAAGACAAGGTGGGTTAGAGGCTTGGCTTAACAATATGGGAGGCATGATAAGCAAGTGGTAGGTATCGCAGCATAGGCATAGCAAAAGAGCGAGCATCTAGCAAGCAAAGATAGAAGTGATTTCGAGGGTATGGTCATCTTGCCTGAAATCTCGCAAGGAAGAAGAACAAGTCCATGAAGAAGACAAACAGACGTAGACGAACGGGTCCTCACAAACGCGACGTTACCAGATTACCGAGAAGAAGTACACCGGAAAGAAAGCAAACAACATAGTAAACACTCATCACATAAGCATGGCATGATGCACAACCAAGTATGATGCGTGTCCAGTTTAATGAAGCATGGCATGGCAAAGTGCACAAACAATCCTACAAATTAAGTGGAGCTCATTATGCAACGGAGTTGCATATTGAAGAAAACAACACATGACTTATTTAGTTCTCTCTCGTTTATGTACCCAACAATATTAAATGTTGTTAAACATGGAAAGAGGGTGAAGCAAAGAAAACTACCTATCTAGTCAAGTTTAAATGAGGCCGGAAATAACAAACAACAATTCCGGAAAATCCTCATGTGCATTTATTAGGTTTGGTACTGTTCTGCCCTAAACCATATTTTAGAGTTGTTAAACATGCAAGATGAGTGCACCATGTTAAACTATGCATTTTTCCACCCCATTTACATATAAAGTTTGTTACAAACCGAGTTACGGTTATTTAGTTATGAAATAAAGCATTTTAACATGGCATAGGGGCAAAATTTACGCAAACATCATTTTAAATATTTTAAACATAGATGAAAGTTGGATATTAATAAACTAGACAAAATCCTAGACATTTTACATATAAAGTTTGTTTTAATCCGATGCACGGGTGAGAAGTTATTAGATGCATGATTCTAGGGACTAAACTGCAAAACAGTTATTTCAGGAAAAAGCTAAATTCATAGCAGCAAGAAAAAAACACAACGGGCCGAATCTGGGTAGGCCAAGTGTATAGGAGAGGGCTGGAGGGGCTGCTCACTTTGGGCCAGGCCCAGGTGGAGGAGGAAGGCTAGCAGGGGCTGGGCCGGGAGGCCTAGCGCTGGGCCTGGGTGCGAGGCAAGAGGAGGCCCACGCGCGGGCGCTGATCTGGCAGTCGAGCGGTTCAGCGAGGCAGGACTGGTCAACGCGAGCGCTCGTCCCCTTCCTTGGTTCGAAAGAAGCAGAGGCAGGGGCTTGGCAACGGCGACAACGGGACTGCAGGGCTCCGGCGAAAGGCTTGCCGGTCCGGCGGCGGCTGGAATGGACGGATCGGGCCTTGGGGCACCGGATCCGGTGGGTGGTGGAGCTCCATGGGCGGCGACACTGCGGCTTGGTGCAGGGAGGAGGAGGCGCTTCCTGTGAACAGCAAGAGAGAGAGAGAGATCGTGAGAGAGAGAAGGGAGAGGAAGCTGCGGGGGAGACGGGAAGGAGCAAGAACGCCTGAGGGTTGGCTGCTCCGGCGAGCTCCGCCGGCAGCGCGGTTGGCGCCGAAGGGAGGCGTTCGACTCCTTGGGTCGACGAGGAGTGCGAGGAGGCAGGCACGAGGCCTCCCGTTCATCTGCTGCGGCTGGGAGGACGAGGAGGCGGGCACGCAGGGTGGAGCTCAAGCGCACTGGATCGGGGAAAAGAAGGAGGTTGGAGAGGATTTGGAACGGGAGGAGTGCGGCTCTGGTTGGCTGGGTGATGGGATCGAGGGAGATTGAGTGAGGGGATCCCGAGAGGATTAGTGGCGGCGGCCGAGAGGGATGGATGGGAAAACCCCCCTAGAAAATAGGGTTGACTGTTTATATAGGTAGGTTGGTTAGGTTAGGGGCTACTCGGTCCATCCGATCGTAATCAGACGATTCTGGATAAAATAGCTAGGGAGTCCAAAAAAGAAAACGGTGATGTTTTGTAAACGTTTGGGGATGATCTGGACACAATGGTAACGATTGTCCGGGTCGGGTCCGGGACAACTTTTCGGACGCGCGCGCGAGGAGGGCCGCGGGTTGACGAGAGAGGTTAGGTAGGGCCTGACGGTGAGTGGTGGTGGGCTGAGAAGAGAGAGGGGGAAAGCAACCCGGCAACTGTTTTCAGAGACCGGAAACGTCCGACGATAGACCGATTATATTGTCGCTATAGTTAAACGTTGGGTCGTCAAACGGACTCCGAATGCGATGAAACTTGACAGGCGGTCTATCTACACTATAATAAGACCACACGCCAACTTTCAACCCAAACCGAGAACATTTTCCGGCCACTTATAAAATACTATTTCGGACATGCCGTGGGCGCGTGCAAGTGTGTCTAGGCTCAAAACGGACAACGGACGGAACTGGACCCGGACTAATGCAAGTTTCGAAAACATGATGATGCAATGCGGATGATGACATGATGAAAAGCAACACGCAAGCAAATGACATGGCAACGCCGGCGAATAACTGGAAGACACCTGGCGCAACAGTCTCGGGGCGTTACATTCTTCTTCTTTGATTCATTTTCCCACTGAGGACAATCTTGAATGTAGTGTCTGGGTTTCTTGCATTTGTGATAGAGTCTCTTCTTGTAATAATGGGATGAGGAATCTGATCTCAAGTCACCACTTATTGAGGATTTTCCAAAGCGACCACGTCTTGAGAACTTTTGGAATTTCCTCACGAGCATTGCTAGCTCCTGGCTCAGTTCTTCAGGGTCACCAAGGCTGCTACCAGAATCTTCACCTTCAGATTCAGACACTGTCTTGGCCTTCAGAGCCCGTGATCTGCCATAACTTGGTCCATAGAGATCTCTCTCCTTAGCAAGCTGGAACTCATGAGTGTTTAGTCTCTCGAGGATATCAGCGGGATCAAGTGACTTATAGTCTCCACGTTCTTGTATCATCAATGCAAGGTATCAAATGAGGAATCAAGCGATCTCAGCAATTTCTTCACCACCTCATGATCAGTGATATCAGTGGCACCAAGTGCTTGAAGCTCATTTGAGATGCTAGTGAGGCGATCAAAGATTTGATGAACATTTTCATTGTCGAGTCTTTTGAAGCGGTTGAAGAGATTGCGAAGAACGTCAACTCGAGAGTCACGCTGTGTTGAGACTCCCTCATTGACCTTGGACAGTCTGTCCCAGATAAGCTTTGTTGTCTCCAAAGCACTCACTCTGCCCTACTGCCCTTTGCTCAGATGGCCACATATGATGTTCTTCGCTTGAGAGTCGAGTTGCTTGAATCTCTTCACATCAGCAGCGTTGATGGTAGGAGTGATAGAGGGGATGCCATTTTCCACAACGTACCAGAGATCATTATCAATTGCCTCAAGATGCATGCGCATCTTGTTCTTCCAGTAGGGGTAGTCCGTCCCATCGAAGGTAAGACACCCAGTAGAGACCTTGATCATACCTGCGGTCGACATAACTAAAACTCCAGGCGGTTAAACCAAAATCATACAAAAAAAGGGAGTACCTTGCTCTGATACCAATTGAAAGTGCGTTATATCGATTAGAGGGGGTGAATAGGCGATTTTTATGAATTTTGCACTGAGGAATTTGCGGGTGAGGAAATTCCTGAGTGAAGAACTACTTGCAGCGGGATAAGTACTCAGAAGTAAACATAACAGAACATGAGCATGGTCTTCATGATGAAATGAAAACAAGCACAAAGTACAGAAAGCGTAAACACAGGATAAACAGAATGAAGACAAACAGACTGAAAAAATTGAGCTGAGGAAATAGAGAAAGTCTTCAGTCAAAGTCTTCAAACAGATATGAACAAGCACACAACACAGAGATGAGGAAATATAAGGGTTGAGGAATTGGAACTACTTAGCTCGGTGAAGACAATGATTTGGTAGACCAGTTCCAACTGCTGTGGCGGTTGTACGTCTGGTTAGTGCGGCTAGGTATTTAAACCTGAGGACACACAGTCCTAGAAACCCAGTCATGAACACGCAGCTCAGGACACTTAGTCCTCACCGTATTCCCCTTGATCTAAGGTCACACAGACCTCACCCAATCACTCGTGGTAAGTCTTCAGGTGACTTCCAAACCTTCACAGACTCGATCGGTCACTCGGCGATCCATAATTTTCTCTTGGATCCTCTAGACCATGACGCCTAACGGTCTGGAAGATACACAGTCCTCAAAGGTAACAAGTGTCGGATCCACGCAGGATCAATCTCTTCAATGATGCTCAATCACTTTGGGTTTGTAGGTGTTTGGGTTTGGGTTTTCCTCACTTGATGATTTTCACTCAAAGTCCTCGGAGGATGGGATGCTCTCAAATGAGAAGTGTCAGTTTCTCTTGGAGCAGCCAACCAGCTAGTGGTTGTAGGGGGGCGGCTATTTATAGCCTAGGGAGCAGCCCGACATGATAAGACATAAATGCCCTTCAATGATATGATCGTTAGGTGGGTAGATATTTTGGGACAGCTGGTGCATAGCACATCAATGGTCGGAATTTTGAGTATCAAATTCCTCAGGGCTATCATGTTCCTCACTGTGTAGTCAATCCGCACTAGCGAATTCCTAACTCCTTAGTCAGAACAAATTCCACAGAGACCAGAAGAACTTCATCTCTGTCACTAAAGAAATTTGACTGAACTGTATGAGATTTCCAATGGCTTCACTCGAAGGGATTGGTAGATGTAGGATTTGAGTTGAGCATCACTTGGAAGTTTTTCCTTAGTATTTCCTCGACCCCCTTTAACAGTACGGTGTTTCCTATGACTCAAGAAAGAGAAAATGAAACTACAAAAACAAAAGTCTTCACGCTTCATGTTCCTCGAATGAATACTAAGTCTTCAGGATCACACCAATTTCTTTCATTTTCAAAGTCTTCAGAAATCCAAAGTCTTCAGTCGAAGAACTTCATTTTTAGGGGTCGACTTTCTCTGTAAATATCAAACTCCTCATAGTCTTATAGACTTGTGTACACTCACAAACGCATCAGTCCCTTAACCTATAAGTCTTCAATACACCAAAATCACTAAGGGGCACTAGATACACTTACAACCACTCTGTTTCGTCTAGACGCTTTTCTTTGTCATATTGTACTAGGTTTTGGTACTCGACAAAGGGTTTGTCCAGTGCGTGACAAAAAGAACTCGGCAAAAAGTTCTTTGCCTGAAGGGTGTACACCTAGTGCGCTTTGTTGATTGTAACACGCATCAAAGTCTTTATCGAGTGTACCTGGCACTCGACAAGTAACGAGTTTCCAGTAGTGTCGGTCTTGTCAATGGGACGGGCTCGATGACGAGGAGCAACTGTGTGGAGTTGGTTGATGGTTGGGGATGGTAGGCCGAGACAAAGCATAATTTTTTCAAAGAAACATACCCATCATCTAGTTCATCAATCAACCCACCAACTCGGTATTAAAAAAATTGTCGTATTCAATTGATAAATACATTTGAAAATAGAGACAACCCTCTCTCACATAATATAGGGTTCATGCTTCATGGTATCATAAAACCAACTCAACCCAGCTAGTATTGCATCTACAATGTTTTTTCAGTTTCTCACCGAATGAGTGAGAGAGCCAAACGAACCATGACAAGGGGATGACGAGAGGGAAAAGATGATTTACAATCAAGACCTTGTTTTAATAGTAAAGATGACCAATGGTAGGAGTAGGGCAGTCTTGGATCGTGTGCCTCACAAGAGAAACAATCGTCGCATCCATCTTGCTCCCCCTCCTCTCTTCCCTCCAGCGGTTACGCCGTCGGCTATAGGAGCGGGACACGTCCTCTTCGTTCCTTTTTAGCATGTTTTTTTCATTTCTCTGTTCCCAGTGGCGGCGGTGAGGACGCATCGAAATAAGGTCACTTCGGCCTATTCCTACCTCAATGGCATCCAATTGGGCGTCAACAAAGAGCATGTCGGGGTACGTGTAGTCATATTCGGTTCTGAGTTGTTGGGTCTATCAAGCGAATACTTGGTTGGTTATTGGCACGATGACCTCGACCTCTTCATTTGTTCTATTCTGCGGCAAGCTTCATTTTCCGCAACCCTATGGATTGGTGGTGGAGAATTGCAACTCTGCACTGCACGGAGTGTTGGCCCAATCGATGTTTCTTCAGCAGCTACTAGATCTTGTTGTTGGCGGCGAGTGACTATTGCAGACTTCAAAGTTTTGTATGGTGATGGAGTTTGCCAGGTGTGCCTATCCAATGTATTCTTTAAGCTCCGATGGACAACGAGAAGCGAAGGAAAAAGATGATCACTGTGATTTTTTTATGGACAACGAGAAGCGAGGGAAAAAGATGACCATTATGATCTTTTTGATGTAATTGGATAGTTGGTTGTGCGTTGCAATGCGGTATAAATATTCTAGTATGTTAGTTCATGATTTACCTGCCCATATTAATGTGATTCTGTAAATAAATGTTATCAAATCTTGCCTATGATTTACCTACCTAAATAAACAGTAGGATTTTATTTGATGGTCAATTGTTTGGTAGAAGCTATTGGCTTATGAAAGACATAGATTTATTTGACAAGTTAATAAAAGGCATGACAACTAAGGCAAATTTCAAGAAAAATCGATGCAAATATGGGAGACAGGAGATAAAATATCAAAATGAAGAGATGAACATGAGAATGTACATAAGGATAGACAAAGGATGAGTTGAACGACATATCCTTACATTCTTTTTAAGTAGGAAAGATTTACTCCCTTCGTTCCTAAATATAAGTCTTATTAGAGATTTCAATACATATGAATGTATATAGACACGATAGAGTGTAGATTCACTCATTTTGCTCCGAATGTGGTCCATATTGGAATGTCTAAAAAGACTCATATTTGCACTCCATCCGTTTCTAAATAAGACCTTTTAAAGATTTCAATACAAACTACATGCGGTTGTATATAGAAGTATTTTAGAGTGTAAATTCACTCATTTTGCTACGTACGTAATCTATATTGAAATCTCTAAAAGGGCTTATATTTAGAAACAGTTAATTGTCTACCATGCCTTTTGGTCTCTTTTCTATATAAAAATATGCAAATAAATGAAACAACCCCAATACAATATCCTCTATGCAGTCCAGACCAAATAATAAGCAATACTACTCTCCGTTTTTAAATATAAGTCTTTTTAAAAATTCCAAAATAAATAAGGTACAAAGCAAAACGAGTGGAATATGTCTACATACATTCCTATGTAGTTGGTATTGAAATTTCTAAAAACACTTTGGGGGGAGGGAGTACGGTAATACAGTACAGTAGTACAGTATTAATTATGATACGGAGGGTGTGCATGAAAATACCGTCATTACTGCGGCCAGCAGCTTCCTCCCGACTTCACTCCCCCCTCCCCATCCTCTCCTCGTAGTCTCCGCCGGACGCCGACGCCGACGCCCGCCCCCTACCTGCGGCGAGACCCCAGGCGCGGCGGCGGCGGCGGCGGCGGGACCTGCTCAGATCCGATGGGGGCGACGGAGCCGCAGTGGGTGCTGATGGCCACGGGGCGGTCGCCGACCAACATCGCGGTGATCAAGTACTGGGGGAAGCGGGACGAGGCGCTCATCCTCCCCGTCAACGACAGCATCAGCGTCACCCTCGACCCCGACCACCTCTCCGCCACCACCACCGTCGCTGCCAGCCCCGCATTCCCATCCGACCGCATGTGGCTCAACGGCAAGGTGAGCTCCCCCTCCCCCACTGCCTGGACTTTTTTTTTTCCTTTTCGCCCCACGCTCGCTTGCCCCCCATTGCCACCGCCGCCGCCGCTACGGCTGTCTAGATGTTTTGTTCTAGGGTGGATGCGGTCGACTCCTCGGCTGAGTGTCCCTGTGGTGATCCGCCAGATTTCAAGCTTGAAAGAATTTCTGTCTCGTGTTTCTGGCATTACACGATGGTTTGGGCAGTGTGAGTGTTCGTCTAGTCAAATTGGCTGCCCCTTCTTAGATCTGGACCGGGACCTGTTTCAAAGCTCGCTGCATTTGCAAAGGCAGTTAGCGGAGCTCTGAAAATTTGTCTTGTAAAGAAAAGCCAAAAGGCACATTTCTGTTTCTGTTGTCTGCACTAGCGTCAGTACTATATTGATGCCCAGCTCATGCTTTGGACATTGACTCTAGGTAAGTGGCCAGTGCAAGGTGATTCTATAGCGATGCTTTAGCCGGAATAACGGAATTGCTGTCTGATCAGATGGTAGTGTGATTCTGATTCAGTCATCCTTTTGATTTGGAATTGGGCAGGAGATCTCATTGTCGGGCGGGAGATTCCAGAGCTGCCTGAGGGAGATACGGAAGCGGGCTCGTGATGTCGACGACGAGAAAAAGGGGATCAAGATCAAGAAAGAGGACTGGGAAAAGTTGCATGTCCACATAGCGTCCTACAACAACTTCCCAACCGCTGCCGGTTTGGCCTCTTCGGCTGCTGGCCTTGCTTGTCTTGGTAATTCTCCTAGTTCAGATGCCACTGTTATAAGTCAGGAAAACATATGTATAACCAAAATTGTGAATATTTCGTGTCAGGCTTTGATTTCCTTTTGTTTTCTGCTGTTCTACACGCACCCGAGTTGTGTTTAGTAGCAGAGGGGTTTCTTTCTTATTCTCTTGCCAGCATTAATCTTGATGTGGGTAGATGCATTTCTAGATAGAAGTGGACGGTGCTCCTATCGAGAGGTTTCTACCTTCCAGATACACCTTTGTGAGCTATTCATAATATTAGGGAAACATTATGGTTATCCAACTGCCTAATACTGCCCTGAATCCTGCTGCTAAGGCTGTCCTATTTATCTGCAATTTGTTCTTTATTTGGTTGTATAGAGGCACCAAAACATAATAAGTAGAAAATATGTTTCTTGGTTCTGGTCTGCTGGTTAATCTTAGAAATGGCTGGTCCTAACAAAGTTCCATGATATACTGCTAATATCTGGTCCCGGGTCTTGTTTTGTCCTAATTGACTAACACTTCTCTGCATGCTTGTTTTGTACAAATATCGATTACTTTATTTTGTGTCTTGAAGTTTGATAGTGCTATCCAACACAAAATGACTATTTTGATCATAAACATGCTAAGCGCGGTCTTGCTTTCATGCCAATAGCACAGCACATAATTACTCATTTGAATACTGTTTGCAGTTTTCACCCTGGGGAAGCTAATGAACGTGAATGAAGATTACGGAGAACTTTCTTCAATAGCAAGGTATGTATGGAAACATTATGTAGCAACACCCTGTTTGTGCTCTATCCTGTTTGCGATGTTTGCTTGATGGTATAGCGCAACAATGGAGTACTTCATTTTGTTAAATGATAAGCTAGCAGCTTGATCTTTTTTGGGGGAAATCTAGTTGATTCCTCCTTATGGGTGTTGAGCTACTTTGTAAACCAGGCACCCCCTGTCTTCTACCTTTTTTTATACTTTATACCGAACTTTAAGCTTTGAATGGAAAAGCTAGGCCAAGGCCTTTCATCTAAAAAAATGATAAGCTGGTGGATTTATGTCTTCGCTTTCCTTATATGCTTCTCTTGGCTAACAAATTTCAGTGCAGGCAGGGGTCTGGAAGTGCATGCCGCAGTATATATGGTGGATTTGTGAAATGGTGTATGGGAAAAGTAACTTATCTCTTGGTTATGGCAGAGAAATTGTATTTGTTAAAATACATGCTTTTCTCTTGGAAAACGATTGAGTTTGACTTTATACTTGCAGAATGACGACGGAAGTGACAGCATGGCAGTACAGCTTGTTAACGAGTCACACTGGGATGATCTTGTTATAATCATAGCAGTGGTATGTCAATGTGATCTCTGTTATATAACATGATCTGTTTCATATATTTATCATTGGAAATTGCTCATTGAGTCATGGTTTCATTTACACCAAATCTCAACTAGCTAGTGACACCATTTTACCATTTTTGTCCCAAATTATTTTCCTATTATGTTGCTTTGTGGAATTAGGTCAGTTCAAAGCAGAAGGAAACCAGTAGCACCGGTGGGATGCGAGACACTGTTGAAACAAGCCCCCTCTTGCAGTACAGGGCCCAGGTGAATGCATTTTCATCTTTAACTTGAAATGTTTTGAACGGTTCACATGATGTACAATTATTCTTATAAGAATCGTCATGAAGCTGCAATATGAAATCTGAACTGTAATTTTATCCCTCCTGTTCTGTGGACCGTCAGGTTTTGTGGTTTTGAAAAAAAAACCGAAGTGTTTTGGAAATTATACTGATCAATATCTTTAGCTGCACTTCACTGTTTCTTGCACTGACTGTGCACTGCACTGTTTCTTGTATTCCAGACTGTAGTGCCAAGTCGGATATTGAAAATGGAAGATGCTATCAAGAATCGTGATTTTGAATCCTTCGCCAGGTTAACTTGTGCCGATAGCAACCAGTTTCATGCTGTATGTTTGGACACGAGTCCTCCCATCTTCTACATGAACGACACATCACACAGGTAGTTTTTATCGCAGTCCTGATTTTGAGGATCTGTTCCTACTGAAATTCCAGAGTTAAGAATTGCTCTCTCAACCAACTGCAGGATAATTAGCCTTGTGGAAAAGTGGAATCACTCGGAAGGAACACCACAGGTATATTCTGTTCCTGTTTAACACGTGCTACTTTTCAATTCTCTGAACTGTGTCTGCTGCCTAGGGATCTTAAATATAGTTCTGGTATCCATCAAGGCGGGCTAAACTTAATTATGACATGGCAGTACAAGGAGTTTTTACTGCACTGGACCAAACATGTATCAGTAGCATCACTTGTTGGAGTAATTTATCCTAATTTAAAAGGTGTGAACCTTGGTAAAATCATTGCATGTTTCTGAAAAATAGCGAAAATATGAGTCATGCTTATGCTTTGAAGTTTGAACCCTTGATTTTGATGGAACATATTTTTTAGAGTCCTTCCTGAGTACATGAACTATTACTAGTAGTAATAGTAATAGTTCTGGAGCTGCAGACTTAAAATACTTCTATAGTTCTATAGGTGTTGTATCTATCAAATAGCATCGAAAGTTTGAATTATGAAAAGAATTCATAAGAAATATCTTATTGTATTTCCTTCATCAAACGATAAAACTTCATTGCAATCTTGGCAGTATTATTTGTCTTTGTCTGGCATGCATTTCACCTAAACTGCAAATCATTGGTACTGGATGGTGTGATTGATCTGATACCGAAATTTGATTTCTTGTAATTGCAGGTTGCCTACACATTTGATGCTGGGCCTAACGCTGTCCTAATAGCACGGAACCGCAAAACTGCCACCCTTCTCCTTCAGAGGCTTTTATACACTTTCCCCCCACAGGAGAATGACTTGGACAGGTGTGTCTGGTATTATCAAGATTAAAACCTAGTATTTATTTGTTTCTAGGTATACTACAAACATGTGCACCTCTGACAAACATGATCATGGCAGCTATATGCTCGGCGATAAATCGATCCTAAGCGATGCTGGTTTGCAATCCATAGCCGATGTCGAGGCCCTTCCAGCGCCTCCGGAAATGAAAGCTCCAAACCAAAAATTCAAAGGTGATGTTAGCTACTTCATCTGTAGCAGGCCTGGGGCCGGCCCAAAAGTTCTCACCGATGAGGGCCATGCCTTGATTGATTCAGCCACGGGGCTTGCGAAAGGAGTGTAATTTTGGACGATGATAGGTTTCCGTAACAGTCTTTGGTTGAGATTAATGTAGAATTGTCACGTTGTTGTACACTCAGTACTTTCGTCATTTTGATCTTGTACTGTACCTTCGATCTTGTACTATTTCCATCATTTTGTCCCTGACTGTTGTAGCCTCTTAAAGAACATGTATATTTCTTCAATAAAAGTTTGTGGAATGAATTATCATTTTATCGATCTCATTTTCTGTATAGTCCAATGCATGGATGGAATCGTTCTTGTTACTTTGGCATCCAAAAATAATAATAGCACATAAGAGCATGAGGACTTCAACAAATTGTTACTTCTGGTGTTCTTTATACTAGATGATCGAAAATTTTAACACAGAAAGTATCTAAAATACATTTTTCCTTTTCCAGTGTAAGTATTTGATTGCAACACCTTGTGAGGAATTTTTTTTTAAATATGAACGGAAATGATATCTAGCGAACGTTCGTTGGGAGCCAATCTTAGCGAACGCCTTCCCTGACGTTGCATGGATCTTGGTGCAAGGCCGACGCCACGTAGATAAGCTAGAGTCATTCATTGTAACCCGTTTCCAGGCAAACACCCTCTTTCTATCTATCTAAAAAATGCACGAACCAATGTGGGTGAGGAGGGTTCAAAGCGGGGGTTTGTGAAATCTTGAGTTCAAGATGCTATATGTATCCTTGAAGCTATTTTGTGTTTTGATTCAATTTCTCATTTGAAAATTTGACCAAATAAAATCCAGAAAACCTGTTTTTTCATTTCATCTATTTGAAAGGTCAAAGTCCTATTTTTTTGGCCATGTCCCGTTTTTTTACAAGTCCATGGCAATATTTTTGGGATTGTTTTCCACTTTATCACGTGGCAGTTTATTATTTAAAATATGGCATTTTTAGTATTAATAACTTGCCATTTTTATTATCAAGATGATGTAAATTTTATTATTAAGTGGATTTAATTTTTATTGTTGAGAGGATGAGATATTTATTATTGAGAGGATGGCATTTTTATTAGCAAGACGATGATATTTTTAGAATTAATGGCATGGATTTTTTTTCTTTTATTGGCCAAGGCAATCCCTGTGTGTGATTTTTTATTTTATTTTTAAAACGAAACAATAGAATCTAACTTGGGGCTTATCCATATAAAATATTTCTTATTTAGAGGATGAAAGTTTTCTAAAGTTTAGCATGGCACTTTTATTTTGTAGATCACCCGGCCTTTTTCTTATCATACTCATTGTAGATTTATAAATGAGAGAAATGACAGTAATATAGTAGCATTTAAATCCATGTATGTTTTATGAGGTGCATTTAGAGAAGATAATGTTGGATTGTTTATTAGTAGTAGAGAAAATATTTCTTATTTAGAGGATGGCAGTTTTTAAAGTTTAGCATGGCAGTTTTATTTTGTAGATCACACGACATTTTTCTTATCATACTCATTGTAGATTTATAAATGAGAGAAATGACAGTAATAAAGAAGCACGACTGTTTTTCTTTCATAATTAAGATAATGGCAATTAGGGTTATCTTTTGATGATGACATTTTTTCACAAAAATACTTCCTCATTCCTACTCCCCTGTTTTGAAATAAGCTTTGTAAAGCTAGTACAAAGTTTTTCCTAAAAAAAAAAGCTAGTACAAAGTTCAGTCACTTATTTTGAGACGGAGGGAGTACATTATTCAATGGAGGGAGTAGTAAGCTGGGCCTCTGGGTCAACCAGCGGTCGGGCCAGAGCATTCTGGCGCAGTGAGCGTCAAGTAGGATTCCATTTCGGCCCACGGACTCCTCCCCTCCCCGTCGTCCGGGTCTCCTCGTCTTCTCCACAGCCCACCCCGCAGTCTCGCTCTCAAAAATTCGCGACTCTCTCTCGCGTCTCTCCATCGCCATGGAGATGGAGGCGATGGGGAAGCAGCAGAGGGAGGAGGCGCTCCTCGGGGCCGCCGCCGCCGGCAACCTCCGCCTCCTCAAGAGTAACCCCGCCTCCTCCTCCTCCTCCTCATGCTCTTTCTCCTTAGGGTTTGATGATGGTAGTAGCTTGACGGGTTAGTGCCTTGACTTGGCTCCCAATTCTCGCGTCGCGCAGAGATGGCGAGGTGGATGGGCTCCGGCGGGCAAGGCGAGGCCGCCGTCCTGGCGGCGGTGGAGGACGGCCAAGGGGACCGCGCGCTGCACCTGGCGGCCGCGGCGGGGCGGCTCGAGGTCTGCAGGTACCTCGTCCAGGACCTCCGCCTCGATGTCAATCAGCTCAACCTCATAGGTGGCGTTCCCTTCCCTGCTCCCCTCCGCGTCACTTGGCAGCTCTGTCAACTTCTATTTATGTATTTATTTATGCTGATTCTGCTCACTGTCAGTTACTACCACGCTGTATGGTGGAATTCGCATTTCAGGCTTCAGATTTGGTGTTACATGCTGTATGGTGTATGCATTTGTAAATTGTCAACTTCTAGTTGTGTATTAGTATGCTGATTCTGCTTACTAGTTAGTTACTACTTACTACCATGTGAAATCCTTATTTTAGGCTTCAAATTTGGTGTTACATGTTGTATGGTGTATATATGCATTTGTAAATTGTGATTAAGTGACAAGTGGATCGATTTCAAATATCCCCATGTCCAATATATGCACACAGACATACCGCGAACATCGCCGGTTTTCTTTGGATATGTTGTACGGGCAAACCGCTACTTGTGGACTGTATATGAAGTGTCTCCTCTGTCTGTCGTTGTGCAATTTTGTCAACAGTAAACATGTGTCAGATGGATAGGCATTTGATACTGCACTAGCTAAGTTCTCTTTTCACGTTTGGCTCTCTTGTGTACAACTTTTTGTATTGAGGGCAGGATTGGCATGAATTTGTTGAGCTCCTCATGTTTAATTTTTCGACTGTTGCAGGTGACACGCCACTGTACCTTTCTGCCTCATATGGGAGAGCTGATGCTGCAAGATATCTTCTTGATCATGGTGCTGATCCACTAGCTGGCAAAGTACACTCACCTCTCCATGGCGCTGCAAAGGAAGGTCTCTCTCTTTCCCAACAAGTATGCTTATTTATCACGTGTCAGTGCATACATAGTCAATTTGATTTTTTGCCTTAGAAAGCCACATCGCTGGATATAAGCAGCATTAGACTCCGACCAACATGGCCCCGCAGCTGTGGGTTAGCAGGCATAGGGATCCTAACCGGTGGTAGGAGGCACCGCATCAGCCTTAGAGATAACTGGATAAACCGTTTTCGTAATGGTTTTGCTAATTCTCGGTCAGTGAAAATTAGTCTCAGGATTCTTTTTTTTTTTGTTTTATATGGCTGGTTATAAAATAAACTTTCAGTTTTCCATTGTTATATGAAGTAAGCATTTCTGGGTCGACTGATCCAAATTGGATTAATTTGTTAACATTTGTCTGGTAGCCTCTCACTGTTTGGTTTTGCCTCATATTGTTGTGAGAGAAGTAAGCATTTCTGGGCGACTGATCCAAATTGGATCCATTCCTTCAAACTAGTTATTGGTTTTCGTTTGATAAGATTAGTCTTAATTTTGTTAACATTTGTTTGGTAGGTTCTCTCTCTTTGAATAAAGTAAGTAAGAAACACACATCACAGCGTACAGAGCTACAGCCTTCACACTCTTGTGATCGTTATAGTTGACTACTATGACACCTCTCTTGGCTTGTGTGATGCTTGATGTTTATATTTTAGCATATACTTGCCATTTTTTTATGTGATTTCCATCGAACAAAGCTCCCATATACTTGCCATATTTTTTATTTGGATGATAGCCGAAGAAACATTAACGAGTGTGTGGAGAGAATAACTTTGAGGTTGGATATCTAATGTTATCTAAGGTTTTGGTTATAATCTTATAAGCTCAAAATTGACGACTTCTTCTACTTCCAGGGATAGACAAGGAAAATTTGAATAGTCCCAATCCGTCCACTTTTGAAAACCTGGTCCTTGATGAGATAAGTGGTAACCAAAATGGTTACTGGGCAGTTCATGATCACAAAACTGAAAACTGGCCCAGAGTTAATTTTTAGTGCAAAATGAAAACTGAAAGCTGGTATCCGATGTTGGGAAATATTCTTGTCTCATTCATTCTTTTTTGAAACCTCGTTTTCCAGGACATTGTGAAATAGTAGAACTGCTGCTTTCAAGAGGAATCAATGTGGATTTAGATTCTGCGCAAGGGACGCCATTGCATGCAGCTGCTATTTCTAAACACCATGACATAATTAAGATCTTGTTGGAGCACCATGCCGATGTAAGACACCAGTTTCTTTGTTCTCTTCTTTGCGGTGAAAAAGAGAACTCTGGAACGGAATATCTTGTGGCCAGTGGTACTCGTGCTTCATCTGTATATTCTATTTGGGAATGCACTGGAATGGAAGATCTTGTTGCCTTTGATCTTGTGCTCCATCTGAACAAAAGATCTGCACTGTACTCTCCCTCTGTAAACTAATATAGGACCGTTTTAGTGATCTAAACGGTCCTATATTAGTTTAAGAGGGAGTATTTGAAACAACAAAAAATCATCATGGACAGTATTTAATTATCCTAAAGTAAAACGTGCTCATGTTATGTCTAATTTCTATGTAATATATTTCTTTCTGTTCCCTTCAGAAATACCAATATATTTAACACACCATGAGTATACTTTACTTCTCTATTGATGTATCTCAAAATTAATTTCTCTACTGGTCGCTCTTTTCTTTCCGACTAGTGTAAGTGATTGATTCTTCCACTTTTCGTAGCCTAACAAGGTTTACGGTCTTGGTTATGCCCCATTGAGTTGGGCCATCCGTGCCATCAGGCCCATGCCTAGAGAGCCGTTGGAATGTGTCAAGCTACTTGTTAAGGTCAGTACTCTTTCTTTGTATGGAGCTTTGTTAAAGTTTTGTAGGCACAACTTCATTTTCTTTGTGTATATAACATATAAAGCATTAACCCAAACAAATGATCAAATAGTTATTCATTTGCACAGGCTGGTGCTGATCTGAATTTTATTGACTTCGATGGTGGTAGTTACGTGATGTTGGCAGTGAAGTTTGACTCACCTGGCATCATGAAGTTCTTACTAGATGCTGGTGCTAACCCCAATATTCCCGATGAAGTGAGCTTTACTTGTTTTGCTGTTTTCACTTGTCATCATCTACTTTTCATGCATATGCTGTAAGTTAGCTGACATTATCGTTCCATTTTTTCTCTATGAGGTTATGTTAGGCTGTAGACTCTTGACACTTGACAGATTAGGATAATCATCTTACCCACACATCGTCTGACACCAGGAATAGGCTTGCATGAGGGGAAAACACTACTTCCTTGGGCTACAAAAAGATGGCATACACATTTTCGAGATTTAACTTTGATCATCAATTAGAGAAAACACAAGTCATGTAACTTAAAGATTGTACCATAGGAAAATTCTTTATATAGTACGAATTTAATGGTATAATTTTTGTGACACATAACCCACATTTTATTGGTTAAGGTCAAGGCTTAAGACATTTGTGACGACTATATATGCAGTATGCAATGCAGCAAGCAGAAGAGAAGATGCTGCTTCTGTGCATAACCGAAATCCATTTTTCAGCTGCACAGAAGAAAAATACACGATTCAAACCTATGTGGGATTATAAAATGGAATGGTTAGGTTGTATTTATACATCTGACATTCACCCCGGTCAATTCTTGATGACACATGGTCAGGGGAATTCAGTAACCTTATTTCACTTCTTATTCTGTGAGGATACCTTCTTGCGCCTTGGATTAAGTATTATAGGTACTGTAAGTACTAAATACATAAGTAAAAGGATGTAAAAATAGAGAACTTATGGTAGATCAAAATTGCCAGTTATTATACCATAGGCGAACTTATGCCAATATTCCTCAATCTCTTCAATCATCTCACATTCTCACTTACTCATGCTTGATATCTCACCTCCATGTAAAGAGGACCTCCAAAACGCCATCTAAATAATTTCACTCTCAGATCAGCATAATAGATTATGTTATTTCCCTACTTGAGCTTTTGGTCACAATCTCGCTCTGACAAGGGCAGCGGTGGTGTAGAGAGGGAAGGAGGGAGACAAAGAGCTGTGTGTTTATAGTAGCAGAGATGATGTCGAAACATTGTAAAATTTGAATCTTCTGTGTTGTAAATTGCAGAGTATGTCATTTATATGTTTCTTGTCTACTGAATTAGGAATTGAAAAAAAAATCTCCAGTTTCTTCATAGCCTGGTCAAATAAACATAAAATGTTTCTTCTGCAAAGATTTATTTTGCCCCTTCCATGTATATTTTGGTGTTTGTATCATCTTCATCCTATTCTGTTTTGAAAAGTCTATGCAATACAACATATTAGTTGAAGCTCTCGGTTATTAGTGTTAGTGTACTTGACGTAACCCTTGTCTTACAAATTTTGTTCGGAAGGATGAACGAGACTGTTCTATCATTTGTCCTTCGTAGTGATTCTCTTGAAGTCCAACCAGCCATTTCATTGAGATCTTAGGCTGTGATTCCTAAATATTAATTTGGAAATCTTTCAATTACATTTTGTATTTATATTTGTTATTTATTATTTACTCTTGCAGTGTGGTAGGACACCAATTGAAGTTGCTGCCTCTAAAGGCAGTAGGGACATGGTTGAAATGCTATTCCCTTTAACTTCTCCTATTTCAACGCTGCCGGACTGGAGTATTGATGGAATCATTTCTCATGTGAAACACTTTGGTTTGAAGCCGAGGGTATGTGTTTCATTCTGTGCTCACTTGCAGTTCCATATGTTATTTATCATCACCCTGTAGTTATGTTCTTTGGCAGTTCTGTCCATTAGAGTACAAATAGTTTTAATTCACGATTGTTGTAAATTCCATTGTGCAAACAAAAAATTCCATGCACAAATTTTACTTTTCGTGCATTGCATCACTATTAGCAAACTTCTAGTCTTTGGGTATGACCTTATGGTGAACTATTAATGTGCTAGACTTAATAAAGTTATCCTGGATGATATTGTGCCAGCCCTGCAACTACGGACAATGTAGTTTTTATTACGAATTTATAGTCTTATACATTAATTAGGATACGTCCTGATCTCCGGATAAACCCTGCAACACTGCAGTACAACCATAGTTAGTTTTAAATAGCGGGCTATGACTCTTAGCAGAGGACATCTCTAAACGCTATAGCGTGCTATTTAAAACTTTACTTCATGTGTTAGGACCAAAGTCTCTAAGCGCAGGATCTCTCTAAACGCTATAGCGGCGTTATAGCGTTTTCCTAGTCTTATACATTAATTAAGTGATATAAGCTGAGACTTACAAATTTGTACATTTTTCATGTTTACATTACAGGATATTTCTACATATTTATCCTAACAGCAATTTTTCTGTGATCAGGATAAAGAAATGTACGCAAAGAGAAGAACTGAAGTTAAACGGAAAGCTTCTGAGGCTTTTAAGAGAGGGGACTATTATATGGCATCAGAGATGTATAGCTCTGTAAGTCACTAGGGCCCATTTTTATTGCCTGAAGGAGTGATGGTTATTTTTTATATCTGTAAACTAGGGCATCACACAGTACTGTTATACAGAAGTTCCTATATTGAAATGTATCTGCTTGTCCAATACATTTGCTGGTTTCATGTGTACAGAGATCTCTATATCGATCAGAATAATACCATCTGAGCACCATCCCCATTGATATATTTATAATCTTGTACTCCCTCCGTCCGAAAAAACTTGTCATCGAAATGGACAAAAAAGGATGTATCTAGAACTAAAATACATTTAGATACATCCCTTTTTATTCATTTTGATGACAAGTATTTTCGGACGGAGGGAGTAGTACTCTTTTTTTAGGCATTGCTAAAAGCTGCATGTGATTAATGTGTTTGTAGACAAGGGCATTTGACCCTAGTCCGGATGAGTATGCAACCATATTGGCAAATATTAGTCTATGCGCGTTGCGTGCTGGAAATGGAAAAGCTGCTCTGTCTTATGCTACCATGTGCAGAATGGGGCGACCTCTTTGGCCAAAAGCCTGCTACCGAGAAGGGGCAGCTCTTATGTTATTGAAGGTAAAAAGAACACAGTAGTTTTCTTCAAGCATCTGTGATCATGATCGTATAACTGATCATCTTATGGTGTGTACTTGTAGAAGTACGGGAGAGCATGTGAGGCTTTTGCGGATGGCTTGAAGCTTGACCCTACAAGTGGTGATATTGCAAATGCTTTAAGGTAACTGGTCCATGTTTTCGTGGTGTGTAGGGTGACGTGCAATCCCCTGCTTCGTAAGTTAAGTAAAGAACAAATGATATCTTGATAGACAATTGTGTGCATGGAAGATGGTCTCCATCTCTAGAAAAATATTACATGGATTCAGTCCGTCAAGTCTGTTAAGTTTGTTTTTTCTTGAGCTGGAGCGATTTACTAATCACGGAAAGAACACTTAGTGTTGATCTGCTTATTATCATGATACATCTTCAGGGCAAGTTGTACACAGATTCCTGACAATTCTCATGTTCAAAATATTTTGGTCGCAGGGAAGCCCAAGAAGCAGCGAAGAATGCTCGTCGCCGTGAAAAGTGACCGACTGACAAGTCTTACATGCAGAATCCGATGCTTTGTTTTGTTGCTGAGCACCTTTTGTCTAGTCTGAAAACTTGTGATGATAATATACTGTTATTGTTAATTAAGACCTCCGTCACACCCATCGTTTTTAAATATGACTGGGGATGAACTCGCTAGCTTGATTCCAGTTCAAGTGTCGACAAGCTTTATCGTCACAGAACGTTAAGCTTGTTATATCTTATGGTTGAAATCATGGAATTCAGTACTGAGGTTCCTTTTTGCATTGTGACTGGCAGCCATTTCGAAGTTGGCACTAACCAGAAAGGTTTGGAACTTGGTGTATTGGGCAAAAGATCCAGGGAAACGTTTATTGTTCAGTAAATGTAGGGTATGTTCTGTGTCGTGCCCTCAAAGTAGTACTACTATCCTGATGCTTCAACCTGTTATTATTGCTGGTGCTTTAATTTGTTTGTACTGTAACATCTTGTAGCTTCACTAGTCCAATCAGCTACTGGAAATATCCATGTTCAGACATGGCAGATTTCCCCACTTTGACAATGAAATCATTTTGATATGAATACGGTCATATAGAGACAAAGAAACACCATGCCAGGAACAGCATGCCAAACTTTTAGCCACAAATACTCCCTCCGTTCCGAATTACTCGTCGCAGAAATAGATGTATCTAGATGTATTTTAGTTCTAGATACATCCATTTTTGTGACGAGTAATTTGGAATAGAGGGAGTAACAAACAAGAGTCCTACTAGATTCTTGCCAAATCGAAATGTGCATGAGAAAACTCTTTGTTTTAAAAGGTTGTCTAAAGGTCGGTGAATTGGGCAAAATATCTAGGAAACTGTTTACTGTCTATCTATTCTGCCTCGTGACCAGGACCATGTTGAAGAAAAATAGTGCAAAAAATGATGTAGTCATGTTGTTTGGTTGCTTGCATGGTAGTTGGCGTGGTTTCGCAGTGTGCAGGCACGTTTGGTAGTAGCGGCTTCCCGCATGCGATGAGAGGAGTATGAAGCCTCACACAGAAAATAAGAGAATTTTTCTCACCTCGTGGTCTGCTTGAGTCTGCATGAGTAGAGACTGCTAATTCGGTCGTTTCTCCACAGTCTAGTACCGGAGTGCTTTAAACACTGTGTGATGCAAGGAATTGATGCGAGTCAAGTAACCAAATACCGTGCGAAGTAAAAGATTACATCCATGTGCAGTCTATCAACCATCATGTAGGCAACCAAACACGCTCTAATAGTAGTATCTTGACGACGCAAGCCAACCAATGCGCATGTCGCCAAAGACAACTGCCAATGGTTTTGTACAAGATGGATTAACAATCCGAATATCCATTTTTGAGCCAAGGCTCATCTGCACCCGGTCAAGAGAAAAATCACAGAAATACAAAAAAAATTCAAAAAAATGCATGGTATATAATTTAGTGCATGAAGTGCGCTCTAATTTTCTGACCATTTGAACATACGAGTAGCTCTTAGCAAAAAAGACAAATTGAGTCAGAACAATAAATCTTTACAGACCCCAAATTTAGGAGACTCGTTGCGCCTCAGGAGCTCGAACAAGGAGCAGTAGGCCACGGCGAGAAGCCATGGGGGCGGAAGGCATCCCCGCGGCCGTGTTGGGTTAAGCAGAGGAGTTGGGATGCCGTCCATGTCGCTGCATGCTGACGCCGGGAGGAAGTTTAAGCGTGTCTGTGCTTAAACTGCCTTTCAACTAGTTCAAATCATTTATCGGCTTTGGTAAATAAAATGCTTGATATTGCCAGCAAACTTCATTTTGATAAAGAATCCTCAAAAAATGTGGAAATAGTGTAAGGAGAGATGTGTTTGATATGTGGTTAAAACTCCTTCAAACCTGAGGGGTAGGTGTGTAAGGAGAAAGTGATATCAAACAACGTGCTCTTTTTAACATTGATGGCTTTTATTATCTGCTAAAAAACATACAAATACATATGCATCCCATTTTGCAAAAAAAAAAAGTATGCACCCCCCTACATATTTGTGTGTAGATTTTTTATATAACATAAGAAAACAAACGAAAGTCAAGCTTATGGTCTGTTCTGGCAGAGTTTGCCTTTCAAAAAATAAAATTAAGAAACAAACCGTGGGCTTCAATGTTAAGAATTTGATGAAGCTTTAATTGGCAAAAAAAATTGGTATGGGTAAGAATATGTGCAGATTGGGTGGGAAATTAATATCTAACATGGTACTTCCAAGGGCAGCACTACGCGTCAGCCGGCTGATCTGACATATAGATCAGCCGGCTTGACCGCCGTAGGATTAATCCGTTGGATCACTTCGCGGGGCTGCATGCTGCCCCAGATCTCTAGTCGCTTTCAAATGGCATTTCCACCGGCTCGCGAGCTGTTTGCTTGAGTGATGCGAGCCATCAGTTTCTCCTTTCTAATTTTGTGCAACAATACTTTTGTTGCCAAACCTTCTCTTCTCTACTTTTCTGCAACAAGATCTTTGTTGCGGAAACTTCTCTTCTCTAATTTTCTGCAACAAAAGCTTTATTGCGGAACCTTCTCTTTTCTAATTTTCTGCAATAAGACTTTTATTGCAAAACTTCCCGTTCACTAATTTCCTCTAACACGTCTCATCTTGCAAAATCTTTTCTTCTTTAATTTTCTACAACAAGACTCTTGTTGCAAAAATTCCAAACACATCTTCCACCACGTCTAATTTTCTGTAACAAGATATTTGTTGCAAAAATTGCAACAACATCTCTGTCCGCATCGCGCACTAACACAATCGTCCTATGTTGTCACCATGTCGCCGTTCCGCAACAACGTTATTGTTACAGAAACTTGGAGTGGACATGGACGTACTGCGTGGTTATATGGTTGCTGCTTGCGCCGGTGGTGCCAGGATGGTGGTGAGGTTGATGGCACTCCACATCGATGGTCCAGGGAGAGCGTACGCGTGGGACCATATGACGCGTGGCGCCTGAGCGAGGCGGCTGATTTCCTCAAGCAAATCAGCCGGCTGTTTAGAAGCTTTTCCCTACTTCCAAAGGATATATATTTAAAATATGTATGTCCCTTTGCAAGGCACGGGCAATTTTCCTAGTATCATATAAGAAAACAAACGAAAGTCAAGCTTATGGTCTGTTCTGGCAGAGTTTGCCTTTCAAAAATAAAAATAAGAAACAAGGTAGCTTCAATGTTTACTTGGGCATGGGCCATGGCCATGGGCTCTCGAACCATCAAAACAAAATCACATTTTCCCCGTCAATAACATCTTGCCTGCTCCCACGGCCCAGGGCTCACGGACTCCTCCCCTCCGATCCGGCTCTCCCCTTCTTCTCCACCCCGCAGCGCACTGCCGCTCTCGAAATTTGGCGACTCCCTCTCGCCGCCTGCTCGATCGCCATGGAGATGGAGATGAAGGCGATGGGGAAGCAGCAGCGGGAGGAGGCGCTCCTCCGCGCCGCCGCCGACGGCAACCTCCGTCTACTCAAGGGTAACTCCGCATCTTCCTTACGCTCTTCCTTCTTAGGGTTTGATGATGGTAGTAGCTTGACGGATTTAGTGCTGGACTTGGCTCCCATTTCTCGCGTTGCGAAGAGATGGCGCGGTGGATGGGGTCGGGAGGCGAAGGAGAGGCCGCCATCCTGGGCACGGTGGAGGACGGCGTAGGGGACCGCGTGCTGCACCTGGCGGCCGGGTCGGGTCGGCTCGAGGTCTGCAGGTACCTCGTCGAGGACCTCCGCCTCGATGTCAATCAACTCAACTTCATAGGTGGTGTTCCCTTTGCGTCAATTCGCAGATTCGTCAACTTTTGTTCATGTATTTATGCTTATTCTTCAACTAGTTAGTTATATACCATGTGGAATTTGCATCTCAGGCTTCAAATTTGGTGTTACATATGTAAATTGTGACTACGTAACAAGTGGAGTTAAGATATCCAATATATGCACACGGCCATGCCCAGAGAGTCCATTCACCATACCTCAAACATCATTGATTTTCTTTGGATATGTTATATGAGCAAACCACACCATGTGTGAACTGTATCTAAAGTGTCTCCCCTGCCTGCCGTCATGCAATTTTGTCAACAGTAAGCATGTGTCAGATGGAAAGGCATTTGATACTGCTCTAGTGAAGTTCTCTTTTCACGTTTGGCTCTCTTGTGTACAACCTTTTGATTTGAGGGCAGGATTGGCGTGAATTTGTTCAGCTCCTCATGTTTATTTTTTCAACTGTTGCAGGTGACACGCCACTGTACCTTTCTGCCTCGTATGGAAGAGCTGATGCTGCAAGATATCTTCTTGATCATGGTGCTGATCCACTAGCTGGCAAAGTACACTCACCTCTCTATGCCGCTGCAAAGGAAGGTCTCTCTCTTTCCCAACAAGTATGCTTATTCATCGCATGTGTCAGTGCATACATAGTCAATCTGATTTTTTGGCTTAGAAAGCCACATCACTCGATATAAGCAACATTAGACTCCGACAAACTATCAATAGAGCTGAGAGAGCAAGAAGAACTGGAAAGGAGTTCAGGAGACGTGATTCCCTTCTTTGATGCTGTCAAACGTTTTGTTGCTATTCCTTCAGGGTTCGCTTTGATTTAGGGATATGGAGGCTTGGAATCAGAAATGCTTGCTGGAGTTAAATCTAATCCTGTATTTGAATGGAGGGAATTGGAAAAGGAGAAGGAAAGTCATATGAACCTGTGTTTTCAATTTTGAATTTGTCATTGTTTCATCCTGTTATAAAATAAAATTTGAATTTGTCACTGTTAGTTCAAATCAATTCCTCATATCATTGAGAGAAGTAAGCATTTCTGGATCGACTGATCCAAATTGGATCCATTCCTTCAAATTAGTTATTACTCCCTCCGTTCCCAAATATAAGTCCTTTTAGACATTCCAACAAGTGACTACATACGGAGTAAAATGAGTGAATCTATACTCTAAAATATGTCTACATACGGATGTATGTTGTAGTCCATTTGAAATGTCTAAAAAGACTTATACTTAGGAACGAAGGGAGTAGTTTTCTTTTGATAAGATTAGCTAGTCTTAATTTTGTTAACATTTGTTTGGTGGCCTCTCTCAGTTGGAATAGACTTGGTTAAGGAATAAAGTAAGCAAGAAACACACGTCACAGGCACAGAGCTACAACCTCCACTCTTGGGATCGCGACAGTTGACTACTATGACACCTCTCCTGGCTAGTGTGATGCTTGATGTTTCTATTTTAGCATAGCTTGCCATATGTTTTATGTGATTTCCATAGAACAAAGCTCCCATATATATGATTTGGGTGATGGCTGAAGAACCATTATCATATGTGTGGAGAATAACTTTGAGGTTTGGTATTTTGAAGTTGAATATCCAATGTTATCCAAGTTGTTGATTATAATCTTATAAGCTCAAAATCGACGACTTCTTCTATTTCCAAGGATAAACAAGTAAATTTTGAATAGTCCCAATCGGATCACTTTTGAAAACCTGGTCCTGGATGAGATGTGTGGTAAACTAAAAGGTTACTGCAGTTCATGATCACTAAACTGAAAACTGGTCCAGAGTTAATTTTTCATGCAGATGTAAAGTTAGCTACATCTGAGGTAAAAGGTGTTGCCCATGAGGTCACGGGTTCGAGTCCTGGGAACAGCCTTTTGCAGAAATGTAGGGAAAGGCTGCTGCATGCATACAAATGACCCAAAGTGGTTGGACCCTTCGCCGGACCCTTCGCAAGCAGGAGCTAGATGCACAGGGCTGCCCTTTTATGTAAAGTCAGCTACATGTTGGAAAATGTTCTTGTCTCATTCATCTTTTTGAAACTTCATTTTCCAGGACATTGCGAAATAGTAAAACTGCTGCTTTCAAGAGGAATCAATGTGGATTTAGATTCTTTACAAGGGACGCCATTGCATGCAGCTGCTATCTCTAAAGACCATGACATAATTAAGATTTTGTTGGAGCACCATGCCAATGTAAGACACCAGTTTATTGGTTCTCTTCTTTGCGGTGTATGAAAAAGAAAACTCTGGAACGGACTGTGGCCAGCGGTACTCGTGCTCCATCTCTATATTCTACTAGTAAGCTTGCACGTGCAATGCACGTCTTATACGGTGAGCCAATGAGATTTCCACAAATACAAAATAAATGTTTCACAAAAGTGTTCAATAGAAGCACAATTCTTTGATGTCGCTCAAGTTGCATTTTCAAAGGTGAGACACAATTGTGGCTATGTTGTTGCATACAGACCACAATATATATTACTCCATCCATTAGGTCTTCTCATTGGTTGTTAATAAGGAAGATGATTTTTTTATGACTGAAAAAAGCCTCACATAAACATATCAATGGCAGTGAGCCAATATTCTAAAGCAAAATCTCAACACCAAAAATTCTTACTAAGGCACAAAATATTTGTTACAACTGCTAGTTCCAATAAAAAAATAACTACCTTTAAAATGTATTGGAATCGACTAAAGCTTCTTCATTAATGAAATAAATGATAATGGAAATATCATTAATCCAGGTCATCTTGAACCGAATATTGCCTAGCCCACGGTTTGTCGGTGTATACAAAGATATGCTTGAGTAATGATCCAAGAGCAAGAGCATTGGGGACAGCAGAGCCACCCATCAACAGCTGTGTTCGCTTAAATTTCCTTGTCAATGGATCATCAGACTATGTTCTACTTAACTTTCCTGGCTCAAGCTCGGTGCAGAACTTTGCATGGAACTCCTTATTACTTAAGAATTGAATATCACATGGAAATTTAAGCTTAACCAGTCGCGTCAAGAAATGTCTCGGCTCACTCAGTTTTTTACCACTTGGTTCTGCCCTGGTTGGAGCTATATTAGTTTTAATGGGATATATACCTGTATTGTCCACCAAACCAACCAAACAAAATCATGCCTTCTAAAAGCTGATGGGGATCTCCCGTTCAACTTCATCCAAGCAATCCCCCGCAAAAAAAACTTCATCCAAGCAATCAAATGGTACATAAAGATATGGTAGTCGTCCAGTGAACTTGCATTAAAAGTGAGGGTTCGCCCAGAAATCCTCTGTTTGTTTTCTAAAAGGGCAAGTGCCATTGTTTTTCCTGTGAAGACCTTGTATCATCAGATGGCATATGAAATACTGAATTGTAAGGTTATATTTTTTTAAAAGGTTCCAGGCTTCCAGCAATGTACATAATAGGAAAACGAACTCGTGGGTACCAAGTCTTTTGGATGCAGTGACATAGCCTGAATAGATTTCTTATCGTGCGTAACAGTAGACATAGTCATTGGAGAAACAAACAGCTATAATGGAAACAGAATCGCATAGATGATGGAAACCATTTTGTGAACATTGCCAAGTTAGATAGTTAATATCCCAGAAGTTGATGGTTGTAGCATGTGTGCTTGACAATTTGTGGATCCCGAGGAAGGAAAAACAATATAATTAATAGTAGGTATTGAAATGCACAAGAAAATACCAACTCAAGCAAGGTCATATCATGATTTCCCTACATACTCTCTTGGCGCATATATATGGAACTCTTAATCCCAACTTACAAAGAAACTGCAGGTTCTTATCTAATCAAAATCCATCATACTACCAGAACAGAAAAATGAGGAAAAAAAATCTTGGAGAACCTCACATGGACCATCCAACACGTCCAAATTTCACGGAAAATAGGCAGATCATCAACAAGTTCTCACAACATTGCTCATCAGGCTCTAAACTCTGAATTTGAGTGTGTCCTCTGCTGTAATTGTTCAGCTCATAGAGATAGCCCTTGTAAGATCATAAATAGGGCCAGGGATGAAAATGTTGCAGGCTATGTAATTCACTCTGTAATTGATAGCCCTTGTGTCGTCATACATTTTCCTTTCCCCTTTTCTCTTAATTGACTGGACCATTATAAAAAGAGGGGCTAGTCAATTAACCTAAAAAAATGACATATGTTGGGTAAAAGTTACTACCCTTGAAGAAACCAATAGTAACAACATTCGACCCAAACATTTAGTTGCTTCACTTTTAACTTGTCTCGCAATGACAGATGGGCTGGTCGTGTATGTAATGGGTCTTCGTATAATTGCAGTTTGTCATTTAATTTGGTCTGACTGAGGCATGGATAAAAAGAACAACTGAATAATTATACACGTCATGTTGTATTCTGATATGCTTATGAGCTAACACCTGTACCTCTCACATACATCCAACTATGGGTCATCATCAGGTTCATGTTCCTGCAAAGGATAGGAAACCAATGAGAAATTTAATCCAAACAAGGAGAAGATCAACAAAAGCTACAGAAAATAAAAAACAGCTAGGTGCCTTGTCAAGATCCTTAATCAAAAGCAAACTATATTAGTTCAATAAACGTCAATATGAAAAGCATACTGATTAGGAAGCATTAATTAAGCTCACATATGATTTCTCCTTCGGTCCTTCCTGACTCCTCTATCCTTTCATACTCTCCTCCTCTTTGGCACATGTATCTTGCAAAAAGATTCATCATGCAAATTTATGTACAAGACATTAATTCAGTACAAGCAGATTAGTTTTTGGAATACACACCATACACAAATTAAAATCTATTTCTGCTATATAACTTACAATCTACGTCTGACAAATTATCAACAAACTAAAAGGACTTTAACCTGCAGCATCCCATGTGCATCCACGCTGCAGCGCCTTCCTCTAAGCCTCTGCTGCTGCATGAGATGAAAAAGAGTTACTTAGAGGGTCGTACACACACCAGAAATCCTGAAAGCAAAAACATCTTTCCATCCAGCAATCCTTTCAAGGGAACAGGAGAAGCACAACATCGGATGCAGTCGACTCATACATACAATTTCTGAATTAATGTGAAGTTGTGAACACACAGCAGAATGTTACTGAAATGTTCAATTTCATAGAAACATGTTAACCAAAAGGGAGGCGTCCGATCAGGGTGCCAACCCAAAAGTTGGGAAAGGCGTCGGCGACCTCCGGCCGGGAACGGCCGGGCTGTGGCTCGGCGATGCGGTGGCGCTGCCCTCGTGCAGTAGTGTGGCGGCGGGGTTGCCGCTCGGTGATGCGGCTGCAGGGCGCTCGCGCGGCACTGCCCTCTGCGTGCCACGCTCGCGGCCGAGCTCCGCCTCCGGCGCAGCCCGGCCTCTCTTCTCCCGCCCTCAGCCGCACCACCTGCTCGTCCGCCGTGGCCTTACAGCCGCCGCTGCTATGTGTTGCACATGCGCTGATGTCCATCTGTCCGCCAATGCGCCGCTTCTCCCAGCCGTCGTCGCGTCGCGGGCGCCTCCCTTAACACCTCTTGATGGCGAAGACGAAATCTGGCGAGGAGGGAGAGAAGGCTGACGCCACAAGCCGGAGGTGCAGCGCTCCGTTGAGGGTGAGAGGATTCGATTGGATCTACTTCCTTTTTTCATGCGTGATTGTTGGGGCCGCGGCTGCGGATCGTACCGATACGGCAGAGTTTTCGTCCGCTCTCTCAAATCGCTAAACGCACTTTTGGCTGATGATTAGTGTATATGGACGGCTAGATATAATCAAATGATTCGGATCGTGAGGCTATAATTGATTGAGAGTGTTATATGTAAATTAGGCTGGGTACATTTAGGGATAAATATGTTTGCTTGTTTAATAGTAGTAGAGATAGAGAAGAGATTGACAGGCGGGACCCACTGGGCATAGAGAGGAAAAATGGCATGTTCATATGGTCTTTTTTGTCAAAATATATTTTTTTAGGGGATTTTCAAAAAAAAACATTCTGCCTGGTTCACGGGCTGACAACGGACCTCACGCGCCTGGTCAGCACAAATTATGTATACAAAACGGGATATGCACTGTATTTGTATATTCAAGCCAAGTTTTTACACCACTTCAATGTACACTGCAACTTCTAGCACCAAAGTGACCATTTACGCCAAGTTCTAGCACCGTCGGTGTAATTGACTCATAAATTTTATAGGTATACATATGCACATTTATTACTTCCTTGATTTTTATTTATTTTAGAATTTGAATAAATTACCTGTTTTAATTTTGTTGATGTTTTTGTCATTTCGTCCTTTAGTAAGTGTGCTAGCTTGTCTCAGAGAAATAAGAAAACATTTTAAATGTCAAGAACATTGTTTTCGAAAATGTATGAACATTTTTCATTGAGCCATGCATTTTTTGGGGGAAAATGTGGATATTTTTTTGAGACTCGTGACTATTTGTTTTAAAACATACAAGCATTTTTAATAGGTCTTTAATGCAAAAATAGTTGTATGCATGTCATAATTTATTTTATGATTGGACAAAAACACTTCTCATACTTGGTCTTGCTAGTAAATTGTGCAAAGCACCATGTCATTTAAATATATATATATATATAAAGCATGGAAAATACATTTGAATATGTATTATCTTTTCTAGAATTGAATCGGACAAGATCCAAATTGGTTCTTACCTCTATAGAATCCAGATTGTTCTAGTCTCTTTTTATTAGAGTATCAGATAAGCATGTGAATAGATGCTTCTAGAACACATGAGATGGTTGAGTTGGGGGTTCAGTGAGAAGGCCACGTGGCAGAATCCTATGAGTTGAAAACTATATCCAACGGATGATAATGCTCGGATTTGCCTTCTCTTGACCATTGGATGGGCATATCCAACGACCAATATTTGAAGCTATTGGCACACTATATAGTGGTATAGATAATTGGGAAAATCTTGTTGCCTCTGATACCTGTGCTCCATCTGAACAAAAGATTTGCATTGTATTTGAAGCAACAGTAGTTACCATGGACAACACTTAATTATCCTAAAGTAAAACATGCTCACTTTCCCAGAAGCCAATGACATGTTATGTCTAATTTCTATGTAAATGTATTTCTTTCTGTTGCCTTCAGAAATACCAATATAATTAACACATCACAAGAACTCCCTCCGTCCCATAATATAAGAACGTTTTGCAAGCTATTTAGCTTGCAAAACGATCTTATATTATGGTACGGAGGGAGTAGATTTTATTTTTCTCTATTGACGTATCTAAGAATTAATCTCTATTGGTTCCTTTACTTTTTTTGACAAGTGTGAGTTATTGATTCTTCTACTTTCCACAGCCTAACAAGGTTTTTGGTCTTGGTTATACCCCATTGAGTTGGGCCATCAGGGCCTTCGAGCCCATGCCGAGAGAGCCGTTGGAATGTGTCAAGCTACTTGTTAAGGTCAGTACTTTTTCTTCGTATGGAGCTTTGTTAAAGTTCTGTAGGCACAGCTTCATTTTCTTTGTGTATATGTTTTCTGTGGCTGACATATCAAGCATTAACTCAAACAAATGATCAAATAATTATTCATTTGCACAGGCTGGTGCAGATCTTAATTTTATTGACTTCAATGGTGGTAGTTATGTGATGTTGGCAGTGAAGTCTGGCTTCCCTGGCATCATGAGGTTCTTGCTAGATGCTGGTGCTAACCCCAATATTCCTGATGAAGTGAGCCTTACTTGTTTTGCTGTTGTCATTTGTCATCATCTACTTTTCATGCATATGCTGTAAGTTAGCTGAACATTGTTCCATTTTTTCTCTATGAGGTCATGTTAGGCTGCAGATCTTGTTTAAAAAATGTGGTTGTAGACTCTTGACACTCGACAGATTAGGATAATCTTCTTACCCACACATCGTCTGATGCCGGGAATAGGCTTACATGAGGATAAAACACTACTTTCGTTGTATCATCAGAATTGATGGTATAAAGTTTCTTGTCCCCAGGTCATAGATATCCTGAAGTAGGGTGTACAAGCTAAGGTGTATTTATATATGGTCATTTTTCTCGCACTTACCTTATGTTTTTACAACGATTACAAAAATCTAAAAATTAACATGCGAAGAACATTAGTATTGGTGCTTTACTTAATTACTAGTAAATGGCACGTGCCGTGCACGTGTATAATTCTAGGATTATTGTGAAATGCCGCATGTTGGGGTGGGGTGGGGGGTGACCTATGGCAATTAATTGTATTCAATATAATTATATTGTCAGCATTTATTTGGTTATTTTTTTCAAGTATGACCAATACACATGAGAAGCGGTTGTTTTCTCTTGACACACATCTATATAATTTAAACTACGATGAGTAGAGTCACGTACGCATACTAACACTATTAATCGTAATGACGTAAACACTTTAATATTTGTGTAATCTTGCTTTTACATAATTTGAAATCCTCAAACATATATAAATTTAATATGTGCTAAACTGGGTAACGGAAAGAGTACTAAGTTGCAAGTTATTAATCATTATGAATAAATTAATTATTCAACTCAAAAAGAAGAATAAAATAATTATTCAAGCATTGATTATGTCCTTTTTGGTTGATCAGAGTTGTCCACAAAAAATATTGGTAAACAAAAGGAAAAAAACAGGGTAGTACTATTTCTAAAATGAATATGGGAGAAAGTAAAATCTATTCAACCGTAACATGTATTATCCTGCACCATTGCATGCTTTTTCGCACTCTCTCATCGTGATTAGGATGCCTACTTGCTAGCTAGTACCTTTGCTAGTACTACTCTATGCGCAGTACAAATTTGTCATGGGAGTTCACCAGAAATTTCTGGATAGCGAAGGCAGAATCACGTGCGTGGTACAAATTTCATGTGGGAGTGACAGGCAGCAGGGGGATGGGGCCCACAGCGAATCCTTGCAATATGAGCCATCAGATTAACATATCCAACGGTGTCAATGTGGCCACGTAGTCCTCTATCACAAGCCACTAAATATGAGCTGTTCAATTAGAAAGATCCAACGGCTTATACGAAGTGCTACTGGTACACTATATAGGAATAGGAGTATAGATATAGATTTATGATAAAAATATAGCTTTTTCGATAAAGGACATTTACATTTAATTGATATATCGAGGTGATACAACCGCACTGAGCGAATGCCCGGCCTTCTGATGTGCACGATGCACACAGCCAACACAACCAAAAAGAAGAAATGCGAATATAGTATAAAAAATATAGCTATATCGGTGAACAGAAATAAATCAATGTAAATCGCAAACCTGAAATCTTCGAAGCATTTGGCACTGAAATCCATCACTACCTAGGTTTCTGCTGGCACCAACGTCCCAGTGCCTAGATGATTCTGTGTGGAACATTACCATCAATGCATCAGACGCTTAGAAGAGGATCAGACCATGTGTCCCACCAAGGACCCCTTCGCCCCACCTGAACTTCGGCTCTGCGGCCAGGAGGCAATGGAGGTCGGCACCGGTGCAGCAGGGATTGCAGGTGGACTCCACATAGCTGCGCTCTGACAAAAGGCAGCAGTGGTGTAGAGAAGGAGGGAAGGAGACAAAGAGATGTGTGTTTATAGTAGTAGAGATGATGTCGAAAGTATGTCATGTAAATGTTTCTTGTCTACTGAACTAGGAATTAAAAAAAATCTCCAGCTTCTTCATAACCTGGTCAAAGAAACATAAAATGCTACTTCTGCAAAGATTTCTTTTGCGCCTTCCATTCATATTTTGGTGTCTGGATCATCTTCATCCTATTCTGTTTTGAAAAGTTTATGCAATACAACATATGAACTGAAGCTTTCGATTATTAATGTTACTGTATTTGATGTAACCCTTGTCTTACAAATTTTGTTACGAAGGATGAACGAGGCTGTTCCACCATTTGTTGTCCTTGCATAGTGGTTCTCTTGAAGTTCATCCAGCCATTTCGTTAATGTGTAAATCTTCCAATTACATTTTGTATTTATATTTGGTATTTACTCTTGCAGTGTGGTAACACACCAATTGAAGTTGCTGCCTCTAAAGGCAGTAGGGACATGGTTGAAATGTTATTCCCTTTAACTTCTCCTGTTTCAACGCTGCCGAACTGGAGTATTGATGGAATCATTTCTCATGTGAAACACTTTGGTTTGAAGCCGATGGTATGTGTTTCCTTCTGTGCTCACTTGCATTTCCATATGTTATTTATCATCACCCTGTAGTCTGTTCTTTGGAAGTTCTGCCTATCATTTAGAGTAGAAATAGTTTTTCCACAATTATTCTAAACTTCATTATGCAAACAAAAACATTCCATGCAAATTTTACTTTTGGTGCATTGCATCACTATTAGCAAACTCCTAGTCTTTGGGTATGCCCGCATGGTGTACTATTAATGTGCTAGACTTAACAAGTTATTTTGGATGATATTGTGCCTGCCCTGAAACTCCGGACAATAGTTTTTATTACGAGTTTATAGTCTTGTACTCCCTCTGTAAAGAAATATAAGAGCGTTTAGATCAGTACTTAGTGATCTAAACACTCTTATATTTCTTTATGGAGGGAGTACATTAATTAGGATACACCCTGAATTCTGGATAAACCCTGCAACACTGCAGGACAACACATTTTTTCTTGCCTTAGACATTATTTAGGTGATATAGGACGACACCTACAAATTTGTGCATTTTTCATGTTTTACATTACTAGCTAGTTCTACGTATTTGTTGTAACCAGTTCTGTTTTTGTGGTCAGGATAAGCAAAAATGTGCGAAGATAAGAACTGAACTAAAACAGAAAGCTTCAGAGGCATTTAAGGAAGGGAAATATTATGTGGCATCAGAGATGTATACTGGTGTAAGTCACTAAGGCCCATCTTTATTGCCTGAAGGAGTGGTGGTTATTTTTTATATTTGTATACTGTTAATATCAGTCCATGCTATATTTTTGTTCACACCTCTTTCTGGTAAAACATGTGCTGTTGTATGTCAGTTCCACAGTACAAGGCATACACAATCTAGGCGTCCTGCTCTCTTAGTAATTATGAGGTAGTTGAGCAGTTTGTGTTCAAAGGGCTGCGGTGGTAACACAGTACCTTTTTTTTAGAATGTAGGTAAGAAGTTCCTACTTTGAAATGTATCTGCTTGTCCAATACATCTGCTGGTTTCATGTGTACGGAGATCTCTATATCAATCAGAATAACACCTTCTGAGCGTCATCCTCATTGATATAATTATTGTCTTGGAGTACTCTATTTTGGAATTGCTAAAAGCTGCATGCGACTGATGTGTTGTAGGCAATGGCATTTGACCCTAGTCCAGATGATTGTGCGGCCATATTGGCAAATAGGAGTCTCAGTACGTTGCGCGGTGGGAATGGAAGAGCTGCTCTCTCTGATGCTACCATGTGCAGGATGGCGAGACCTCTTTGGCCAAAAGCTTGCTATCGAGAAGGCGCTGCTCTTATGTTATTGAAGGTAAAAAGAACGCAGTAGTTTTCTTCAAGCATTTGTGATCATGATCATATAACTAATCATCTTATGGCATGTACTTGTAGAAGTACGAGAGAGCATGCGAGGCTTTTGTGGATGGCTTGAAGCTTGACCCTACAAATGGTGATCTTGCAAATGCTTTAAGGTAACTGGTCCATATTTTCGTGGTGTGTAGGGTGATGTGCAATCCCCTGCTTCGTAAGTTAAGTAAAAGAACAAATGATATCTTGATAGACAACTGTGCGCATGGAAGATGGGTCTCCATCTCTTTTGAGGAATATTACATGGATTCAGTCATTCAAGTCTATTAAGTTCTTTTTTTCTTGAGCTGGAGCGATTTACTAATCGCAGAAAGAACACTAGTGCTGATCTTTGCATTTCATGATTCATCTCCAGTGCAAGTTGTACACAGATTCTTGACAATTCTCATGTTCAAAATATTTTGGTCGCAGGGAAGCCCAAGAAGCAGCAAAGAATGCTCGTCGCCGTGAAAAGTGACTGACATGTCAAGTCTTACATGCAGAATCCGAGGCTTTGTTTTGTTGCTGAGCACCTTTTGTCTAGTCTGAAAACTTGTAATGATAATTACCTGTGGTTCTTAAGACTTCTGTCGCACCCATCGTTTGTAAATATGACCGGGGATGAAACTCGCTAGCTTTTGATTCCAGTTCAAGTGTCAACAAGCTTTATTATCGCAGAACGTCAAGCTTGTTATATATTTTGGTTAAATCATGGAATTCAGTACTGAGGTTTATTTTCGAGGTAAATACACTAGGAGTCATTGAACTTGCACGCGACACTCAGTTTGGTGCATAAACTTGTAAAATACGTGTTTCTGGTCATTGAACTTGCACGGATGTTCATATACGGTCACATTTTACGTACGCAAACATATCCATGGCCTACATTTTCTTTTTGAGACATGTATCCATGGCCTACATGACATGCCAGGGCTCGCTGTGGGCCGCTCTCACAAGGTCGATTTACATAAAAGTTTTTATTTATTAAGCTCCTAAAATAAAATGATAAAAAACAAGGAGATGACGGGTTTTGAACACGTGGGACTGCCACCACCAGGATTGTGTGGACAACCACCATACCGGATGATTATTCAAGTTTGGAAATCACTACTAGTTTATATATCATATAAACACATACCGATTTTTTTTTAAAGAAATGCAACCTGAAGAAAGAGCGCAACGTAGCTCGACCATGTGATCTCATGCTCAATGTTAACTAAGATTACCACCAGGCTACTATAACAGAAAATGTCCAGAAGAGATAAACATTTTTCATGTTTTTATTCCTTCTTGTTCTATGTAAGAACACAACTTATATTCTTGTGTTTCTGATATTTAAAAATGATTATGTGTTACACAAAAGGTACATGACATTTAAAAGAATGTAAAATATTGTAAAACATATGTGTCTAATTACAAAAACATAAGTTGCATTTAATATATTTTTCATGCATTTTAGAAAAAAAATCATAACAATTTCAAAAATATTTATACAATGTACAAAAATATTCATGTAGTTTACAAAATGTTTGGTACGATCCAAAAATGTTTAACATGTATTTTGAAAAAGATTCTGAAACTCGTATTTGATAAAATCTTAATCATATGTTTAAAAAATATTAAAAATGTATAAAAATGTTTTAAGATTATACTGGAAAAATAGACACAAAAAAATATTTTAAAAATGCTAATCATGTATTTGGAAAATGTTAAACATAATTAAACTTTTATGTTCTGACGTGTATGTATTTCCAGTATACAATTAAAAACATTTTTATACACGTTCAATATATTTTTAAACATATTATTAACATTTTCTAAAATACAAGTTTTGAAGCTTTTTTTAAAATACTACATGTTAAATATTTTTGCATTGTACGAAACATTTTTCAGCTATGAAAACATGTTTGTACATTGTATGCACATTTTAAAAAATGTCATATTCAGTTTTTTGAAATGTGTGAACATTTTTAAAATGCAACGTATGTTTTTTAAGTCCATAAATTTTACAATGTTTAAAAAAATTTAAAAATGTCACGTATCTTTTTTTGTAACATATAAACATTTTTTAAATGTCACAAACACAATAATATAAAGTTGTTTTCTTACATAGAACAAGAAGGAATAACAACATGAAAAATGTTTATCCCTTCTATACATGTTGTGTTGTTGTAACCTGGTGGTAATCTTAGTCAACGTTGTCCATGAGGTTAGATAGTCGAGACATGGTGCTCCATTTTTTTGGGTTACATTTCCTTTTAAATTTAATTTCGGTCCGTGTTTATATGATATAGCAGATGTTGATAGCTTTGTTCAAGCGTAAATGATCATTGTTCTGGTGGTTGTCCACACGCCCCAACAATCGGAGGTCTTGAGTTCAAAACCCCATTGCCCCTTGCTTTTTAATAATTTTATTTTATGGGCTTATTAATACACAAATAAAAGAAGTTAAGGGCTTTTCGGTCCGTGTTTACATGAAATGTGACCGTATATGAACGTCTGTGCAAGTTCGATGACTAGAAACACGTACTTTGCAAGTTTGTGCACCAAATTGCACATCGCCTGCAAGTTCTATGACTCCCGGTGTATTTACCTCTTTATTTTCGCATTGCGACTGGCAGCCATTCCGAGGTTGGTCTTGTCCCTTGCAGAGCGGGATTAGCCTTGGTGGTGGCAATCGCAAGGGCACGGTGGTTGTACGGCATTGTTGGGTCGCCTAGTAGGGCCAGAGCCCGGAGAATGTAATTTGGGGCGTTCACTTTGGCTTTTGCTTTTGCGTGGAGTGTTGCGTACCAGTGAGGGCGAGCCCATCGCCGTGCGCGAGGCTCCAGTTCTGCAGATCATGCCTGGCCTATAGGAGCTATGTCTATGCCCTGTTTTACCTTTGTCTGTGGAGCGCGTGGAGGTGGACTCTTCGATGACCTCGTGTGAGGGGTATGTTTCGCCTCTGTCATGTGAGCAACTGGAGGTGCCTGAGTCAATCGTGTCAGTGATTCCCGTGGGTGATGATGTCGTGTCGGTGGTTTTTGTGGCTGATGATGTTGAGGCGGTCTGTATGTTGATGCCTGACTCTTTGGAGCCCAGCCAACCGCTCGCCTTTGTGGAGCGCGGAGGTTCCGACGATGCGGTCACCCACTCGCATGTGGCCGTTGGGAAGGTGGTGTATGTGCGCGACAAGGTCGATGAGATTCTCTTCGAGTTAGAGGTTCACAGCTTGCTCAAGCGTTTGGAGGCGGCTTGTCCTGGATCCGGCAAGGCAATTGTGGAGGAGGCTCTCATCAAGAGCAAAAGTAAGAAGAGTGGTGGCGCTGGAAAGGCGTCTGCAGCTGCTTGATGTATGGTCATCAGTCTCTTCAGTTGTCCATATGGCCTGACTTGTCTTTGTGGTCTTGGTGATGCTCGTGGTCTCTGGCCGAGGTACTCTCGTTGGGAGTGCCTATGCAATGTAGCTATGTGGAGGTTGGTGGTCGTTATGTGTTGGGTATGATTGTCCGGTTGATTGTGTGCTTATGGGGTTACATGTTATATGAGTAGTCCTCATGTGGTAGGTTTGTATCAGTTTTCGCCCGGTTTTCTATTAATTAATTGAGCAATTTTCTTCTCCTTAATTAATCGATGAGGCAAATCTTTTGCCTTCGTTTTGAAAAAAAGAAAAAATGATGAGTTTTGGACTTGAACCAACCGTAGTCATAGGTTGTCCAAAGGTTGGTGAATTGGTCCATGGAAATGTTTACTGGCTAGGCTATGTTATGTGTCGTGCCCTGAAGTAGTAGTGTAACCTGACGCTTGCAGCTTCTAACCAATTGCTGTTTTTACTTGTTATTATTGCTAGTGCTTTGTTTGTAACATCTTGTAGCTTCACAGGTCCAAGCACCTACTGAAAATATCCATGTTTAGCGGGCCCATTTCGGGCCTGGCCGGGCCAGGGGTGGCCTGGTATGCCCCGCTGCCGTGTCCGGACGGCTACCGCGGCGGTGCCGGAGGCGCGAGCCTCCCGCACGACGATGGTGGAGGTGGTTCCCTCCCGCTCGGCCTCGGTGCTGCTGCTCCTGTCGCTTGGATCTTCTCTCCGGTCTTCTTGGCCTCGTGGTGGTGCTCGCAGCGAGACGGCGTTGGTGGCGGCGCAACCGTGATGGCGCATGGTTGGGCGGTGGTTTGGCTGGTCGGCTCCGATTGGCCGGTGGGGTTTGGCGTGCGGGAGAAATCCTTGCCGGTTCGTCCGGCTCCGATGCGGTGACACCGGCAGGTGCCACTATCCCTTCTTGGAGGGTGTCGGGAGTACCTATCCCCCACCTCCCTCCGCGTACCGGGGGAAACCCTAGGACTTGTCCGGGCAGCAGCGTCGTCGGCGTCGCATCCCTTCTTGGAGGTGCTGCTTAGTTCGCGGTAGATCGGAGCCTCGGGCTGTGGTGGTTTGTATCCGGAGGGCGCAGCGGTCGTGGGTCTGCCGCGCTTTGTCGAGCTGCCGTTGTTGGCACTTATTTCTTTTTCTTTTTCTTTGGGCTTGATGTGCTGCTCGCCTCAGCATTGCAATATGTATCATGGTGGTTTGCTTTGGAATACAAAGCGGAGGAAATCTTTTTTCAGTAAAATATCCATGTTTAGTAGACATGGCAGATTTTCCCCACTTCGCGAATGAAATCATTTTGATATGAATACGGTCAAATAGAAACCCAAAAAAAAACAGTTCGATTTTGTCATGAACAACACGGCAAACTTTTCGCCACGAAGAACAATCGAGAGGAAATGTTTTCTTTTGCAAAATCTGCCCTACGAGATTCTTGCCAAATCGAAATGAGCCTGAGAAACGCTCATACATACGTGCATACACTTATCTCTATGAGCGCACGTATGCATATCTTATCCCTATGAGCACCTCCGACAAACTGAGTCAGCATGTCAGGGGCGGAGCCAGCTTATTATTGTTGGGTTCAGCTGAACACAGCGACTTTTGTCTGCTATGTACACAAGTACAAGAATTTAGTGGCGTGAACCCAGTAGAAAATCGTAGCTGACCCCATCAAAACGCTACAAGCCCACAAGCTAATTGTCTCACGCCCTTGATTGTTAGTGACCTGTTCTCATACGAGATGTATTATACACGGCAGCTGCTCACCCTTATCTTTCCTATTCGATTCCCAACTCGGCTCTCTCTCATCGCTCCTGTTCCGATCGCTTCGTCGCACAATGGCAAGTAGATAATTGCAGACCACAGTGGCAAGCCAACAATTGTAACTTAAAGTTGAGGTAGCCCTTGCACATTTTTCTATCTATCCAGCATAAGACGGTAATGGTTTTTGTTTCCTTTCCCTAAATTTTTTAATCATTTTTTCTATAAGATCTTTGATTGATCTAGATTATAGATCAATATTTTCCAAAGTGACTAAGTTGACATTTTTCAATGTTTTCAAGAAGATGAGAAGCTACACCTCAAGCTACGAAGTAATTTGAGTACTACTCTATTATGTAAACATGTGATTTTACAATATAATCCAATAAGTATGTCCCGCCATGTTCTGTATTTAATGTAAGACAATAGATGGCTTCTATCATATTTCTATTCGTTGTGATGGTTTTGAGTGATGCATTTCTATTCGTTATGTTGGTTTTGAGTGTTGTACTCGCGTTATAAGATGTTGTAAAATTAGACTTTACATTTAGTTAATGAGTGAACCCAATGGCTAAATTTTCTGGCTTCGCCCCTGCGGCATGTCATCTTGAAATTTATGAAGACACTGTAGGCGCCTCGTTGTGGACGGGACGCGACTTGAACCTGGTGGGCGAAACATATATAATATGCATACTTGTGCGTATTCTATCTAGAAAGAAAAAAAACTGTCTACTTTCTGTTCTGTCTCGTGCCCTGAAGCAGCAGTAGTAGCCAGGGTTTTGAAATTCGGCCGTAAAAAATGGATTTCGGCCGAATTTCGGCCATCTCGGCCTAGGGCGAAATCTATTTTCCGCCGAAATTGGTCAAATTTGAGAAATTTTGGTCAAATTTTAATCAAATTTCAGTCAAAATTTGGTCAAATTTCGGCCGAAATTTTTAAAAACGACCGAAATTCGGCCATCTCGGCCTAGGGCGAGAAAAATCACAAACCGAAAATCAAAACGCTGGTAGTAGCCTGACCCTGACGCGAGCCAACCAGAGGTCCAGAGCGCATGCCACCAAAGGCAACCGCCGACGGTTTTGTACGAAATGGATTGACAATCCAAACAACCGTCGTCGATCAACTGCAGACAGAGAGGGAGTTACTTCGACGACAGGCAGATGGGATCCGTGGTGGGCACGGCGGCGAGCGGCGTGGGCACGCTGCTCGGCGGCGCCGTCGCCGCGCCCTTCAGGGCCATCCTCGGCGCGTCCTGCGAGGGCGTCTGCTCGGGGACGTGGGACGTTGCGTGCTTCCTGGAGCACCTCTGCGCCGCCAGCCTGGCCAGGCTCTTCATGGTCATCGTCCTCACCTACGTCGTGCTCTTCTTCGCCTACCTCGTCTGCAAAGCCGGGATCGTCCGCTGCGTCGCCAAGAACGCCTGCAAGGTCGCCGGCGCCGCGTGCTCCGGCTGCTGCCACGCGCTGAAGGGATCCTCGTGCTTCCTCTGGCGCAAGCTGCGGGACACCAAGCGCGTGTACCATGGCCGCCGCGGCCGCCGCCGCCGGCGGCATCCGGACGTGGAGACGGGAGCGGGAGATTGGGGCTCCGACGAGGAGGAGAGCGACGGCGATGGTGGCCACGGTCATGGTACAAGGAGGTGGGGCAGAGCTAGAGAGGGGTCGTCGTCGTCGTCGGTGAGGGAGAGGAGGAAGGACAGGCTGCGCCGGTCGCTGCGCCTCAGGAGACTCGTCTCGCACAAGGAGCAGTATGCTACGGCGAGGAGCCATGGGGCCGGAAGGCACCACCGCGGCAGGGGCGGGGTGCCGTCCACGTCGCTGCGTGTTGACGACGGGAGGAAGTTTAAGCGCGTCCGTAGATAAACTGTCTTCAACGGAGTAGTTCAATTCATTTATCGGCTTTGGTAAAAGAAAATGCTTGATATCGTCAGCAAACTTCATCTTGGATGAAGATTCCTCAAAAAAAAGTGTGAAAATAGTGGAAGGAGAAATGTGTTTGATGTGTTGCTAAAACTTCTTCGAACCTGGGGTAAGGAGAATGCAACATATAATGGTAAGTTCGTCGTAACGAAGCCCGATCTATAAAGGTCAGTACAAGAGTTTTCACCTCACTCAGAAAGCGGTGTTTTAATAAGTTGTACTCGCATCCACGAATGCTCATGCTTGCTTCACGCTTTGCCGAAAAGGCATTAGCAAATCGATGGGATGGGTTGTCTCACACCTTATATCACCACCACGACCATCAAGAGGCCACTCATGTCTGCTGGCCGAACGCTGTTGTTGGTGCCATGAACCCCTTCACCGGTTTGTAACAAGTTACGCTCGTAGGACCAAATATTCAAAAATTGGTGCAGTTTATTTTTTATTAGTTTACTGTTCAAATGATGCAGATGAGCTCGGGCTCGGAAACAAATATTCGAAAATTGTTTACCTTTTGTAGTATCTTCTTATGTCTTTTGCTTATTTCAAATGGAAACAAGGCTGCCGCTGTGAACGAAGTCGATCAATACTTATGGTCTATGTGGCTGGACGCATTTTCACTCGTTGAATTGCCAAAACCGAGTTTATCATATTACCTAAAGTTGAGTCAAATTGCCAAAATGCCACAAGTTGGCTGGAAGGTTTGCTTGAGACGAGAAAACACGACACCGTGCATATCAAATAAGAAAGGCGGGCATTTTCTGACTTGCAACACAATGTTAATCAGATCAAACAGTAATAAATAGAGTTGTGTTGAACACCAAAACTGGGCCCAAACACCAGGAAGAGCACCGTTTTCGAGACAACTTCGATATCGCAGGCAAATAAAATGAAATATGGAGCAACCCAAATTGAAAAACAGATTGATTAACATTCGACCACAAAGTTTGATCTCCTTAAACATGACGGGTGAGTTTAGGTAAAGTGTGCAATACAACTAGCAGAAAGATCAACAAATTATCCGCTTGATCTACGGAGCCTATCATGCAAAACGATAGCAATTTACACGACAGGCAGAAAACGAACACTCAGCAGCAGAGAGACTAGCATGAGCTTCTTCTGTGCTTTCACTCCTGGTCCAGGTCAAAGGCAACAATTTCTTCCGTGACATCCACCAACTCCTCCGCCTCAATCTCCTTGTACTCCGCCTCTTCTTCCTTGTCGCTCTCCTCCCCGCCTCTCAGCTCCATCCTGTATGATCGCTCCTCCTCGTGCAGCTGCTTCCACTTGGCCACCCATCCTTGCCATTCCTCTTGAAGCTGCGTCCGTCTCTTGCGCTCTTGCTCGCCCACCTGGTTGGACACGTCCAGATCCTCTTGTTCATACTTCTTGCTGTACCGCTTGAGGTTCTTTGAGATGTCCTCCTCCTTCTCAGGAGTAAGTAGAGATGGTGGCCTTGGGCGCCATTGGAACTGTACCATCATGCAGTAAAGGATGAAGCATTACTACAGCATATGCATGGAGAATTGGGGATTCAAAGAACAAAGGATGGACCGAAGCTCTACCTGATAGAAGTGATCCTTTGAAATCTTGTAAATTAGCTTCCCATTGAAGGACCAAATTTGGAAACCATTTTCCATCTCATGAACCGACGTAACTGCAGTTGCGAGAAATCTGAACAAGCAAGTTCCACAATCGTCTTAGTTCATCAGTGGTCAAATGGAACACATTTTATTTTAGTTCTACTAAATTACAAGGAAACCAATCCATGGAAAATGAAACACACTATTACTATTTGTTGCTCTCAACTAATAAGTCCATACAATTTGAGGGTGAGTGTTTTAACAGGTGAAGAAAAATAAAGTTTCCATCTCAGCTGAGCCTCTATGTTCCCAGTGTTCAGGTTATGTATAATAATTCCTAACCAATTCAGTAGATATTTATTATTGCTTTAACACTTGATTTTGTAAACTTCACCAGATAGTGGCGTCAGGAAAAAATTCATCAAGTGATCAGCTCACCTTCCAGTAGGATCCCACATGATGTCAGTCGCCATAAAATGTTCTCCTGTCGCCATGGTCTCAAGATCATCAACGTTGAAGAACTCCAGCTGGCCATTGAAACCCTTCAGCCCTGCCAGAACAATGAAACGCCCAGCAGGAGACCAGAACAATGCATTGGCCTGCTTGCCCTTGAGTGTGGTGAGCTTGGACACACGACTAACATTATTGTTGACTGCTTTCATGGTGTAGAAACTTATATCAGGCTTAGGCCCATCACCATGAATAACAGCAAAGCGGTGACCTTTAGGCTCCCATGCAAAGGCAATTATCTTGTCATTCTTGTTTTCCAATTCAAAGACCTCAATTGGGATGTCTCGTTCCTTGATTCTGAACAGCTCGAACCCAGTGTAAATGCTCTTCTTTGTTTTTGTGTACCTGTCTACCTGGACAGCCAGATATTCTCCATTGTTCTGCCAGTACATTTTGCAGTCGCTAACACTGAAAAGGTTTTTCTGTCGAATCTCCTCTTTGCCCGGAATTTGCACAAGACTCACCTTTCAACACAAAGCACATATTTTAGCATTCGATGCTAACTGAATGAACATCTTAGAAGAGGTAAGTGTAGCAATTTGTACTTACCCTGGCAGGCTGGTTTCCACCACCTAATTCAGGCACAAAGAGTGATATGATAGGATCAGAAGGAGACCAACTGAAGTCAACCACATTTTCTACCTTTAGGGACTTCTTATCGATAAGAGAGAACGTATCAGTCTCATAGACAGATATGACATTCTTTCCAAGTCTAGCAAAATACTTATCATCTCTTCCACCACCCCACCTTAAAAAACACATGAAAAAAACCATATTAAGCATCAACTCGGGGCAACCTAATAAGTTGTGCATTCACTTCAAAGTACAAAACTAGTGTTTTCACCTGAAGATAGGCCATGAAACACCAGAGACACCCATATTTCCACCAGTAGTGAAATCATCAGCACTTCCCTTGAAGTCCCGCATCACTTTTCCAGTGCGTACATCAAAGATATTTAGTACGACCCTCTACAAGCATAACAATGCAAGTCAGATAGGACCCAAGACATGACAGAAAATAAGTCTTATCACATTCACTTACATGTGTGTCCCTAGGGTTGCTGGGCTCCTGGCTGCTGTAAGTGATCAAATATTTCTCACCGGGAGAGAAATCAATGAGTTTCACCTGTCACAGGTAGCTGTCAGCTAAAAGAACATTGTGTATTGCATAGATTAACTGTTAGCAGAAGCCAGTACCTGTGGATGAGCAAAGCGCATTAGACGAACAAACTTATCATCACCACCCCACACCTGTGCGCCCTGCCTATGCACGGTAGCCAAGTGTGTTCCAAGAGGGGACCATTGGATATAACTATCCGTCCAGTACTGGCAAAGAAGAAGGATATAGGATATTAATTAAAGTTAGTTCTCCGTATAGAATAGGCCTCCCATGAACTTTATTTCCATTTCGTAATACAAGCTAAATCCACAAAAAGTTAAGTACCTGCTTTTGGTACACAAGCTCAGGCATTGCCCGTCTGGCATCGTTCCAGTACACTTCAGTAAACGTTCCAGCACGGATCACAAACTGATCTCTGGCCTTATCATCAGTTAGCCACTTCAGAAGATTTTCCTGCAGAACACAGACATATAACACAAATTACATGAAACCTCTCGTAACGTAAAGAAACAACATTGTGCGTGCGTGTGTTGGGGGGGGGTGGGGGTGGATAGAGCACATACTCCAGGAGTGTATGGCTTGATTTCAGCTGGCGCCCATTCATCAGGAACTTTCATGTACTTCTCAAAGTCATCAAACATATTAACAGCAAATATGTGAGATTTGTCCAGTTTGTAGCCATTTGTTTTTTCCCTAGCAAGCTCAGCTTCCTGGCACATTGTCAAACAATCATCTTTGAGGGACATGAATAATTTGAGAGTCACAGAACAAAAAACAATTTATGAAAGCAAAAGTGGAGTTCAGTTGGGACAGACATTTAAATAAATTTGGTCATAACTGCAAAACACTATAACACAATAGCAATAATCCAGTAAAACTAGAAGTACAGATATTCTTGCTTCGAGCAATCGTCTTTGTACAGGAAAAACCTATTAATTAAGCAATCAAACAAACTCTACCCAAACAAAGATGTTTTTCATGCATGTTTCCTCTCTACTGATTATCTTCTTCCGATCCATGTTAACTACTAGTAAAAACGTGAAGCAGGATAAATAATTCAAATGAAACTGGGATGACCTTTTTCATAGAAGGAATGCACATGACTTGCAAAGGTAACAGAATCATTCCATGATGCAGATAAGTAAATAAATATAACTGACAAGAAGCAACATACCTGCGGAGTGTTATATTCAATGAAGCAGTAGCCGTAGGTCTTCTTGGTCTCTGGGTGTGTAGGCATCCAAAGCCCACCTTCTTTGATGACACCAATTTGACTGTATATCTTGCGTACGACGTTCTCCAGCTTCTCATACTTTTCTGGGGGAACAACGGGCAGATTGTCCACCACAATAATGTTTGAAAAGCCCATCTCCAGCTCTGGAATGTCTTCATTCTGAAGTAAATCCTCATCATCACTGAAAATATAATCGCAAAAACAAAGGTAACAGAGTCAAGATATACCCCAAGCCAGGAAAGCTGTATATAGATAAACAATGTGAAGATGCCCCCCTCCTGGTCAAGCAGGATTGAGGTATTCTTCTTAAACATGTTGGATCTTTGATGTAGCTACCCTAATAATTAGCTGATTAGTGTCATGTAACAATGTATCAGCAGCACAACGGTATTGCACAATAAATAAAAGCAGTAATAGACCGATTGCATAAGCAAAACAGCAGCACATGTTTACAGCTCTGCACAACTGAATAACGCCAGTAAACCAACCAAGATGGTAGATGGTAAGACGGACCATGTAGTGATCTACTTGAACATACAGAGTGGGTCAGCATACTAGTGTACTGAACACAAAGCAAGCAAGCATTTCTGTTGAAAACTACACACCACTAGAATGAATCTGCGGCCAAAGAAAATCATTATTTCACAGATTCTAACAATCCTGGAGGCTCCAGGAGCTTGCATCCCGTCCCGATGAGACAGATATACTCTAAGCAAATAGGGCCATCAACCAACCAGGTGACGGATCTGGAAGGACGTGCGGTGTGGGTGGATACCTGAGGATGTCGAAGTCCTCGCCGGGCGGGAGGGTGATGGAGTCGACGTCGACGGAGTCGAGGTCGATCCCCAGCTCCCGCGCGCGCGCATCTATGGCTTCCATCGAGATCGCTAGCGCCATCTTCGTCTGCAGTGGATCCTCAGCGCCCGGAGGCGAGGACGGCGGCGGCGGGGGAGACGCTGCTGCTCTAGCTAGAGCTAGGGTTCTGGAATGGATGCGGCGGAGTGATGGGCTCTGTCAGCGACCTTATGCGCGACGCCCGTGCCATTCCTGGGCCTGGGCTTCAGTCTGCAAATGGGCTGACACAGCCTGCATGTGCTGCTGATACCAGCGTAACTAATTTTGCTCTCTTCTAAAAAAACTAATTTTGCTCAAAAAAAAAACCAGCGTAACTAATTCTCAAAAATCCCTCAAAAAAAACTAATTCTAAAAATCCCCTAAAAAAAGCATTTGGGCCGTCCGATCTTGTCTGTCCCTCGATCTGAGCCGTCCTTCTTGTGCTCTACTCGCGTAGTGAAAAATCCCCTGTGTCCTCCTTCTCATCCCATCTCGTCTGGCCCCACCCCTTCGCATCTCCCTCTATGCTATGTCGTCGACTCTCTCTCTCTATGCTCTGCCGTTGACGTTGTCGCTTCTCCACCCATATGCGTCGCCGCCAGCTGAGAAGTTGGCTTGAGTGATAAAAAATTTGTGTCCTGGGTGGGGTAGAAGTTGAAATCCTTGTTGTCGAAATACTTGCTATTTCTAAATTTATATATAGTGTCATGCATGCCTGGAATACATTAAAACTCTCACTACAAGAAACCAAAAGCTTGATATGGCTGGAGCTTGATTTCTTTTTTCCTTTTTTATTGTTGATTGTTGTTATGCTCTTATTTTTCAACATTTTTCTATAGTTTTAAATAGCGTGATAAGCCTGTTAGCGGCGGACCTCTTCTAAATGAAATAGCATACTATAGCGGAGTTATAGCGCGCTACTTAAAATGATTGTTCATTTGTTTGGACCAAAGTCTCTTAGAGCAAGACCTTCGCTATAGCGAGCTATTTAAAATCATGATTTTTTTTACTTTCACGCTAGTATTTAATGTTTGCCTCTGTCAAACTTCAAGTTTGATGCAGAAATGAGGTTGTTGTTCTTGATTTCCTATGTTAGGCCTTAAGCGACTGAAACACATCCCTTCGTCTCATTGATCTGTTATGCGAGGCAATTCCTTTTGATTCGCCCAGTTTGGTCCTTATTGCATATGCAAGTAGCAAGCTGCTACTTCTTGTATTTACGAATTAATTATGTGCTTTGGTGTTAGTCATCCTTTTTGAAAAATGTAGTGCATTTTTTAACTCCTGTTTTGTATTGTTCAGACTTCTTTTCTCTGTTGTAAGAGTGTTGTTGGTCACGTTCGTAATGATATTTGGCAATACATGTATCCAGAGTTTTCCTATGTTATGATTTATCTTTCCTAAAACCAATACATTTTTTTGCTTGGGCGACTTGTTGCTTGCATGCGTGATGGACATGCATCCATGGTGAATTGATGATCTTAAGCATGTCGGAGAACATGACAAAAGACATCCATGATGGTGAGCTTCACTTCATTGCTCCATTGCAATCCCCGAAAGGTAGAGTGTTTTAGTTTTATAGCTTTTATGTTCTGGTTGCATTGTCACCTAAATATTTAACATTCAAGGGTTTGGGTTTGTTGTGTGTCTTGTATTTTGAGAACATTTTCATTGACTTGGTCTCCATGATGCGAACAACAATGTCTTCATCTTCAGATATTTGCTTCTGCTGCCTAATAGAGATGATTGCCTTCTTTTAGTTGACATGCTGAGAAACAGTAAATCAATAATTATTTAGTTCATTGCATGGTCAGATCTCCATCCTAATGACCACTCTACCTGTGGCGTTTTTGTCCTAGACTACCAGGTTAGTATGAAACCAGCACATCTACATTCTACTTGGTACAACTTGTGTGCTCCTTACTTTCTCAAGAGGGAACAAAAAGTATGTTACATGGAAAATTTGACATGATAGATTGTGAACAGCTACTTTAGACATGGACTATATGGAACAAATTAGTCATAAGTTCCGACTTAATGTTGATATTACTGGCTCTCCAATAATGGTGTGTACACAAATAGTGATAAGAGAATGTTACTATACAACCCATGCTTTAGTTTTTGCCAATATGTACATTATGTTTAGAGTTTTTTTTAATTCCTATGGTGTAGATTGATGATATATGATGCTTTCATGGCTTAGTACAAGAAATAATCGATGATATTCCCTAGCCTGGGGTCATTGGTTGCTATTTTTTATTGTCATAGTTTGGTGTTTGCCATCTGAAAGTGGATTAAGATGGATACAACAAACTAGGAGTGCTTTAATTTGCATTGAGTTGAGTTGCATGGTTAGTGCTTCATATCTGTTCTGTTCACCCATGATTGTTGCAACCCTTACATGAGGTATTGCCGACTCTGTGTCTATGGCAAAGAGTAGCAAATGGTAAAACTCAATCAATCAAAACCAAAACCCTAAAACGACCTAGTGGGTATTTAAGGGGAGACATGAGGCGTGAGTCGGCCAGCCCAAGGAGGGGGTGTCAAATCTAACCTTAAGTCCATCTCCTCTCTAAAAACAGTCAAAATCACATGTGGTCATTTATTCCGAGAATTCATGGACCTTGCCAAAAACTAAGGTAGCACAACACTTATACATAACCATGGATGAAATTATAAAGTGATCTTTTGTATACTTCGTCCATGTCACTCACGTGTCATCATGATGGATTCAAAGTCCTACAATCCACACCTAGCGCTACACCTTTGCTCCTTTGTATATCTATTGTCATCTTGATCTCCGATCAATACCAGTATGTGTATCTCTGGTATGTGCCAGGTCATTCATTCATGAGTCTACACTACTATTAAACAAGAGAACATGTTTCAGGGCGGATGAAAACTCTAGTGTTCGCACGCCTGCACAGCGGAAACAACCGCATCCTCGATCAGCTCCCTAATTTTCGGGCCGATTCCAACTGAATTGTGCCTGCCTGATCCTTCTTTCTCTTCCTAGATCAAGAAAAACGGCGCCGCCGCTCCTCGCTTCTCCTCCTTCTGTGCACTTCTCCCCGATCCACCCCGAGTTGACCCTGCCTCCGGTTGTCGCCCGCGCTCCTGCAAGCCGCCACCGACCTCCTCAGCCGGTCAACCGCGCCTAACACCCTCCTACGTTTTCTCCCCCTCTCCCCACTAATCTCTCTCTGTTCCCAAACTACAGGATGCCATGGCCAGTTGGCCACCGAGGGCAGGGGGACGTGGCTGCGATGGCCCCGAGCTCGGTGGCATGGAAGCCATTGGAGGCGCTGGCGAGGCCGAGGTCGGTGAGCCTGGCAGCGGTGGTCGGGTGCATTGATCGCAGGTCTTCCCCGCCACGGCGCCCCGATGCTCTGCACCACCATCGTTGCCACCGGATTCGGCACCGAACAGACGGATCCTAGGAGCCCGCGTCTGATACGTCTCCAACGTATCTATAATTTTTTATTGTTCCATGCTATTATATTATCTATTTTGGATGTTTAATGGGCTTTATTATACACTTTTATATTATTTTTGGGACTAACCTACTAACCCAAGGCCCAGTGCAAAATGTTGTTTTTTGCCTATTTCAGTGTTTCACAGAAAAGGAATATCAAACGGAATCCAAACGGAATGAAACCTTTGGGAGAGTAATTTTTGGAACAAACGTGATCCAGGGGACTTGGAGTAGACGTCAAGAAAGGAGCGAGGAGGCCACGAGGCAGGGAGGCGCGCCTGCCCCCCTGGGCGTGCCCCCCACCCTCGTGGGCCCCTCGCAGCTTCACCGACCTACTTCTTCCTCCTATATATATCCATATACCCCAAAAACATCCAGAAGCACCACGAAACCCTATTTCCACCGCCGCAACCTTCTGTACCCAAGAGATCCCATCTTGGGGCCTTTTCCGGAGCTCCACCAGAGGGGGAATCGATCACGGAGGGCTTCTACATCAACACCATAGCCTCTCAGATGATGTGTGAGTAGTTTACCATAGACCTTCGGGTCCATAGTTATTAGCTAGATGGCTTCTTCTCTCTCTTTGGATCTCAATACAAAGTTCTCCTCGATCTTATTGGAGATCTATTCGATGTAATTCTTTTTGCGGTGTGTTTGTAGAGATCCGATGAATTGTGGGTTTATGATCAAGATTATCTGTGAACAATGTTTGATTCTTCTCTTAAATCTTTCATGATTTGTTAACTTTGCAAGTCTCTTCGAATTATTAGTTTGGTTTGGCCTACTAGATTGATCATTCTTGCAATGGGAGAAGTGCTTACCTTTGGGTTCAATCTTGCGGTGTCCTTTCCCAATGACAGCAGGGGCAGTGTCGGTGTCAAAACCGGCAGATCTCGGGTAGGGGGTCCCGAACTGTGCGTCTAAGGCGGATGGTAACAGGAGGTAGGGGACACAATGTTTTACCCATGTTCGGGACCTCTTGATGGAGGTAAAACCCTACGTCCTGCTTGATTAATATTGATGATATGGGTAGTACAAGAGTAGATCTACCATGAGATCGGAGAGGCTAAACCCTAGAAGCTAGCCTATGGTATGATTGTATGTTGTCCTACGGACTAAAACCCTCCGGTTTATATAGACACCGGAGAGGTTAGGGTTACACAAGGTCGGTTACAAAGGAGGAGATACACATATCCGTATTACCTAGCTTGCCTCCCATGCCAAGTAGAGTCCCATCCGGACACGAGACGAAGTCTTCAATCCTGTGTCTTCATAGTCTAACAGTCCGGCCAATGGATATAGTCTGGCTGTCCGGAGACCCCCTTATCCAGGACTCCCACAGTAGCCCCCGGACCATGCTTTCAATGACGATGAGTCCGGCGCGCAGTAGTGTCTTCGGCATTGCAAGACGGGTTCCTCCTCCAAATACACCACGGAAGAATTTGAATACAAGGATAGTGTCCGACCCTGCAAAATAAGTTCCACATACCACCGTAGAGAGAATAATATTTCCACAAATCCAATTTGCTGACTTGTTTTGGCAACACGACATTATGTCACGGCCCGGTGATTATTCGAATCGTTTCTTTTAACTAGCCCCGCACATAACGCAAGGCAGTTTTTCAACACGTCTCGTCAAAGCAAAGATCGTGTCCCCTTATCACGGGATTCTCATCAATACGGGCGTGGGTAACCCAACCGCGTCTAGGACTCCTAGATTATAGGCAAGCCCCAAACGGCCACGGAGAGGACGCTTGGTATTCACCCTCTTTATAAAGGGCCAAGGCTTTCACTTTTTCCCCTCCCGTGCTCAATTGAATCATTCCCCCGCCTTGAGTTCTAACACCCAAAGCCCAGGTCAGGTGCTCCGGATCTTCAACCATGTCCGGATCCAGCCTTCAAGGCCGATGGATGCCCTCCTCCGTTATGGAAGAAGATATCAAGAAATTGAGGGAGGCCAGATATCTGGCCGCCGAAGTTTCGCATCGGCTGCCTGCCCGAGGGCAGGTCGTCCCTACTCCTGAACCCAACGAAGACGTCGTGTTCATCTCCCACGTCCTTCGAGGTCTAGGCCTCGCTCTGGATCCCTTCGTAAGGGGTTTGATGTTTTACTACGGGCTAGACTTCCACGATCTAGCCCCGGACTCCTTTCTTCACATCTCGGCATTTATTGTCGTGTGTGAGGCCTTCCTCCGCGTTACCCCTCACTTCGGCCTGTGGCTCAAGACTTTTGATGTGAAGCCGAAGACAATCGAGGGACAGCACGCAGTGTGCGAAGGAGCATTAATAAGCAAGATTGCGGGAGCTCCGTGGCTAAAAGGTTCCTTTCCAGAGGTGTCCGGATTATGGCAACGGGAGTGGTTTTACATCACAGCTCCCAGAAGTGCCAAGTGGGTGGCTCCCCCCACTTTCCGCTCGGGCCCCCCACCACAACTGATGTCATGGATTAGCAGAGGGCTGAGCTGGGGTCCAGCCAAGGACGTGCCTATACTGCAAAGCCGCATTCAAGATCTCTTCGAGGGAGATTTTAATTTGGTAATGGTAATGCAAGTCATGTTGGTTCGTCGAGTCCAGCCTTGCAAACGCCGGCCCCTTCGCTTGTGGGAGTTCAACCCAGAAGGACCGCGCGCTATTCAAAGCTTCCTCGGCCTGACGCGCGAGGAGATGTACAAGTCATTCTTTGGACCTCCAACAGAGTGTCCGGATACTACCGAGGACGTGGGCCTGAGTAGCAACCGTGCCGCCGAACAAGTAAGTAATCCTCTAGCCGGACACACCATCTTTTATTTACCATGATGTCATTCCTGAGAAATCGCCCTTTGACCAGGACTGGCTAACAAAGGCGAAGATGATTCGGTGTTCGGCCCCCCTCCCTGAGGGTTTGGAAAACCCGGTACTATAAAAGATGCTCGAGCTCGCACCCTGCCCAGAGCCCTCGAAGGAAGATACGGGGGGGAATAATATGGGCGAAAGCAGGCCCCCATCGCTGCCAGTTCCAACCGAGGGAATGAGCGCCTCCATAAGGGAGGATAACCAGGGAGAAGATTATGACCTTCTCTCTCTACGGGGGAGGAAGAGGACTGCCTCTGAGGATCCGGAAATCGAGGCCTCCAAACGGGAGAAGAAGTCTCCGACAAAGGGTCCTGCCTCGGGGGGTGCTTTTGCCACACAAAGTCCGTGTGGGGATCGGCCCTCCAACGAGTCGTAAGTGATCAAAAAATACTTTAATAGTGAAGGTATACTACCTTTCCTCTGAGGAAAATAACCGAAGCATATATCTTGCAGTTCGGACCTGAGCCCTTCTCAGCTGAGCTCGTCTTCGGGGGATCTTCTTCCGGAGATGATGGAGAGCGAAACGCCTCCCCCGGACTCCCCCGCTCAAGAAGCGGGCGACCTCGAAGTGTCGTTACGGAGGGCCTCTCCGGATCCGGTGAGGCCAGAAGATAATCCCATAGTCACCCGAAGTCTCTAGCGTCCGGCTCTCGAAGAGAGCAAACAAAAGAGTCCGACACCATCTGGTATGCGGTCGGACATTTTGAGGGAGCTGTTGGAGCGAGCGTCCATCTCAGAAGAACACCGTACATTGATGGGTACAGTGATGGAAAGAATTTCGTCCGTCGAAAGCGGATTACATGAAGCCTTTATGAGTCTACTGACGGGCTTTGAGGTACGTGAAATGATATACTTTTTGATAGTACCGCACATGTTAGGTGTTCCCTGTGTAGATAGTAGCCCCTGAGACTCTGGTTGTCGTCGAGAACGGCAACGAACAGAGGATCATGGTCCCAGGTAATAACCAGTACTGCCTTTATGTGCAGGTGGTGGAAGCTCCGGTGGCTAGCCGGACTAATGAGTTTGCCGAACTAAAGCGGCAACTGGATGCGGCAGACGCCGACATCGAGCTTGTTAACAAGCGGCTTGATGAGTCACTGGGTAAGTAATGTTTTCTGGTGAATGTCACATAATAAGAGCAGCATGATGCCAGTATCTTTAATATATTGTGACTGCAGACGGAGCTGCCACCATGGAGACCCTTCGGGCGGAACTTGCCCGAGCCAAGGAACAAGCAAGAGTTAGTAATGCGGCTGCTTTGAAGGCGGCCGAAGAGTTAAGAGCCGAGAAGGCCGCGCATTGCGAAAGCAAAGAGAAGATGGCCAAGATGGCCGTAGAAGTAAAAGACACTGCCGACCATTGCCAGTTCCTTGAAGAAGAGAACCGAGTGAAGGCAGCGGACCTTGAAAAGGCCATGATGGAGACCAAAGACACTCGCTTTGCTATGAGGGCGAAGAAGGAGGAGTTGTGCGAAGCCGGGGATATTGCGGCTGGGAAGCCCTTTCTGCTGCAGAGGAAGTTCAGAGATCCGCGGTATGCCCCTCTGGATCGGCTGTGGAGTTCGGCAGACGCATATATGGACTTGGCGGCAAGCACTGTCAATGCGGCCGAATACTTCCGAGATCAGACAGATCGTGAAGTGGACAAGCTGTTCTGGTTGCAATTTAACGTTCCAGAGTGCCCGCTTCCCTTGACTAATCAGCTAGCCGAATGGGCCGAACTTAATAGGTTGTCCGGACTTGCCATGAGGTCCGTCGTAGATCATTTGTGGCCGGAGAAGCCGAAGCCGAACAGCTATTTCAGCTTAGTGCAGCAGTTCCTTGGTGCGGTGCCGCGCATCAATGCGATGAAGAGGTCGGCGTGCATAGAAGGCTCGCGGATGGCCTTTGCTCGTGTCAAGGCATACTGGGCGGAGATGGATGCTGCCACTGTTGCGGCGCAAGGTTCGGCCATAGGCCGAGTAGCTGTCGAGCACTATTTTGAAGAGGTTCTTGAGGGTGCTCGTTTGATAGAGGCCCAGTGCTCGAACAATATTATGTTTGAGTGACATGCGTCCCCATTGTAAACACAATGTTTTTATGAAATGTAGTAAGGCTGTATTTATACTTTTGCCGGAAAGTAATATGGTGCCTCCTGTGCGGCCGTTTATGTATATATGTATATAACCTGAAAGATTGCAGTCGTCGGCTTCAACCCCCACGCATATAATGCGGAGGTGCTCGCAGAAAACGCATGTTCACACTTAACCCAACGTCTTGGTCCCATTAAGGAGGTGATAGCGCAGCGAACGAGGCAACCAGACTATGATGCTTTAATACTTTCACTTAGCCATAGGAGTTTGACGGTGGGGCTACTATATAGCCCCTGGTGGCTCCGCACTCTCCCGAACTCGGGGTGCGTATATGCCTGGCCGGGAAACGGCCCTTCGTTAAAGCGGAGGAATTCTAACATTCCGATAGGTCATCGAGTGGTTGACCAGTCTCGCGCTATATCATGACAGTCAGTTTTTGGCTTTCTCTACTGAGGTGCTCGTCCGGACGAACCAGGGCACAATCGTAGTAGTTCTCCTGGTGCTGCCTTAGCCGATAGAACGGAACGTAAGGCACCAAAACACAGGAGCCGGGCAAACCCAACATTTGACCAAAGACATGATTCGGAGCTGATGCATATAAGGCCAAACTCGCGACGCCGAACACTCCCTAAGGTATTCGGTCTTTAAGGTATAAACCGGGCCTAAATAGTGCCCTTTGTAATAAGCCCCTTGTGTCCGGGTACGTGCGTTATTCTGGCGTGGCCACATGCCAAGACGTCAGCATCCTTCTCAATTTGTACTAAGAATCCGAGGGATGTATATCAACAAGAGACAGTAAAAAAGGTTTATGCAGGGTCTTAATCTAAAAAGAATCCTTGGAGCGGGTCCCTGCTGCACGTCTGCGCCTGTGTCTCCGTTGTGCCGTATGCTGGACGGGTGTAGCACGATGGTCATCTGTAAAAGAGAGGAACTTAGGTGAAAAGTTGTCGTGCAAAAAGGTAGTTTTTAAAGAAACCATGTATAATTAAAGATAAGTAAAAATTGCCACTTGTCTGCGTGCGTTGAGCCCCTTGTATTTGTAATAGGGGTGTGGCCATCAATCTGGTATGAATTACATATAGCTGCGCCGGACTCGTCTAACCGTGTCCGTGGTCTTGACGACCTATCAAATGCTTTAGTTGGTGAGGCCGTTTTTAGTGTGCGGCTGCCAAGGCAGTCGCACTCTCTTTGGCGCGCAAATATCGCTCAATATTTCCATGCACTATAATGATGCCACGTGGACTGGGCATCTTGAGCGCGAGGGAAGCGTAATGCGGTATTGCATTAAAGCGAGCGAAAGCTTTGCGTCCAAGTAGTGCTTGATATCCACTTTGGAACGAAGCAATGTGGAAGGTTAAATGTTCGATACGAAAGTTATCGGGGAAGCCGAATATAACCTCTAGTAGCAGGGAGCCCGTGCAGTGAGCCCCTGGGCCTGGCGTTACTCCTTTAAAGGTAGTGTTGCTATGGCAAATTTTCATTGGATCTATCCCCATTTTGCGGATTGTATCCTGGTATATCAGGTTTAAACTGCTGCCACCGTCCATCAGGACTCATGTAAAGTGGTATCCGTCAATTATTGGGTCTAATACCAGGGCAGCCCATCCTGCACGCCGGATACTTGCTGAGTAATCACGATGGTCGAAAGTGATCGGTTGAGACGACCAGTGGCAGGACTCCGCGGTGATAGGCCCTTGGGCATATTTTTCTGGGAGTGCCGCTTTGTTTCTCCCCTTGATCACGTGTAACACGTTGACTGTTTTGACTTCTGGTGGAAACTTCTTTTGTTCCCCAGTGTCTTGCTTGGGAGGCTCATCCTCGTCTTCGCTTGGTGTATCCTCCCCCTTGTGTACGGTGTTGAGCTTGCCGGACTGCTTGAAGACCCAACATTCTCTGTGGGTATGATTAGCAGGTTTACCGGGGGTGCTATGGATCTGACATACTTGGTCCAGAATTTTGTTTAGGCTGGACAGTTCATCTCTGGCGCCTTTAGAGGGCTGCTTTTGCTGACTTTGCCGAGAGCTTCTAAATCCAGCGTTTACTGCCGTGCTCTTCGTGCTGTCTTCTTTATTCCGGCGTTTGTTATTGTTGTTGCGCCATGATTTCCTGTTTCCATCTCTAACTTCGGATGTACTTGGGTCGCTGATGCTGCATCTAGCTAGCCAGCTATCCTCACCCGCGCAAAAGCGGGTCATGAGGCTTGTTAATGCTGCCATTGTTCTCGGCTTTCCTTGGCCGAGGTGTCTGGCAAGCCATTCGTCACGGACGCTATGCTTAAAAGCTGCCAAGGCTTCGGCGTCCGGACAGTCGACTATTTGGTTCTTTTTGGTAAGAAACATGTTCCAAAGTTTTCGGGCTGACTCTCCGGGCTGTTGAGTTATATGACTCAAATCGTCCGCGTCCGGAGGTCGGACATAAGTCCCCTGAAAATTTGCCCGAAAAGCATCCTCGAGCTCTTCCCAGCTTCCAATGGAACTTTCGGGGAGGCTCTTAAGCCAGTGCCGAGCTGGCCCTTTTGAGTTTGAGGGGTAAATACTTAATGGCGTGGAGGTCATCTCCTCGAGCCATATGGATATGGAGGATATAATCCTCAATCCAGACACCAGGGTCTGTTGTTCTGTCGTATGCCTCTATATTTACGGGTTTGAATCCCTCTGGAAATTCATGTTCCAGCACCTCATCGGTGAAACATAGGGGGTGTGCGGCACCCCTATATCCAGGTGTACCGCGTTCTTCGGATGTTTGTTGTGTTGCGTTGTATGCTGGAGCGCGCTTACGTGGTCCATAGATGGATCTGGTTGTGCCGTCCTTTTGATGTGAGTCTTCGCGTGGATCGTGTATTGGCTTATGTGCGGCGTTGTTTGCCGCTCTATGTTGGCCGTGAGGTCGCCTTCCGGCCAGATGGCTGTTTTGATTTTTGGCTGTGGGGGATCTAAGGCCTCCTCATCGAATTCAGGTAGCAACTTCCGCTTCGGGTAGCTCTTGGTGGGGCGATTACCGCCGTACTTTGCTGCTGTGTTGAGTACTTTGCTCCATCTGATTTGGAGTGTGTCTTGTGCAGCCTTGAGCCTTTGCTTCTACTTTTTTAGACTCCTCGCGGTGGCAACGATCCTTTGATGGGCATTCTGTTGCTCCGGGTGTCCGTCTGGTGTGACGTCATCTGGACTATGATCTTTGACAGAGTCGGGTTGTTCGGCTTGATTCTCCGTGTTGCCATGGTCCGGCAATGGTTCCCACTGCTCTAACGCTGGGTCTATATGATCATTGTTTCTGCCGAGGCGGGATTTGGGGCGGCGCTTACGCCACCGTTTTGACTGCTTCTCGAGGGAACAACCCTTCGCTGCGTCCTTCCATTCCTCGTCGTCGTTTTCCTTTGGTGTGTCCACCATGTATACGTCATGTGGTGAAGTAGGCGTCCAGTGCCCTGGGGGCAGTGGTTCCTGTTCGTCTCCTGCATCGTCGTCCATACCGTCGATGTATCCGGAGTCGGAGTCGAGCATGTCGGTTAAGTCATCGACAATGGCTATTAAGTGGGTGGTGGGTGGGCGGTGAATTTCTTCGTCATCCGCATCCCAATCCCGTCGGGCATAGTTCGGCCCGTATTCTCCTAACAAGGAGAGAGACTTTAATGACTTCAGTATATCGCCGAAGGGCGAGTGTTGAAAGACATCCACGAAGGTAAACTCCATGATTGGCGCCCAACCGGATTCGATCGGAACGGGCGCAGGCGGTTTGGACCGTGGCCGGAGAAGTATCTGGCAGTTCAACAACACGGCTCTCGTGCAAGGTAAAGTCGATGTTCGGCTCGATCGCCGCTGAGGGTAAGGCCTCCGTGGCGGGGTCCATCCACCCGTCCGCGAAAGGCGCAACTAGCTCTGAATTGAGGGTCGGAGCGGCCGCTGGTGCGATCTCCTTAACACTGTCCGATGGTAGAGCTAAGTCGTACTCATCGTGACCGCGTGACGCACAAGGCAGAGGCTCGAATCTGTCGAGGATCAAGTCTCCACGGATATCGGCCGTGTAGTTTGAGCTTCCAAACCTGACCTGGTGGCCAGGGGTGTAAATTTCAATCTGCTCCAGATGGCCAAGTGAATTGGCCCGCAGTGCAAAGCCGCCGAACACGAAGATCTGTCCGGGGAGAAAAGTCTCACCCTGGACTGCATCGCTATCGATGATAGTAGGAGCCATCAAGCCTAACGGCGACGACACAGAGGAACTCTTAATGAAAGCACCAATGTCGGTGTCAAAACCGGCGGATCTCGGGTAGGGGGTCCCGAACTGTGCGTCTAAGGCGGATAGTAACAGGAGGCAGGGGACACAATGTTTTACCTAGGTTCGGGCCCTCTTGATGGAGGTAAAACCCTATGTCCTGCTTGATTAATATTGATGATATGGGTAGTACAAGAGTAGATCTACCACGAGATCGGAGAGGCTAAACCCTAGAAGCTAGCCTATGGTATGATTGTATGTTGTCCTATGGACTAAAACCCTCCGGTTTATATAGACACCGGAGAGGTTAGGGTTACACAAGGTCGGTTACAAAGGAGATACACATATCCATATTGCCTAGCTTGCCTCCCACGCCAAGTAGAGTCCCATCCGGACACAAGACGAAGTCTTCAATCCTGTATCTTCATAGTCTAACAGTCCGGCCAATGGATATAGTCCGGCTGTCCGGAGACCCCCTTATCCAGGACTCCCACAGGCAGCAAGGCACATATTGTATTATTGCCATCAAGGATAAAAAGATGGGGTTTATATCATATTGCTTGAGTCTATCCCTCTACATCATGTCATCCTGCCTAATGTGTTACTCTGTTCTTATGAACTTAATACTCTAGATGCATGCTGGATAGCGGTCGATGTGTGGAGTAATAGTAATAGATGCAGAATCGTTTCAGTCTACTTGTCGCGGATGTGATGCCTATATACATGATCATGCCTAGATATTCTCATAATTATGCACTTTTCTATCAATTGCTCGACAGTAATTTGTTTACCCACCGTAATACTTATGCTATCTTGAGAGAAGCCACTAGTGAAACCTATGGCCCCCGGGTTTATCTTCCATCTTATAAGTTTCCAATCTATTTTACTTTGCAATCTTTGCTTTCAATCTATATCATAAAAATACCAAAAAATTATCTTATTATCTCTATCAGATCTCACTTTTGCAAGTGGTTGTAAAGGGATTGACAACCCCTTTATCACGTTGGTCGTAAGGTTCTTATTTGTTTGTGTAGGTGCGAGGTGACTTGCGTGTAGTCTCCTACTGGATTGATACCTTGGTTCTCAAAAACCGAGGGAAATACTTATGCTACTTTGCTGCATCACCCTTTCCTCTTCAAGGGAAAACCAACGCAGTGCTCAAGAGATAGCAAGAAGGATTTCTGGCACCGTTGCCAGGGAGATCTACGCACAAGTCAAGACATACCAAGTACCCATCACGAACTCTTATCCCTCGCATTACATTATTTGCCATTTGCCTCTCGTTTTCCTCTCCCCCACTTCACCCTTGCCGTTTTATTCGCCCTCTTTTTCCGTTCGCCTCTTTTTCGCTTGCTTCTTGTGTCTCTGTGTGTCGTCATGGCTAATCCTTCTATCATTGTTAGTACTCCTGAGCATGAAGTTCTTAATTTTAAACAAAGGGAGGGAGAAAATCTAAAAGATGCTTGGCATAGAATTTGCAATGCTCAGAATAGATCTACTAGGAAGCAATCCACTTCCGTTCTTCTTCGCAATTTTTATGTAGGCATCACTCCTTGGAACAGATATATTCTTGATACCATTATCGGAGGGAATTTCTTGGGTATCCATACTTTTGATTCTTATAATGCTATGATAGATTTGTTTGGCCCACCACCTCTTTTGGTTAATGGAACTATTTTAACTTTGGAACATGTGATGCAAAGGCTTGAAATTATTGAAAATAAAGTTGCCTCTGTGGAGTTGATTGAAAATTTGGATAAAAAGATCCACAACCAAATCACCCAATATGGATCTAAGGTAGGGGTTACTCTGAATTTTTTTAAAGAAAAAACATATAGTTAATGAAAGAATAGATCAAGATTCCACAAGAATTGGTAAACTCGAGGATATTATTACTAATTTAGAGTCTACCTTTTCATCCATTAAAAATACTCCAAATCCTCCTACTACCAAGATTGCCAAATTAATGTATGTTCCTAAAAATAAGGGTGAATCTTCTAGTAAGGAAATGCGGATCTCAAATCAATAAGTGTTCACCCCAACTTCTTCGATATCATTAAGGAACCTTTTACTACAAATGAATTTCTTGATTTCTTGCCTAGGAGTTTGATCATTAATAAAAATAGGGAAACTCCCAAGGGTTGTAAGTGTTCTATTGAAGAATTGCATACCAAAGATGATAATACCTAGATCTATTCTTACTTTTATGCCTAGCTAGGGGCGTTAAACGATAGCGCTTGTTGGGAGGCAACCCAATTTTATTTTTGTTTCTTGCTTTTTGGTTCTGTTTAGTAATACATAATTCATCTAGCCTCTGTTTAGATGTGGTTTTATGCTTTTAATTAGTGTTTGTGCCAAGTAGAACCTTTGGGAAGACTTGGGGGAAGTTTTTGCGATCTTGCTGTAAAAAACAGAAACTTTAGTGCTCACGAGATTTGCTGTCATGTTTTACTGGAGAGTGAGATTAGGTTGATTCTTTTTGCAGATGATTAATAGACAAATTCCTCACGTCCACCAACTTATTGCAGAATTTTTGGGGTTACAGAAGTATTCGAAACCTACAGATTACTACAGACTGTTCTGTTTTTGACAGATTCTGTTTTTCATGTGTTGTTTGCTTATTTTGATGAATCTATGGCTAGTATCGGAGGGTATGAACCATAGAGAAGTTGGAATACAGTAGGTTTAACACCAATCTATAATACTATAATACTTTATCCCCACTAACCTATTTCCCTTAACATGCAGCCTATCCACATCAGCGGCACCGCCACATCAATGCTCCGTTACCAGCTTACAAGAGGGACCCACCACATATCAATCCACATATGAACGTTGGGTTACAGGTTTACATGAGGGCAACCACCGCATGTTCATGCGCACAGTGCAAAACACATCTTCTTCCCCATCGTCTATGAATCCCGGCCCAATCATCTCCCCTAATTAACTTCCCCCACCCATCTCCTCAATTAACTCCATCATCCATTGATTTCCAATTTTCCATAGTGCGTGCAGAAGAGAAATGCACCATCTGTTTCTCATGCATTTATTCGGTCGAGAAGAGGAATAAGCAACAGATGGTGCGGTATCAATAAACCGACGCGAGCCGGAGGTCCTCGGCGGTGCTGTGAGGAGCCGAGCGTGCGTCCCTGTTGGCGAGGAGAAATGCAAAGGTGCTGCCTTGCTCCTAATCCCGATCCAGAATCTGGGGATTAGGTTTCGCCCCCGCACTGTCCACGGTCTCCGCCTGCGGCACAAGCTGAGTGTGGAAGCTTCTAGAACCAGCTAATTGTTGATGGGAGACGTCCGCCTCCGTCGACCATCACCTGCGGTGCAAGTCTCGCGGAAGAGGATGACTGTGGAAGCTTCTAGAACTAACTGGTTTTCGATGGGAGACGCTCGCCTCCGTCGCGCAGCCACTACATGCGGTGTCGCCTTCCTTCTCCTACTTGACCATGCCGACAACTATAGGCTCCTCCCCGCCGTTCTCGATTCGCCATCGCCCAGTCCAACAAGATCTTCACCACATGGTACGCCTCAATCGCCCTACCTCAGCATCTGCAGCCGGCTGAACCTGACCTTTCAGTCATGGGGTACGTACATGCATAGATGGATCCCATCCATTAGTGGCACGAGCAATGACTACCCAAGTGGCTACGACCGTAAGGAATTAATAAGACTGAGAGAGTCCTGGATTAAGGGGTCCTCGAACAGCCGGACTATATCCTTTGGCCGGACTGTTGGATTATGAAGATACAAGATTGAAGACTTCGTCCCGTGTCCGGGTGGGACTCTCCTTTGCATGGAAGGCAAGCTTGGCAATTCGGATATGTAGATCTCCTCCCTTGTAACCAACTGTGTGTAACCCTAGCCCCCTCCGGTGCCTATATAAATCGGAGGGTTTAGTCCGTAGGTTAAGAACAATCATAATCATAGGCTAGCTTCTAGGGTTTAGCCTCTACGATCTCGTAGTAGATCAACTCTTGTAATACTCATATCATCAAGATCAATCAAGCAGGAAGTAGGGTATTACCTCCATCGAGAGGGCCCGAACCTGGGTAAACATTGTGCCCCTGCCTCCTGTTACCATCCGCCTTAGACGCACAGTTCGGGACCCCCTACCCGAGATCCGCCGGTTTTGACACCGACATTGGTGCTTTCATTGAGAGTTCCACTATGTCATCACCATAAGGCTTGATGGCTCCTTCGATCATCGACAACGATGCGATCTAGGGTGAGGTTTTCCTCCCCGGACAGATCTTCGTATTTAGCGGCTTCGCACTGCGGGCCAACTCGCTTGGCCATCTAGAGCAGATCAAGAGCTACGCCCCTGGCCGTCAGGTCAGGTTTGGAAACTTAAACAATACTGCCGACATCCACGGAGACTTGATCTTCGGCGGATTCGAGCCCGTGTCAGGTGCGCTGCACAGTCACGACGAGCATGCGTTAGCTCTGCCGCCGGACGGTGTTCAGGAGATCACACCTGTGGCTACTCTGTCCCTCAATACGGAGCAGATCGTGCCGTCCGAGGACGGGTGGATGGACCCCGCCATGGAGGCCGCACACCCAGCGGCGATAGAGCCGAATACTGACTTCACCCCCTATGAGACCTGTGTTGCCGGACCCTTGGATTCGTCCCCGACCATAGGCTCTGAACCGCCTGTGTCCGTGCCTATCAAATCTGATTGGGCACCGATCATGGAGTTTACCTCCGCGGATATCTTTCAGCACTCGTCCTTGGGCGACGTGCTAAATTCATTGAGGTCTCTCTCCTTGTTAGAAGACCCTTGGCCGAACTATGTTCGGCTTGAGTGAGAAGCGGACGACGAAGAAATTCATTCCCCACCCACCACCCACTTAATAGCCACTGTCGATGACTTAACCGACATGCTTGATTTCGACTCCGAAGACATCGACGGTATGGACGACGATGCAGGAGAAGAACAGGAACCACCGCCCGCAGGGCGCTGGACAGCCACCTCATCACATGATATATACATGGTGGATACACCCAAAGAAAACAATGATGAGGAACGGAAGGATGCAGCGAAGGATAATGCCCTCGAGAAGCAACCAAAGCGACGGCGTAGGCGCCGCTCCAAATCCCGCCTCAGCAAAAACAGCGATAACAACACAAGAAAGAATAATACCCCGGTTGACTCCAAAGCAAACGACGACCACATGGACCCAGCGACAGAGCAGGATAAACCAGCAGACGACGAACATTGTACGGAGCCGCTATCCAATCACGGCGACGCCAAGGGTAAAGCTCATCAACCTGTCTCCGGATAGGAGAACAGTCCGGACGACGATGCACACATCATCCCGGAAAGGCACTTGGAGCAAGAGGACCTCCATAGAAGGCTTATTGCCACCGCGAGGAGTCTGAAGAAGAAGAAGCAAAGGCTTAAGGCCGCGCAAAATACACTCAACAGTAGATGGAACAAAGTGCTCGACATTAAGAAAAGTACGGTGGCAGTCGCCACACAAAGAGCTATCCAAAGCTCAAGCTGCTGCCCGAATTCGATGACGAGGCTTTAGAGCCTATACAGCCGAAAAATAAAACAGACGATTAGCCGGATCGACCACCCCGTGGCCGCGATAGGGCGGCTAACGATGTTGCACATAAGTCAGCACACGATTTACGTGAGGACTTGCGCCAAAAAGCCGGTATGACTAGGTCTGTCTACAGATCTAGGAAGCATGCTCCGACACAGAATCAAAACCGAACACTACAACCGTCAGAATGCCATGACACATCCAAATACAGGGGTGCCGCGCACCCCCTATGCTTCACCGATGAGGTTCTGGATCATGAATTTCCAGAAGGATTCAAACCCGTGAACATAGAGGCATACGACGGGACGACAGACCTTGGGGTCTGGATTGAGGACTTTATCCTTCATATCCACATGGCTTGCAGAGATGATCTCCACGCCATCAAATACTTGCCCCTCAAGTTGAAAGGACCAGCTTGGCACTAGCCGAAGAGCCTCCCCGAAAACTCAATTGGAAGTTGGGAAGAGCTCGAAGATGCTTTTAGGGCTAATTTTCAAGGGACCTATGTCCGACCTCCGGATGCAAATGATTTAATTCATATAATTCAATAGCCCGGGGAGTCAGCCCGAAAGCTTTGGAACAGATTCCTCACTAAGAAGAATCAAATTGTCGACTGCCCGGACGCCGAAGCCTTAGCGGCTTTCAAACACAGTGTCCGGGACGAATGGCTCGCCAGACACCTCGGCCAGGAAAAACCGAGGACAATGGCAGCCTTAACAAGCCTTATGACCCGCTTTTGCGCGGGCGAAGACAGCTGGCTGGCCCATAGCGGCACCAGCGACCCAGGCACATCCGAAGTCAGGGATGGAAATGGAAAACCACGATGAAATAAAAGCGAGCGTCGAAACAATGAAGACAACCCAAACAACACAGCGGTAAACGCCGGATTCACGGGCTCTCGACCCGGTCAACGGAAAAAGGCATTCAAAGGCAGCAGAGATGGACCGCCCAGCCTAAACAAGATTCTAGACAGGTTATGTCAGATTCATGGCACCTCCGACAAACCGACAAATCACACCAATAGAGAATGATGGGTCTTCAAGCAGGCCGGCAAGCTAAACACCGAACACAAGGGGAGGGAGACTCAAAGCGAAGACGAGGATGAGCATCGCCAGCCGAACACTGGGGGACAGAAAAAATTCCCACCAGAGGTCAAAACAGTGAACATGATTCACATAACGAAGAGGGGGAGAAAACACGCACTCCGAGATGTATATGCCGTGGAGCCCGTCACCCCCAAGTTCAACCCTTGGTCGGCCTGCCCGATCACTTTTGATCATAGGGATCACCCGACTAGTATCCGGCACGGAGGATCGGCTGCCTTGGTACTAGACCCAATAATTGACGGATACCATCTCACCCGAGTCCTTATGGACGGCGGCAGTAGTCTTAATCTGATATATCAGGACACAGTCCGCAAAATGGGGATAGACCCGACAAGAATCAGCCAAAGCAATACTACCTTTAAAGGAGTAATACCAGGCCCAGAGGCCCGCTGCACGGGCTCTCTAGTACTAGAGGTTGTATTCGGTTCTCCTGACAACTTCCGAAGTGAAAAGTTAACCTTCGACATCGCTCCATTCCGAAGTGGCTATCAAGCACTACTTGGAAGAACGACCTTCGCTTGTTTTAATGCAATACCGCATTACGCTTATCTTAAGCTTAAGATGCCCGGTCCACATGGCATCATCATAGTTAGGAGAAACACAGAATGTTCCTTACGTGCGGAAGAACGTGTGGCAGCTTTAGCAGCCGAACACTGAACGCCCTCTCCAACCAGAATAAATGATCGATCGTCAAGACCGCGGACACGGCTAGACGAGTCCGGCGCACCACTAGCTGTAACAGCTCAAATAAACCTAAGACTGGGTCGATGGATATACCCCCATAGGTGGTGCTAGGGGCTTCCCACATGTAAAAAGGACTACAGTTCGGCTTGATCTTATTTAGATTGAATTTTCATGGTTTATTAAGAATAACCAATTTTTCACACACGAAAACTTTCACTTGGGCTTTTCTCTCTTACAGATGATCATCGTGCTATACCCTTCAAGGATACGGCACAACGGAGACACAGGCACAGACATGCAGCAGGGCCCCGTTCAAAGGTTTCTTTTTAGATTAAGACCCTGTGTAAACCTTTTTTACTGTCTCTTGTTGCTTCACACCCTCAGGATACTGAACATAACCAAGAGGGATGCTGGCGTTATTGACATTTGTCACGTCAGACTAATGCACGTACCTGGAAATTCAGGGCTTATTATCGAGGGCGTTACTCAGCCCAGTATATGTTGTAAAGACCGAATACCTTAGGGAGTGTTCGGCGTCGCGAGTTTGGCCTTATATGCATCAGCTCCGAATCATGTCTTTGGTCAATAGTTGGGTTTGCCCGGCTCCCATGTTTTGCTACCTTACATTCTGCTCTATCGACTAAGGTGGCACCGGGAGAACTACTACGATTGTGCCCTGGTTCATCTGGATGAGCACCTCAGTAGAGAAAGCCGAAAATTGACTGTCATGATAAAGCGCGAGACTGGTCAACCACTCTAGGACTCAGCGAAATCTTCGCGATTCCTCCGCATTAACGAAGGACCGGTTTCCCGGTCATGTATGTACGCGCACCGTATTCGGATAAGCGCGGAAATACCAAGGGCTATATAGTAGCCCCACTGTCAAACTCCTATGACTAAGTGAAAGTGTTAAAGCAATATAGTCCGATTGCCTTGTTCGCCGCGCTATCACCTCCTTAATGGACCAAGACATTGGATCAAGTGTGAACACGCGCTTTTCCAAACACCCCCGCATTATATGCGTGGGGGTGATAACCCACAATTATAGGGGATCGCAACAGTTTGATAAGTAAGAGTGTCGAACCCAACGAGGAGCTAAAGGTAGAACAAATATTCCCTCAAGTTCTATCGACCACCGATACAACTCTACGCACGCTTGACGTTCGCTTTACCTAGAACAAGTATGAAACTAGAAGTACTTTGTAGGTGTTGTTGGATAGGTTTGCAAGATAATAAAGAGTACGTAAATAAAAAGTAGGGGTTGTTTAGGTTAAGAAACAATAAAGTAAATATAGAGAGTGTGGAAAAGTGGTGGTAGGAGTTGCGAAATTGCCCCTAAGCAATTGACTACTTTACTATACCGATAGCAAGTATTATGTGGGAGAGGCCACTGCTAGCATGTCATCCCTTACTTGGAATTCTATGCACTTATGATTGGAACTATTAGCAAGCATCCGCAACTACTAATGTTCATTAAGGTAAAACCCAACCATAGCATTAAGGTATATTGGCCCCCCTTCAATCCCGTATGCATCAATTTCTATGCTAGGTTGAAGCTTCTGTCACTCTTTCCCTCCAATACATAGTCCTATCAACATACAACTAACCCTAGGGTGTGATCCACGCGCGCAATCATATGATGGGCACCAAAGGACAGCAACATAACCACAAGAAAATTAAATCAATCGTAGCAATTCATCAACCACCGATAGGACAACGAAAATCTACCCAGACATCATAGGATGGCAACACATCACTGGATAATAATATGAAGCATAAAGCACCATGTTCAAGTAGAGGGTACAGCGGGTTGCGGGAGAGTGGACCACTGTAGATAGAGGGGGGAAGGTGATGGAGATGTTGGTGAAGATGGCGGAGGTGCTGGTGAAGATCGCGGTGATGATGATGATGGCCACGGCGGCGTTCCGGCGCCACCGGAGGAGAGGGGGAGAGGGGCCCCCTTCTTCCTCTTCTTCCTTGACCTCCTCCCTAGATGGGAGAAGGGTTTCCCCTCTGGTCCTTGGCCTCCATGGCATGGGAGGGGCGAGAGCCCCTCCGAGATTGGATCTATCTCTCTGTTTCTCTCTGGTTCCGCGTTCTCCTCTGGCTCTGTTTCACCATTTCGTATATATATGGAGATCCGTAACTCCGATTGGCCTGAAACCTTCGCCGTGGTTTTTTTCCGAATATCAGCTTTATTGCGGCAAAAGAAGAGCGTCAACCGCCTTACGGTGGGCTCACGAGGGTAGGGGCGCGCCCTAGGGGGGGCGCCCCCTACCTCGTGACCACCTCGGGCATTGGTTCGCGTTGATTTTCCTTCCGAATTTTCCATATTTTCCAAAAATAAGCTCCGTCCGTTTTTATCCCGTTTGGACTCTGTTTGATATGGATATTCCGCGAAACCAAAAACATGCAATAGACAGGAACTGGCACTGGGCACTGGATCAATATGTTAGTCCCAAAAATAATATAAAAAGTTTCCAAAAAGTATATGAAAGTTGAATAATATTGGCATGGAACAATCAAAAATTATATATACGACGGAGACGTATCAGCATCCCCAAGCTTAATTCCTGCTCTTCCTCGAGTAGGTAAATGATAAAAAAAGATAATTTTTGATGTGGAATGCTACCTAGCATAATCTTGATCATATGTCTAATCACGGCATGAATATTAAGACACGAGTGATTCAAAGCAATAGTCTATCCTTTGACATTAAGACAATAATACTTCAAGCATACTAATAAAGCAATCATGTATTTTCAAAATAACATGGCCAAAGAAAGTTATCCCTACAAAATCATATAGTCTGGCTATGCTCCATCTTCACCACACAAAATATTCAAATCATGCACAACCCTGATGACAATCCAAGCAATTGTTTCATACTTTTGACGTTCTCAAACCTTTTCAACTTTCACGCAATACATGAGCGTGAGCCATGGACATAGCACTATAGGTGGAATAGAATATGATGGTGGAGGAGACAAAAAGGAGAAGATAGTCTCACATCAACTAGGCGTATCAACAGGCTATGGAGATGCCCATCAATAGATATCAATGTGAGTGAGTAGGGATTGCCATGCAACGGATGCACTAGAGCTATAAGTGTATGAAAGCTCTAACTGAAACTAAGTGGGTGTGCATCCAACTTGCTTGCTCATGAAGACCCCGGGCATTTGAGGAAGCCCATCATCGAAATATACAAGCCAAGTTCTATAATGAAAATTCTCACTAGTATATGAAAGTGATAACTCAAGAGACTCTCTATATGAAGAACATGGTGCTACTTTGAAGCACAAGTGTGGAAAAAGCATAGTAGCATTTCCCCTTCTCTCTTTTTCTCTCATTTTTTTGTTTTCTTTTCTTTTTTTTGGCCTTTCTCTTTTTTATTTTTTTTTATTTTTTCGTCCGGAGTCTCATCCCGACTTATGGGGGAATCATAGTCTTCATCATCCTTTCCTCACTGGGGCAATGCTCTAATAATGATGATCATCACACTTTTATTTACATACAACTCAATATTACAACTCGATATCTAGAACAAAGATATGACTCTATATGAATGCCTCCGGCGGTGTACCGGGATGTGCAATGATCTAGCGTAGCAATGACATCAAAAAATGGACAAGCCATGAAAACATCATGCTAGCTATCTTACGATCATGCAAAGCAATATGACAATGAATGCTCAAGTCATGTATATGATGATGATGAAAGTTGCATGGCAATATATCTCGGAATGGCTATGGAAATTCCATGATAGGTAGGTATGGTGGATGTTTTGAGGAAGGTATATGGTGGGTTTATGGTACCGGCAAAAGTTGCGCAGTACTAGAGAGGCTAGCAATGGTGGAAGGGTGAGAGTGCGTATAATCCATGGACTCAACATTAGTCATAAAGAACTCACATACTTATTGCAAAAGTCTATTAGCTATCAAAACAAAGTACTACGCGCATGCTCCTAGGGGGATAGATTGGTAGGAAAAACCATCGCTCGTCCCCGACCGCCACTCATAAGGAAGACAATCAATAAATAAATCATGCTCCGACTTCGTTACATAACGGTTCACCATACGTGCATGCTACGGGAATCACAAACCTCAACACAAGTATTTCTACAATCCACAACTACCCACTAGCATGACTCTAATATCACCATATTTATATCGCAAAACTATTGCAAGGAATCAAACATATCATATTCAGTGATCTACAAGTTTTATGTAGGATTTTATGACTAACCATGTGAATGACCAATTCCTGTCATCTCTCTAAATAGATATAAGTGAAGCAAGAGAGTTTAATTCTTTCTACAAAAGATATGCCCGTGCTCTAACAAATATAAGTGAATCAAAAGAGCATTCTACAAATGGCGGTTGTCTATGTAAAGAGAAACAGACAATCCAAACTTCAAATGATATAAGTGAAGCACATGAAGCATTCTATAAAGCCATACTCAAAAGATATAAGTGAAGTGCAATGAGCATTCTATAAATCAACCAAGGACCATCTCATACCAGCATGGTGCATAAAAAAAATGAAAACCTAAATGCAAAAGACGCTCCAAGATTGCACATATCGCATGAACGAAACGAATCTGAAAACATATCGATATTTGTTGAAGAAAGAGGGGATGCCTTCCCAGCATCCCCAAGCTTAGATGCTTGAGTCTCCTTGAATATTTACTTGGGGTGCCTCGGGCATCCCCAAGCTTGAGCTCTTGCCTCTCTTCCTTCTTCTCACATCGAAACCTTCTCAATCATCGAACACTTCATCCACACAAAACTTCAACAGAAAACTCGGCAAGATCCATTAGTATAATAAAGCAAATCACTACTCTAGGTACTGTTGCAAACCAATTCATATTTTGTTTTTGCATTGTGTATACTGTAATATAACTTTTTCATGGCTTAATCCACTAATATAAATTGATAGTTTCATCAAAACAAGCAAACTATGCATCAAAAACAGAATCTGTCTAAAACTGAACAGTCTGTAGCAATCTGAACATTCACCATAATTCTGATACTTTAAAAATTCTGCAAAAATTAGGAAAAATAAAAAATTTGTACAGAAAGACATTGCAAAGAGAATCAGAACCATTTGACGTTCCAGTAAAAAATTAAAATTCATGCACTACAGCCAAAGTTTCTGTCCTGCACCGCACAAACCAACAAGCATCGTAAACATCCTAAAGGCAAACCTTGGCACATTATTTTTATAATACAATGGAATTGTACAAGGGGATAATTATTTTTATTGAAAATATTCTGTAATCAAGATTCACAAAGTTGTCGTGAGCATGAACAAAGTTCAAGGAGCTCTCCCACTTCAACAATGCTTGTCTTTCTCACTTTCGCTTTCCTTTTTGAAAAAGTTTTGGGTTCCCCTCTTTATTTTTGTTGTTTTTAAACTATATGAAAGCACTCAACAGAAATAAATGACTCTCTAAAACTTCCGGGTTGTCTCCCTGGCAGCGCTTTCTTTAAAGCCATTAAGCTAGGCATATAGTGCTCAAGTAGTGAATCCACCCGGATCCCAAGGTATATCAAAGCCAATTTTAATTAACAATGATTTGTAATTTAGTAGTGAGCACAAAGCAACATATATCAAGCAATGACGAAGTCTAACTCTCTTCCTATGCATCGGCATGTCATAAAAGAACAATTCATGCACACATAGTAAAGGCCAATGCATAGTATAAACAGTTTCTTGCAATTTTATCGTATTGGAAACATAGAGAGGTGGAGATATAGTTCCTCTCTCATAATAATTGCAAGTAGGAGCAGCAAGCACATGCATATTATATTCATAAAAATCATCATGTGCAACGATAAAAGGCAGCCCATCAATGTAATCCTTAATAAGGGCAAACTTCTCCGATATAGTGTAGTCGGGAGAATTCAAAAAGATAATAGGACTATCATGCGTGGGTGAAATAGCAACAATTTCATGTTTAACATAAGGAACTATAGCAAGTTCATCTCCATAAGCATCATTCATATTGGCATCTTGGCCACAAGCATAGCAAGCATCATCAAAAAGGGATATTTCAAGAGAATCAATGGGATCATAACAGTCATCATAGCAATCATCCTTCGGTAAGCACGAAGGGGAATTAAACAATGTATGAGTTGAAGAGTTACTCTCATTAGAAGGTGGGCACGAGTGATCAATCCACTCTTCCTCCTTTTGTTCTTCGCTCTCCTCATCATCTTTTTCATCCAATGAGCTCACAGTTTCATCAATTTCTTCTTCCATAGTCTCCTGCAAAATATTAGTCTCTTCTTGGACAGCGAAGTATTCCTCAATATATTGTTTAACATAGGTATTAGACGCATAATTATCATAGCAATATTTAAGTATAGCAAAATTTTCAGATTTGTGAAAAGTAGCATCATACTTTTCAATCAAAGAAGCAATTTCATAAGCACCCTCAAAAGCAACAAATTCTTCCATTTGTTGAACATCATAGTAATTGTAAACACCCTTAGCATACGAAGATACGATTCCATTATCACTAAACTCACATTGATAGGGAAGGTGTTTCTTAGGGTTTTCAGAACAACAAGTAAAATCATATATTTCACATAAATTCCAAGCATAGCATTGCAAACGTTGAATTTGACTCCATAATAATTTCCCTTTTTCAGATATACGGTGTCGCACATAACAAGCATGTTCATCTAAAGATTTGCCCTCAACTAAGCTAGTTGGGGTTTCGGCACGAGCACAAAGGGATCGAAGATGATCCAAGTAAAAAGCTTCAACAGTGTGATAGATTTTGAGTGGTTCTTCAACCATTGCTTCAGTAGGTACAACTATTTTTTTTGGTATTTTGCGTTTCCTACCCATAACTAAAGATAGAAAACAACTAAGAACAATAAATAAAAATTACTTAGTGATAAAGCAAACAAGCACACACGAGAATATTCACCCCAAGCTATTGCTCCCCAGCAACGGCGCCAGAAAAAGGTCTTGATAACCCACAAGTATAGGGGATCGCAACAGTTTTTGATAAGTAAGAGTGTCGAACCCAACGAGGAGCTAAAGGCAGAACAAATATTCCCTCAAGTTCTATCGACCACCGATACAACTCTACGCACGCTTGACGTTCGCTTTACCTAGAACAAGTATGAAACTAGAAGTACTTTGTAGGTGTTGTTGGATAGGTTTGCAAGATAATAAAGAGTACGTAAATAAAAAGTAGGGGCTGTTTAGGTTAAGAAACAATAAAGTAAATATTGCGAGTGTGGAAAAGTGGTGGTAGGAGTTGCGAAATTGCCCCTAAGCAATTGACTACTTTACTAGACCGATAGCAAGTATTATGTGGGAGAGGCCACTGCTAGCATGTCATCCCTTACTTGGAATTCTATGCACTTATGATTGGAACTATTAGCAAGCATCTGCAACTACTAATGTTCATTAAGGTAAAACCCAACCATAGCATTAAGGTATATTGGTCCCCCTTCAGTCCCGTATGCATCAATTTCTATGCTAGGTTGAAGCTTCTGTCACTCTTGCCCTCCAATACATAGTCCTATCAACATACAACTAACCCTAGGGTGTGATCCACGTGTGCAATCATATGATGGGCACCAAAGGATAGCAACATAACCACTAGCAAATTAAATCAATCATAGCAATTCATCAATCACCGATAGGACAACGAAAATCTACTCAAACATCATAGGATGGCAACACATCATTGGATAATAATATGAAGCATAAAGCACCATGTTCAAGTAGAGGGTACAGCGGGTTGCGGGAGAGTGGACCGCTGTAGATAGAGGGGGGAAGGTGATGGAGATGTTGGTGAAGATGGCGGAGGTGTTGGTGAAGATCGCGGTGATGATGATGGTGGCCACGACGGCGTTCCGGCGCCACCGGAGGAGAGGGGGAGAGGGGCCCCCTTCTTCCTCTTCTTCCTTGACCTCCTCCCTAGATGGGAGAAGGGTTTCCCCTCTGGTCCTTGGCCTCCATGGCATGGGAGGGGTGAGAGCCCCTCCGAGATTGGATCTATCTCTCTGTTTCTCTCTGGTTCTGCGTTCTCCTCTGACTCTGTTTCACCGTTTCATATATATATATGGAGATCCATAACTCCGATTGGCCTGAAACCTTCGCCATGATTTTTTTTCCGAATATTAGCTTTCTTGCGGCAAAAGAAGAGCGTCAACCGCCTTACAGTGGGCTCACGAGGGTAGGGGGCGCGCCCGGGGGGGGGCCCTGCCTCGTGACCACCTCGGGCACTGGTTTGCGTTGATTTTCCTTCCGAATTTTCCATATTTTCCAAAAATAAGCTCCGTCCGTTTTTATCCCGTTTGGACTCCGTTTGATATGGATATTCCGCGAAACCAAAAACATGCAACAGACAGGAACTGGCACTGGGCACTGGATCAATATGTTAGTCCCAAAAATAATATAGAAAGTTGCCAAAAAGTATATGGAAGTTGAATAATATTGGCATGGAACAATCAAAAATTATAGATACGACGGAGACGTATCAGGGGGCTGAAGCCGATGACTGCAAACTTTCAGGTTATATACATACATAAAACGGCCGCACAGGAGGCATCATAATACTTTCAGGAAAAAGTATAAACACAGCCTTTATAATCCAAATAGCATTGTTTTTACAATCATGATACATGTCACTCGAACATGATACTCTTCGAGCACCGATCCTCTATTAAATGAGCGCCTTCTAGGACTTCTACAAAATAGTGCTCGGCCGAGCCCTGCCCTACGGCCGGACCCCGGGTTGCAGTAGCTGTGGCATCCATCTCAGCCCAGTATGTCTTAACTCGGGCAAGAGCCATCCGCGCACCCTCTATGCACGCCGAGCTCTTTACAACATCGATATGCGGCGTAACACCAAGGAATCGTTGCACTAAACCAAAATAACTATTTAGCCTTGGTCCTTCCGGCCAAAGATGATCCACGACAGACCTCATGGCAAGCCCGAACAACCTATGGAGCTCAGCCCACTCTGCCATTTGCTCATTTAACAGCAGCGGACGCGTTGGAGCACTGAACTGTGACCAGAACAACTTTTCCACTTCGTGATCTTTTTGATCTTTGAAAAACTCAGTCGCATCAACAGCACTCACTGCAAGGTCCGAATACGCGTCTGTAGCACTCCATAATTGATCCAGAGGGGCATACTTCGGATCTCCGAACTTCGTCCGCAACAAAAAGGGCTTCCCAGCCGTGATATCTCTAGCTTGATGAAGCTCTTCTTTCGCCACTCTGATTTTAGAGTGGGTCTCCTTGGCTGCTACCATGGTTTTTTCCAGGTCCGCCGCTTTCGCTTGGCTTTCCTTTTCAAGAAGCTCATACCGGTCGGCGGCATCCTTTAGCTCAACAGCAATCTTGGCTATTTTATCTTCGCTCTGGCGATGAGAAGCCCGTTCGGCTCTTAACTCTTCGGCCGCCTTTAGGGCGGCCGCATCACTCCTCCTGGCTTGTTCCTTGGCTCGGACAAGTTCCGCCCAAAGGGTCTGCACAGCGGCAGCTCCATCTGCATTCACAACATATTATAGATACTAGCATCATGCTCCTCTTAATATTTGTTGACCACCAAAAAATACATACCTTGTGCCTCGTCAAGCCGCTTGTTCACAAGCGCGATGTCAACATCTGCCACGTCAAGTTGCCGGCTAAGTCCAGAAAACTCAGCAGTTCGGCCAGCCACCGGACCATCAGCCGCCTGCACATGAAAGCAGCGCGATCATTACCTGGGACTACGATCCTCTGTTTGCCGCCTTTGGACAGCAACCAGAGTCTTAGGGGCTACTATCTGTATAGAGCACACCTAGCGTGTGCGGCACCGTCATTTTTTTTACATATATTACTTTGCGTACCTCAAAGCCTCTTAGCAGCCTCGTAAAAGCTTCATGCAACCCACTTTTGGTGGATGAGATCCTCTCAACCACCGTACCCATTAAAGTACGATGCTCCTCTAAGATAGCCGCTTGCTCCAAAAGGCCCATCAGCAAGTCCGATTGTGCACCGGACAATCCCAGACTCTTTCTGTTGCTCTCCTTAGAAGCCGAATACTCCGGACTTCGGGTGGCCGAAGGGTTACCTTCTGGCCTCGGCGGATCAGGAGAAATCCTCTGTGATGACACCTCAGGGTCGTCTGCCCAAGAGGCGGGGATACAGGGGGAGGCGTTTCGCTCTCCATCATCTCCAAAAGAAGATCCCCCGAAGACGAACTCTGTTGAGAAGGGCTACGAGCCGGACAGAAAATATATGTCTCGGTTATTGTCCTCAGAGATAAAGTAGGATATATTTACCAAAAGTACTCTTGATTCACTTATAGCTCGGTGGAGGGCTGGCCCCCTTGCAGGCACTATGCGGTAAGGACGCCCTCCAAGGCAGGGCCCCCTAGCGAAGGTTTCTTCCCTCGTTTGGAAACTTTCGTTTCCGAGTCGTCAGAGGCAGTCCTTTTTCTTCCTTGGGGAGAGGGGATTCTAGATTTTTCTCCCCGACTATCCTCCTTCGCGGAGACACTAATTCCCCCGGTTTGGATGGGTAATGCGTGAGTCCTGCTTTCGGCTTCTTTATCCCTCCCTTTATCTTCCCCTGATGGCACTTGATAAAGTGCGTGCTCAAGCATCCTGACTAGTACAGGATCCGGTGAGCCTTCGGGAAGGGGGCCGAACACCTGATCATCTTCGCCTTTCTTATCCAGTCCTGGCGAAAGAAATTTTTTCAGAGTGATGTTATGACAAATGAAAAGACGATGTGTACGACCGCAGAATTACTTACATGGGTACCTGGACGATTGTAGTTTAGGCCCGCATCCTCGATGGTGCCCGGACACTTTATTCGTGATCCGAAGAACAATCCATACATCCCTTCGAGCGTCATGCCAAAGAATTGCTGAATAGTTCGCGGTCCTTCTAGGTTGATGATACGTCTCCGTCGTATCTATAATTTTTGATTGTTTCATGCCAATATTCTACAACTTTCATATACTTTTGGTAACTTTTTATACTATTTTTGGGACTAACATATTGATCCAGTGCCCAGTGCCAGTTCCTGTTTGTTGCATGTTTTTTGTTTCACAGAATATCCATATCAAACGGAGTCCAAACGGAATAAAAACTGATGGAGATTTTTTTGGAATATATATGATTTTTGGGAAGAAAAATCCACGCGGGACGATGCTCGAGGGGCCCACGAGGCAGGGGGCGCGCCCCTGACCCTCGTGGCCACCCCGTAAGGCGGTTGATGCCCTTCTTTCGCCGCAAGAAAGCTAATATCTGGATAGAGATCGTGTCAAAATTTCAGCCCAATCAGAGTTACGGATCTCCAGGAATATAAGAGACGGTGAAAGGGAAGAATCTGGGAACAGAGAAACAGAGAGAGACAGAGAGACAGATCCAATCTCGGAGGGGCTCTCGCCCCTCCCACACCATGGAGGCCAAGGACCAGAGGGGAAACCCTTCTCCCATCTAGGGAGGAGGTCAAGGAAGAAGAAGAAGGAGGGGGCTCTCTCTCCCTCGCTTCCGGTGGCACCGGAGTGCCACCGGAGGCCATCATCATCACCGCAATCTTCACCAACAACTTCACCGCCATCGTCACCAACTCTTCCCCCCTCTATGCAGCAGTGTAACCTCTCTCTTACCCACTGTAATCTCTACTTAAACATGGTGCTCAACGCTATATATTATTTCCCAATGATGTATGGCTATCCTATGATGTTTGAGTAGATCCGTTTTGTCCTATGGGCTATTTGATGATCAAGATTGGTTTGAGTTGCATGTTTTATTATTGGTGCTGTCCTATGGTGCTCTCCATATCGTGCAAGCGTGAGGGATCCCCGCTGTAGGGTGTTGCAATACGTTCATGATTCGCTTATAGTGGGTTGCGTGAGTGACTGAAACACAAACCTGAGTAAGGGGGTTGTTGCGTATGGGATAAAGAGGACTTGATGCTTTAATGCTATGGTTGGGTTTTACCTTAATGATCTTTAGTAGTTGCGGATGCTTTCTAGAGTTCCAATCATAAGTGCATATGATCCAAGTAGCGAAAGTATGTTAGCTTATCCCTCTCCCTCATATAAAATTGCAATAATGATTACCGGTCTAGTTATCGATTTCCTAGGGACAAATAACTTTCTCGTAACAAAAAGCTCTTTACTAAAACTAACTTAGTTGTGTCTTTATCTAAACATCCCCTACTTCTTATTTACGTACTCTTTATTATCTTGCAAACCTATCCAACAACACCTACAAAGTACTTCTAGTTTCATACTTGTTCTAGGTAAAGCGAACGTCAAGCGTGCGTAGAGTTGTATCGGTGGTCAATAGAACTTGAGGGAATATTTGTTCTACCTTTAGCTCCTCGTTGGGTTCGACACTCTTACTTATCGAAAACTGTTGCGATCCCCTACACGTGGGTTATCAAGACCTTTTTCTGGCGCCGTTGCCGGGGAGCAATAGCGTGGGGTGAATATTCTCGTGTGTGCTTGTTTGCTTTATCACTAAGTAATTTTTATTTGCTGTTCTTAGTTGTTCTTTATCTTTAGTTATGGATATGGAACACGAAATACCAAAAAAATTAGGTGTACTTTCTGCTCATGGAGATGGGGAACCTCCTAAAACCCTCGATGCTGGTTATGTGAAAGATATTATGTACTACTTTAATAATCCT
>NC_041388.1:629287993-629298170 GCF_002162155.2 Triticum dicoccoides | reverse complement strand
ATCATAAGTGCATATGATCCAAGTAGCGAAAGTATGTTAGCTTATCCCTCTCCCTCATATAAAATTGCAATAATGATTACCGGTCTAGTTATCGATTTCCTAGGGACAAATAACTTTCTCGTAACAAAAAGCTCTTTACTAAAACTAACTTAGTTGTGTCTTTATCTAAACATCCCCTACTTCTTATTTACATACTCTTTATTATCTTGCAAACCTATCCAACAACACCTACAAAGTACTTCTAGTTTCATACTTGTTCTAGGTAAAGCGAACGTCAAGCGTGCGTAGAGTTGTATCGGTGGTCAATAGAACTTGAGGGAATATTTGTTCTACCTTTAGCTCCTCGTTGGGTTCGACACTCTTACTTATCGAAAACTGTTGCGATCCCCTACACGTGGGTTATCAAGACCTTTTTCTGGCGCCGTTGCCGGGGAGCAATAGCGTGGGGTGAATATTCTCGTGTGTGCTTGTTTGCTTTATCACTAAGTAATTTTTATTTGCTGTTCTTAGTTGTTCTTTATCTTTAGTTATGGATATGGAACACGAAATACCAAAAAAATTAGGTGTACTTTCTGCTCATGGAGATGGGGAACCTCCTAAAACCCTCGATGCTGGTTATGTGAAAGATATTATGTACTACTTTAATAATCCTAAGAAAACCCCATTCAATTATGTAATGGGAGTAACGTTGGATCAACGTGAATACTTTAGGGATTACCGCTTGACACAAAAAGGGAAACTATTATGGGATCAACTTCATATATTGAAGTGGTATGCTAGGCAACTATGCTTGAGATATAATTATACTTGTTGCTCTAGGGTGAAGGCTCCACACCTTTGATACGTCCATTTTGCATCATGCTTTTATATCAATATTTATTGCATTATGGGCTGTTATTTCACATTATGTTACAATACTTATGGCTATTCTCTCTTATTTTACAAGGTTTACATAAGGAGGGAGAATGCCGGCAGCTGGAATTCTGGGCTGGAAAAGGAACAAATATTAGAGGCCTATTCTGCACAACTCCAAAAGTCCTGAAACTCCACGGAACACCTTATAATAAATAATGAAAAATCCTCGCCAAAAATGAAGACCAGGGGGCCCACACCCTTCTCACGAGGGTGGGGGCGCGCCCCCTACCTCGTGGCCCCCCTGGTGGCTCTCCGATGACCATCTTCTCATATATGAAGTCTTTCGTCGAGAAAAAATAAGAAGCAACCTTTCGGGACAAAACTCCGCTGCCACGAGGCGGAACCTTGGCGGATCCAATCTAGAGCTCCGACAGAGCTGTTCTGCCAAGGAAACTTCCCTCCCAGAGGGGGAAATCATCGCCATCGTCATCACCAACGCTCCTCTCATCGGGAGAGGGCAATCTCCATCAACATCTTCATCAGCACCATCTCATCTCAAAACCCTAGTTCATCTATTGTATCCAATTCTTGTCTCCAAGTCCGGGATTGGTGCTAGTAGGTTGCTAGTAGTGTTAATTACTCCTTGTAGTTGATGCTAGTTGGTTTAATTGGTGGAAGATCGTATGTTCAGATCCTTTATGCATATTAATACCCCTCTGATTATGAACATGTTTATGCTTTGTGAGTAGTTACATTTGTTCCCGAGGACAAGGGATAAGTCTTGCTATTAGTAGTCATGTGAATTTGGTATTCATTCGATATTTTGATGAGATGTATGTTGTCTAGCCTCTAGTGGTGTTATGTGAACATCGACTACATAACACTTCACCATTATTTGGGCCTAGAGGAAGGCATTGGGAAGTAATTAGATGATGGGTTGCTAGAGTGACAGAAGCTTAAACCCTAGTTTATGCATTGCTTCGTAAGGGGCTGATTTGGATCCATATGTTTCATGCTATGGTTAGGTTTTCCTTAATACTTTTATTGTAGTTGCGGATGCTTGCAATAGAGGTTAATCATAAGTGGGATGCTTGTTCAAGTAAGAACAACACCCAAGCACCGGTCCACCCACATGTCAAATTATCAAAGTACCGAACACGAATCATATGAACGTGATGAAAACTAGCTTGACGATATTCCCATGTGTCCTCAGGAGCGCTTTTCCTTATATAAGAGTTTATCCAGGCTTGTCCTTTGCTACAAAAAGGATTTGGCCACCTTGCTGCACTTTATTTACTTTTGTTACTTGTTGCTCGTTACAAATTATCTCATTACAAAACTATCTGTTACCGCTTATTTCAGTACTTGTAGAGAATACCTTGCTGAAAACCGTTTATCATTTCCTTCTGCTCCTCGTTGGGTTCGACACTCTTACTTATCGAAAGGACTACGATAGATCCCCTATACTTGTGGGTCATCAAGACTCTTTTCTGGCGCCGTTGCCGGGGGGTGAAGCGCCTTTGGTAGGTGGAATTTGGTAAGGAAAAATTTATATAGTGTGCTGAAATTTACTGTCACTTTTTACTATGGAATTTAATCCTCTAAGGGGCTTCTTCGGGGTATCTTCGCCCCGACCAATAGAGCAAAGAGTTGCTCCTCAACCTACTGAACCTATTGAAAATGAAATTCCTTATGAAGTTCCTTCGGGTATAATAGAAAAACTGCTAGCTAATCCTTTTTTAGGAGATGGAACAAAACATCCTGATGAACATCTAATATATGTGGATGAAGTTTGTGAATTATTTAAGCTTGCAGGTGTATCCAGAGATGTTGTTAAGAAGAAGGTCTTCCCCTTATCTTTGAGGGGAGATGCATCAACATGGTATAGGCTATGTGATGATATGAGGTCTTGGAATTACAAACGATTGAAATTGGAATTTCATCAAAAGTTTTATCCTATGCATCTTGTTCATCGTGATCGCAATTATATATATAATTTTTGGCCTCGCGAAGGAGAAAGCATCGCTCAAGCTTGGGGGAGGCTTAAATCAATGTTATATTCATGCCCCAATCATGAGCTTCCAAGAGAAACAATTATTCAAAAAATTTATGCTTGACTTTCTGATAACAATCGCAACATGCTTGATACTTCTTGTGCTGGCTCTTTTATGATGAAGACTATTGAATTCAAATGGGATTTATTGGATAGAATTAAACGCAACTCTGAAGATTGGGACCTCGACAATGGTAAGGAGTCAGGTATGACACCTAAGTTTGATTGTGTTAAATCTTTTATGGATACCGATATTTTCCGTAAGTTTAGCACTAAATATGGACTTGATTCTGAGATAGTAGCTTCTTTCTGTGAATCTTTTGCTACTTATGTTGATCTCCCTAAGGAGAAGTGGTTTAAATATCATCCTCTCATAGAAGTAAAAGTAGCTGCACCTATTAAAGTTGAAGAAAAGACTGTCACTTATAATGATCCTATTGTTCCTACTTCTTATGTTGAGAAACCACCTTTCCCTATTAGGATAAAGGATCATGCTAAAGCTTCAACTGTGGTTCGTAAAAGCAATATTAAAACATATACACCTCCTGAGCAAGTTAAAGTTGAACCTAATATTGCTATTGTTAAAGAGCTCTTGTCTGATAATATTGATGGGCATGTTATTCAGTTCTGCGATCAAACTGCTAGAATTGCTAAACCTTGTGCTAAAGATAAACATAGACCCGTGGTAGGCGTGCCTGTTATTTTTGTTAAAATAGGAGATCATTGTTATCATGGCTTATGTGATATGGGTGCTAGTGCTAGTGTTATACCTTATGACTTGTATAAAGAAATCAAGCATGAAATTGCACCTGCTGAGTTAGAAGATATTGATGTCACAATTAAACTTGCTAATAGAGATACTATTTCAGCAATGGGAATTGTTAGAGATGTTGAAGTCCTGTGCGGGAAAACTAAATATCTTGCTGATTTTCTTGTTCTTAGTTCTCCACAAGATAGCTTTTGTCCCATTATATTTGGTAGACCCTTCTTGAATACAGTTAATGCTAGGATAGACTGCGAAAAGAATGTTGTTACTATTGGCTTGGATGATATGACTCATGAGTTTAGTTTCTCTAAATTTAGTAAACAACACCGTGAAGAAGAATTGCCTAGTAAGGATGAAATTATTGGTCTTGCTTCTATTGCTGTACCTCCTAATGATCCTTTAGAACAATATTTGCTAGACCATGAGAATGATATGTTTATGAATGAAAGAAGGGAAATAGATGAAGTATTCTTTAAACAAGAACCTATGCTAAAACACAATTTGCCTGTTGAAATCCTAGGGGATCCCCCTCCACCTAAGGGTGATCCCGTGTTTGAGCTTAAACCGTTGCCTGATAATCTTAAATATGCTTATCTTGATGAAAAGAAGATATATCCTGTTATTATTAGTGCTAACCTTTCAGAGCATGAAGAAGAAAGATTATTGAAAACTCTGAAGAAGCACCATGCTACTATTGGATATACTCTTGATGATCTTAAGGGCATTAGTCCCACTCTATGTCAACATAAAATAAATTTGGAAGCAGATGCCAAACCAATTCGTGATCCTCAACAACGTCTAAATCCTAAAATGAAAGAAGTGGTAAGAAAAGAAATACTAAAGCTTCTAGAGGCAGGTATAATTTATCCCGTTGCTGATAGTCAGTGGGTAAGTCCTGCTCATTGTGTCCCTAAGAAGGGAGGTATTACTGTTGTTCCTAATTATAAAGATGAATTGGTTCCACAAAGAATTATTACAGGTTATAGGATGGTAATTGATTTCCGCAAATTAAATAAGGCTACTAAGAAAGATCATTACTCCTTACCTTTTATTGATCAAATGCTAGAAAGATTATGCAAACATACACATTACTGTTTTCTAGATGGTTATTCTGGTTTCTCTCAAATACCGGTGTCGGCTAAAGATCAATCAAAGACTACTTTTACATGCCCTTTTGGTACTTTTGCTTATAGACGTATGCCTTTTGGTTTATGTAATGCACCTGCTACCTTTCAAAGATGCATGATGGCTATATTCTCTGACTTTTGTGAAAAGATTTGTGAGGTTTTCATGGATGACTTTTCCATCTATGGATCTTCTTTTGATGATTGCTTGAGCAATCTTGATCGAGTTTTGCAGAGATGTGAAGAAACTAATCTTGTCTTGAATTGGGAAAAGTGCCACTTTATGGTTAATGAAGGTATTGTCTTGGGGCACAAAGTTTCTGAAAGAGGTATTTAAGTTGATAAAGCCAAGGTTGATGCTATTGAAAAGATGCCATGTCCCAAGGACATCAAAGGTATAAGAAGTTTCCTTGGTCACGCCGGATTTTATAGGAGGTTCATCAAGGACTTCTCGAAAATTTCCCGGCCTCTGACTAATTTATTACAAAAAGATGTACCGTTTGTCTTTGATGATGATTGTGTAGAAGCATTTGAAATACTTAAGAAAGCATTAGTCTCTGCACCTATTGTTCAGCCACCTGATTGGAATTTACCCTTTGAAATTATGTGTGATGCTAGTGATTATGCTATAGGTGATGTGCTAGGGCAAAGAGTTGATAAGAAATTAAATGTTATCCATTATGCTAGTAAGACTCTAGACAATGCTCAAAGAAATTATGCTACTACTGAAAAAGAACTTTTAGCAGTTGTATTTGCTTGTGATAAGTTCAGACCTTATATTGTTGATTCTAAAGTAACTATCCACACTGATCATGCTACTATTAAATATCTTATGGAGAAGAAAGATGCTAAACCTACACTTATTAGATGGGTTCTCTTGCTACAATAATTTGATTTGCATATTGTTGATAGAAAAGGAGCTAAGAACCCCGTTGCAGACAACTTATCTAGGTTAGAGAATGTTCTTGATGACCCACTACCTATTGATGATAGCTTCCCTGATGAACAATTAAATGTCATAAGTACTTCTTGTAGTACCCCTTGGTATGCTGATTATGCTAATTACATAGTTGCTAAATTTATACCACCTAGCTTCACATACCAACAAAAGAAAAAGTTCTTCTATGATTTGAGACATTACTTTTGGGATGACCCACATCTTTATAAGGAAGGAGTAGATGGTGTTATTAGACGTTGTGTACCTGAGCATGAACAGGAACAGATCCTACGCAAGTGCCACTCCGAAACTTATGGAGGACACCACGCGGGAGATAGAACTGCACATAAGGTATTGCAATCCGGTTTTTATTGGCCCACTCTCTTCAAGGATGCCCGTAAGTTTGTCCTATCTTGTGATGAATGTCAAAGAATTGGTAATATTAGTAGACGTCAAGAAATGCATATGAACTATTCACTTGTTATTGAACCGTTTGATGTTTGGGGCTTTGATTATATGGGACCTTTTCCTGCCTCTAATGGATATACACATATTTTAGTTGCTGTTGATTACGTTGCTAAGTGGGTAGAAGGTATTCCAACTAGTAGTGCTGATCATAACACTTCTATTAAAATGCTTAAAGAAGTTATTTTTCCGAGGTTTGGAGTCCCTAGATATTTAATGACTGATGGTGGTTCACATTTTATTCATGGTGCTTTCTGTAAAATGCTTGCTAAATATGACGTCAATCATAGAATTGCATCTTCGTATCACCCATAGTCTAGTGGTCAAGTAGAATTGAGTAATAGAGAACTCAAATTAATTTTGCAAAAGACTGTCAATAGGTCTAGAAAGAATTGGTCCAAGAAACTTGATGATGCATTATGGGCCTATAGAACTGCATATAAAAATCCTATGGGTATGTCTCTGTATAAAATGGTATATGGAAAAGCATGTCACTTACCTCTCAAACTAGAACATAAGGCATATTGGGCTATTAAAGAGCTCAACTATGATTTCAAACTTGCCGGTGAAAAGAGGTTATTTTATATTAGCTCACTTGATGAATGGAGAACCCAAGCTTATGAAAATGCCAAGTTGTTTAAACAAAAGGTTAAAAGATGGCATGACAAAAGGATACAAAAGCGTGAGTTTAATGTAGGTGATTATGTATTGCTATACAACTCTCGTTTAAGATTTTTTGCAGGGAAACTTCTCTCTAAATGGGAAGGCCCCTATGTTATCGAGGAGGTCTATCGTTCCGGTGCCATAAAAATCAACAACTTCGAAGGCACAAATCCGAAGGTGGTAAACGGTCAAAGAATCAAACATTATATCTCAGGTAATCCCATAAATGTTGAAACCAATATCATTGAAACCGTAACCCCGGAGGAATACATAAGAGACACTTTCCAGAACGTTTCAGACTCCAAAAAGGAATAGGTATGTGGTACGGTAAGTAAACCGACTCCAAAACAATTTTTAAGGCAATATTTCTCCGTTTTGGAATATTTGGAAAAATAGAAAATTAAGTAGCAGTCCGGGAAGGACACGAGGGCCCCATGAGGGTGGAGGGCGCACCCTACCCCCCTGGGCGCGCCCCCTACCTCGTGAGCTCCTCGTGTGCCTTCCGGACTCTGTTTTCTTGCATGATACACATTTTGGTCAGTAAAAATTCATTATATAATCTTCCCGGGGTTTTGACTCCGGTATCACGCAAAAATCCTCTGTTTTTGTTTTGAGCTGTTGCTGCTGCAGATTAGAGCAAGATGTCTTCTCAAGAGTCAGTCGGGGAGAGCCGAGAATCTAATCCGGCACCTGAACCAAGGGCAAACAGCGACCCTGACCACTTTGGGCCAGCAACGGAGGAAGAGATGGAGGCTGGCCTAATGAGGGTAGATGCCATGGAGGATCAAGAAGTCACCTCCTGCTTCCAAGCTGGATTCACAATGGGAGAACTACAGAGCTCAACTATTCCAAACTCGGTTATCCCTTCCAATGTTAGATATCTTTCTTATGAGAATATGAAAAAGACTGTCACTGGTTCTCCCGCAGCTATGCAGCACCCTTGGGTGCAGGGAGCTTTGGCTATTACAGGAAAACTCCGAAAGGAAATAATGGATCTCAAGCAGCAAGTCAACAAGCTTGAGGAGGAGAATCGTATTTTGAAGGGCATCATCGCCAAAAACATCACATCACCATCCCCAAAAAGAGAGACATAATCACATGGGTATGGGCACTCCCCTTGGCAACCGCCAAGCTTGGGGGAGGTGCCCCGGTATCGTATCACAATCACAACTCCTATCTTTACCGTTTTCCTTAGCTCGATCCTATCAGTTGTATTTTGATCTAGTAGAATAAAGTTTATGGCATGATCTAGTTGTGAGTTTTGCTTTATTATCCTTCTATGTAATCGAGTCCGTGAGCTATATAATAAAGATTAGTGTTGAGTCAAGGGCTTGATTATTTTGCCATGATCCTAAGTGAATAAAAGAAAAGAGAAAGAAATAAAAAGAAACAAAGAGATCATGTGAGTCTTGTGGAGAGTAATGAGCTCACATAGAAAGAGTATGATGAATAAAAGTTGTTGAGGGTTGACAAACACAGTTTTGGTCATCGTTGCAATTAATAGGAAGTAATAAAGAAAGAGAGGTCCTCACATATAAATACACTACCTTGGATATCTTTTATGATTGTGAGCACTCATTAAAATATGACATGCTAAAGAGTTGACATTGGACAAGGAAGACAATGTAGTGGGTTATGTTTTCGTACATCTGAGATAAATTATATTGTCTTGGATCCTCCAACATGTTGAGCTTGCCTTTCCCCCTCATGCTAGCCAAATTCGTTGCACCAAGTAGAGATACTGCTTGTGCTTCCAAATACCCTTGGACCAGTTTTTCCATGAGAGTCCACCATACCTACCTATGGATTGAGTAAGATCCTTCAAGTAAGTTGTCATCGGTGCAAAGCAATAAAAATTGCTCTCTAAATATGTCTGATTGATTGGTATGGGAGAAATAAGCTTTATACGATCTTGTGATGTGGAAGTAATAAAAGCGATGGACTGCATAATAAAGGTTCATATCACAAGGGGCAATATAAAGTGACGTTCTTTCGCATTAAGATTTTGTGCATCCAACCATAAAAGCGCATGACAACCACTGCTTCCCTCTGCGAAGGGCCTATCTTTTATCATTATCTTCTACCTTATGTAAGAGTCATGGTGATCTTCACCCTTCCTTTTTACATTTTACCCTTTGGCAAGCACAATATGTTGGAAAGATCCCGGTATATATGGATAATTGGATGTGGGTTTTCATGAACTATTACTGTTGACATTACCCTTGAGGTAAAACGTTGGGAGGCAAGACTATAAGCCCCTATCTTTCTCTATGTCCGATTAAAACTCCACACCCATAAGTTATTGCGTGAGTGTCAGCAATTGTGAAAGATTATATGATAGTTGAGTATGTGGACTTGCTGAAAAGCTCATATACATTGACTCTTTCCTATGTTATGATAAATTGCAATTGCTTCGATGACCGAGATTGTAGTTTGTTAGTTTTCAATGAAGTTTACGATTCATACTTGATATTGTTGTCGGTGTACTAGAGTAGGGGTACCCTAGTATCCCGAACTTGTGCACGGGCAGTCGCAGCATCCCGCGGCAAGGCTTGCCGGGTGACCGCCAAGGACCTCCGTGGTTCCTTTGGAGCCATTCAAGGACAAAGTATCCAAGCCAAGGAGACAAGACCCCGGCAAGAGGAGCTTGCCGGGAAGGCCAACCAAGGCATCTCAAGGAACTTGCCGCGACGCGCCACGCGTCCCGGCAAGGCCCGGTGAGCGACAAGCCCCCAGACGCGACAAGACAACGACCGCGGCCAGGCGTTTGCCGCGGCAAGCCACCACTCTGTACCCACGCTCCAGCACATCCACCAACGTGTCGCTCTGGGACCCTTCCAGGCGTACGTGGCGAGAGGTTGTGCAGCCAGAGGTGCGCGGTGGCAAGCGGCGCTGACAAGATTGCCATCGTGGCGAGCGGTGGCGTCCCTGACGGTCCCTTTTGCACAATTTGAGCGACGCAGATGGGCATTTAATGCCCTTGTCCCCTGCCGTCAGGGTTAGGTATGATACACTGTAGCAGGTAGCTGTACCAACTGCAACACTTTTCCATTTTTACCCTTGTCTATGTTGCCACCTGTCGGTGACCCCTTGAGCATATAAAAGGAGGCCCATGCGCAACGTAGAGGGGAGGGAGGGAGGAGAGAACACTCACACTCGGTCTCGTTAGCTGCTGGTGTGTACTGTAGCACTCAGCGCTCCCGAGCAAGAACTCAATACAAACCACAAAGCAGGAGTAGGGTTTTACGCATCCGTGCGGCCCGAACCTGGGTAAACTGCTCGCGTGTTTCGCCTCGATCTGCTCTTCGTGCGAT
>NC_041388.1:629272130-629287486 GCF_002162155.2 Triticum dicoccoides | reverse complement strand
GATCGAGGCGAAACACGCGAGCAGTTTACCCAGGTTCGGGCCGCACGGATGCGTAAAACCCTACTCCTGCTTTGTGGTTTGTATTGAGTTCTTGCTCGGGAGCGCTGAGTGCTACAGTACACACCAGCAGCTAACGAGACCGAGCGTGAGTGTTCTCTCCTCCCTCCCCCCTCTCTACGTTGCGCATGGGCCTCCTTTTATATGCTCAAGGGGTCACCGACAGGTGGCAACGTAGACAAGGGTAAAAATGGAAAGGTGTTGGGGTTGGTACAGCTACCTGCTACAGTGTATCATACCTAACCCTGACGGCAGGGGACAAGGGCATTAAATGCCCGTCTGCGTCGCTCAAATAGTGCAAAAGGGACCGTCAGGGACGCCACCGCTCGCCACGATGGCAATCTTGTCAGCGCCGCTTGCCACCGCGCACCGCTGGCTGCACAGCCTCCTGCCACGTAAGCCTGGAAGGGTCCCAGAGCGACACGTTGGTGGATGTGCTGGAGCGTGGGTACAGAGTGGTGGCTTGCCGCGACAAACACCTGGCCGCGGTCGTTGTCTTGTCGCGTCCGGGGGCTTGTCGCTCACCGGGCCTTGCCGAGACGCGTGACGCGTCGCGGCAAGTTCCTTGAGATGCCTTGGTTGGCCTTCCCGGCAAGCTCCTCTTGCCGGGGTCTTGTCTCCTTGGCTTGGATACTTTGTCCTTGAATGGCTCCAAAGGAACCACAGAGGTCCTTGGCGGTCACCCGGCAAGCCTTGCCGCGGGATGCTGCGACTGCCCGTGCACAAGTTCGGGATACTAGGGTACCCCTACTCTAGTACACCGACAGGAGCCCCCGGGCCTGGGCCATACACGGTGCCGAGCGCTGTTGGGCCAGGCCCAAAACAGGGCACGGGCACGCGCGGCCTGGGTTATGCCGTATCTCTCCCCGTATCCACCGCGCCCTCCCCGAACGGCACGCGTTGAATGCGGCATCGTGGGAGAGATCGTGGGTGGTTTCTTTATTCGGAAAGGCGGAACGTCCGCCCCCTCCCTCTTTATAAGCAGGGGAAACAGGGGTAGTTCGCCCATTCGCCGGTTGCTACTCCAATCTCGGAAACCTCTGCCGCTCCCTCGTCTTCCCAAAGCTGAAAGAGAGCAGCGCCTCGCCCCCCATCGCCACCAGCACCACCAACGCTGTCGACCTCCTCCACCACTTCCGCCATGGCTCCGAGAGCCGACAAAGGGAAGGTTGTGAAGTCGACTGAGGCGCAGCGGCTTGCGGCGCTGTGAAAGGAGCGGGCAATCTTCCCCCCCAAGCTCGCCTCGAGGGGGCTGAGGGAGGATTACTACCTCTTCTGGTCGACGGAGACGCGAGCGCATCCGCGCACGAAGGTACTTCCAGCCGCCGCTTGGAAAACGGCTCCAAATGGATATCCTTTCTTCGCCTTGTTCTTCTACTGCGGGCTCTGCCCGCCTTTCTCTGAGTTTTTCTGCGATATTATGAACACCTACGGGTTCCGCCTCCTTGACTTCACCCCCAATGTTGTCCTGACCATGGCAGTTTTCGCACATCTCTGCGAAAACTTTGTCGGAGTCTATCCAAATGTAGCCCTTTTTCGCCACTTCTTTATGCCCCGAGTAGAGAGAGGAGAGCCTTTATCCGGCGGAATCGCCTGGATCTCGATTGCCGGCAAGAAGGACACTTATTTGGAGGGAGAGTTCCGCGGCAAGTGGGAGGAATGGAGAGCAGAGTGGTGCTGGATTGTCGAGGAGAACCCGCAGCCGTTTACCGCCCGGTGCCAAGCCCCAGTAGCACGCGGCAGCGATTGGAGTGGTGTGGCCCCAGAAGACGATAGGCTGAAGATTGCCGTCACCCAGATCCAACGCCTCAGGCTTGCCGGGCTCACTGTAGGCGCTGTTGGCGCAGATTTTCTTCGCCGCCGCATCGCCCCCCTGCAGGAACGAAGGAGACCTGCCTGGGAATTCAAGAATGCGGCGGATATCATGAGGCTGCATTCGGGCCTCAACTTCAACTTCACTGTTCTGGAGCTTAACGCGATGCTCCAGGAGCTGTTCAAGTACGACCCTCAACATCCCGAAGTGTTCAGGTTGCCGAAGGGTGTTGTTCCGCTGTGCAACAACTCCGCGCTCGGCCGCATCCGTGCAATGATGCCGCTGTGCGATTCACATGGAATTGTCCCAACTTGGCAAGAGCCTGCAGACGACGTCGTGCAGGAGTTATTTGACAGCTTGGTAGAAGTGCCGGTCCGCTCCGACGAAAAGAATAGCCTCACCCGCGACACCACCGATGCGGAGATGCAACGCATTGCCACCAGGCTGGAAGAGGCGGCGGCAGCTGCAGCCACGGGCGAGTTTGGATTCACCGTGGAGGAGGTAGAGGCAGCAGAGGCGGCAAGCCGTACCGAGCGAGAGGGGCCTGCCGGCGGATAAGAGCTTGCCGGGCCTGACGTCGAGTCGAGCGAGCCCGCCGAGGATACGAGCGGCTCGTTGGAGATCAACTCCTCTTCCTCCTCATCCTCAGACAGCTCACCACAAGCAGAGCCCCCAGCTCCACCAAGAAGGCGTCTCCGCAAGGCCGGGGACGTAGCGGGGTGGCGGGCGAGTCAACAGTTGCCGTGCCGCACGACACACTCCACCGCGGCAAGCACTGTTGCCGCGGGAGCACCTCACGCTGCTGCCGCAACTAGAGCGGGGTCCACCCGGACCACCGCTTCTGCTCCTGCCGCTTCTCACGCTGCGGCGGCAGCCGGAGCGGGGTCGTCTCAGACCACCGCCACTGTTCCCGCCAAGCGGCCAAGGGAACCTACTCCTCCACCTCCTCGCGCCGGACGTGAGCCGGACTTCGACTTCTCCGCATTCAGCTCCGACGAGAAAGAAGAAGAGTAAGATTCTCTTGTTGTACTTGTAGTTCTTCAATTCTTGCTGTTTTGTCTTGTATCTTATTTGCTTTACTCTGAACTTATTCCTTTTTAGGACTCTGGCCCAGAGAGCAGCGAAGAGAGCCAAGGTCCCGATGATTGTGATCGAGGACGAACCCACCACGACAGCAGGGGGTGCGTCCGAGACAACCTTGCCGGACCCGGCAACTATTCTCCAGAGCAGCCCCCAGCGTAAGTATATGGTTCGCTTTCCGCTATTAGGCGCGCATGGATACTCTTTCTTTGCTGACATCTGACTGTTGGTTTGTGTAGGAGCAGAGCAGCCCCACCAGGAGCGCCCGGAGGCCGCCCCCGAAATGCCAAGGGAGAGTCCTCCGGCAAGGGAGAGGTCTCCGGCAAAGGAGAGTTCTCCGGCAAGGGAGAAGTCTCCGGCAAGGGAGAGCACCAGCGGCCCCCCGGCGGCGGAGACCACGACTGCAGAGCCTGGTATAGGTAATCCTCTCGCTTCAAAACTTCCCTTGGGTTCTTCTTCTTTTGATCTTCTTTTCTTTTGGATATTTGCTTGACTCTTCTCCCTTTTCCGGCCGTCAGACCCATCTGCTGCGGAGCCGATGGAGACCGAGGTTGCCGCCGACGACACTGCTGCCACCGAAGAAGAAGCCGGCGCTGACAATCCCGCCGGTGCAGAGGCCGCCAAAGCTGCCGCCGCAGAAGCAGGCGGGGGGTCTGGCGATCGTACTGACGGCCCTGAGGCCACAGGAGCGCCAGGCGCTACGCCGACCACCGATCCCTCCGCCTCTGCCGCAGTGCCAGGCTCCGAAGAGCCCCAGCCAGGCGTCTACTTAAAGGCCGGCCATGGCGTCTTCATCAACCTCCCCTGGGCGTCAAGCTCCAGGGCGCCGGTCGAAGGAGAGAGCTTCGACGGAGAGGTGCTCGCCTCCGCTGGGCTGACGCTGGTTGACGCGCCGAGCAGCAGCGGCAGCGAGCCTGAGGAGGAGCGGCTGCTGCGGAAGCTGGTGTCGCTCTACCGTGCCCGCCAAGCCAAGCTGGAATCCCGCGAGGCGCTTGTTGCGAAGGCGGGAGTGGACATCGAAAAGCGCGCGGAGGAGCTCCGGGGTTTCAACCAGGAAGCTCTCCGGTCCCTTGGAGAGGAGCGGGCGCAACTCGCCGAGGAGCAGAAGGCCTTCCTCCTTGAGAGGGCTGAAGTCGAAGAGCAACAGCGGCTTGCCGCTGAAAAGCTGTCTGCGCAGGAGGGCGAGCTGGCGCAGCGGAAGGTCAGCCTTGACAGCCACGAGGAGGAGCTTGCCGCGTGCGACCGAACATTCGGCGGAGCCCTCAAGCAAGCGGAGGATGCTGCCGCAGCTGCCAAGGCCGCCAAGAAGGAGCTGGAGACGAAGGTGGCGCAGCTGGAGGCCGATCTCAAGGTGAGCGGTGAAGAGCTTGCCGCGCTCAAGCGTGAGCGGGAGAAGGACGCCTACATCCACTCAGAGCTGCAGGCTCGTCTCGCCGAGAAGGGCAAGGAGCTTAGCGCCGCCAAGGACTCCAACGCAGATCTTGAGTTGAAGCTGACTACTTTGATCAAGACGCTGGACGGTGCCAGGGAGCAGGAGGCGGCCTTGAAGGAGGAGGTCAAGTCCGACAAGGCGCTGCTGGCGAGTGCCGCTGCCGCCCAGAACACTTTTAGGGAGAATGTGGAGCACTGGACGGAGGGTCTCGTGAATGTTGCCACATACATTGACAGGGAGCTGGCGCAGCTGGGGATGGAGGATCTCGGGTATCCCTCCGACGAGAACCTCCAACCCAGCGCCAAGCTCATCTTGTTCTTCAAAGGCGTGGCGACGGCCCTCCAGCGACTCCGGGAGAGGATCCCAAAGCAGCTAGCTGACGAGTCGCGCAAGATCTGCGCGGGACCTCTTCAGAAGGTGTTGGTGAAGGTGGCCTTCCGCAACCCGGGCCTCAACCTCACCAACGTCCTCAAGACCCTGCCGCCGGATGCTGATCTGGAGGCGCTCAAGACCCTTGTCGCACCCATTGTGGACAAGGTGAGCGGGATCAAGATGATTTAGGGCGATCGCGTAGACTAGGCCGCCCGTTTTCTTCTTTTCTTGTCGCTGCTGGTCATGTTATGAGAACAATCTGTTAGAGCCGCGACAAGCTACCTTGTAATATAACTCTATTCCTGGTAATGATTGCAATGTTATCTCCTTTACTTGATTCCTTCCTTTGTATGTTTTTGCCCTACGCTTTTAGGGAACTTGCCGGCGCAGGCACCTTAGCCGCGAGCGCTGAGTGCGGGACGTCAGCAGCCTGCTGGCGGTGCCGCTACCGACAAGAAACCTTGTCGCAACTAGTCGCAGCTCACTTAAGTTGTTGAGCGGACTCGAAACAAAGTAAGGGCGCAACTAGCTACGAGTTGGTTCCTCCGCGCACAGGTTTTCCATACAAAGCACGGTCGTTCAAGGAAGATAACTTAAAAATTTAAAAAATCTGATTGCTCAAACTTTGGCAACTTAGCTTTTCTGTTGTTTGCTTCCCGGTAAGGCGAAACTTTCTTGAATGACACCTGGTCCATACCATTATCTTCTCCTTTCCCCCCCCGGCAAACTTGTGGGCGAGGGAACCTTCCTTTCCTTGAGAAAAAAGAAAGAGGAGAAAATAAAGATATGGAGCCTTATGGCTCGTTGTTGCTTATCGGGGTTAGGTGCTGCACAAAGTGTCAGATAACACATGCAAAAAAAAATAGAAAGCATGAAATTGACAAGATGTGCGGAGCACATGAGCTTTATGCACGGGGTCTGCGCCCGGCTTTGTACAAAGGATTACATGCAACAGCGGCAAGACTTGTACAAAAGGTGGTTGCCGGAACGGGTTCCGGCAACCGCGCCTTACGGGTAAAACTTATGAAGATGCCCAATGTTCCAGGAGTTGCTCACCGGAATGCCATCTTCGGTCTCAAGGCGGACAGCGCCAGGCCTAGTGACTCGTTTCACCCGGTAAGGGCCTTCCCACTTCGGCATCAACTTGTTGGAATTCTTGGCGGACTGAACACGCCGAAGAACAAGGTCGCCTTCCTCGAGACTTCTGGCGTTAACTTTGCGGCTATTGTAGCGGCGCAAAGCTTGCTGGTAGCGAGCAGCTCGTACAGCAGCCTGAAGACGGACTTCCTCAAGGAGCAGCACGTCATCTTGTCGCAGCTGCTCTTGCTCAAGCTCATCATAAGCGAGCACTCGAGGTGACCCGTATACGAGTTCCATGGGGAGAACTGCCTCTGCTCCATAGACTAGAGCAAAAGGTGTCTGGCCAATGGCTCGATTTGGCGTCGTCCTGATCGACCAAAGAACCACCGGCAGCTCCTCAATCCAGTTTCTTCCGCACTTGTGCAGCCTGTCAAAAGTCCTGGTCTTGAGCCCACGCAACACTTCAGCATTTGCCCTCTCCGCTTGACCGTTGCTTCTCGGGTGAGCAACAGAAGCGAAGCAGACCTTGGCGCCAAGATCTTGGACGTACTGCATGAAGGTGCGGCTCGTGAATTGCGTACCGTTGTCGGTGATTATCCTGTTAGGGATCCCAAAGCGGCAAACAATCGACCTGAAGAACTTGACTGCTGACTGTGCTGTCACCTTCCTCACTGCTTCCACTTCCGGCCACTTTGTGAACTTGTCGATTGCAACGTACAAGTACTCAAAGCCCCCGACTGCTCGGGGAAAGGGGCCGAGGATGTCGAGCCCCCAGACCGAAAATGGCCAGGATAAAGGGATCGTCTGGAGAGCTTGAGCTGGCTGGTGTATCTGCTTGGAATGGAACTGGCACGCTTCACACTTGGTTACTTGTGAAGTTGCATCCTGGAGGGCTGTCGGCCAAAAGAAACCTTGCCTGAATGCTTTGCCGGCAAGTGCTCTTGCGCCAATGTGGTGACCACACATGCCTCCATGTATCTCTGCCAACAACTTCTGTCCATCTTCCCGGTGAATACACTTCAATTTCACGCCGTTGAGTCTTCTTCTGTACAGTGTGTTGTCGACAAACTGGTACATACTTGACTGCCGGGCTACTCTTTCCGCTTCTTCTTGCTCTTCGGGAAGTTCTCCTGTCTGAAGGAAACGGACAATCTGTTGTGCCCATGCTGGAGCTTGTGGCTCGACAACAAGGACTAAAGGCACATCTGCTGCTGCGGGAACATCCGCTTCTACGGCGAGAACCTGCGGCTCAGCCGGAGCTTGATGTTCCCCGGCAAGCTTGCCGAAGCGAAACTTGTCGGGAACCTCTGCTTCAACAGAACAAACCCTAGGGCTTTCCGGAGCAGACTGCTCCTCAGCACTCTTGGTGTTGATCTTGGGGACCTTCTTGGAGGCGGCTTCGGGAAGCTCTGCCGGAAAATAGTCACCAGAAATCAACTTCCTCTTCTTGCTCTGTCCAGCTAATGGCGTTACGGACGGTCGATTCAGCTTGAGCACAAAGATCCCTGGTTCCACAGGTAACTTAAGTGCGGCACACTTTGATAGGCCATCGGCAATGTTGTTCTGAGCTCTTGGAACATGCTCCAACTGTAGGCCGTCAAAGTGCTCTTCTAGCTTTCTCACTTCGTCAACGTAGGCTTCCATCAACGGACTCTGATAGCTCTTGTTCACTTGGCGGGCGACAAGCTGCGAGTCACCCCTGACAATGAGCTTCTTGATCCCAAGGTCTGCCGCGATCCTGAGACCGGCAAGCAAGCCTTCATACTCTGCAGTATTGTTTGTTGCTTGCTCCTTGGGAAAGTGCATCTGGACTACGTACTTGAGGTGCTCTCCGGTGGGTGCGACAAGCAGCACGCCAGCGCCGGCGCCTTGCAGCGAAAAGGCACCATCAAAGTACATCAGCCACTCTTTGCTTGCTTCCTCGACGGGGATGCTCGTTTCTGGAATTTCTTCATCTGGTGTTGGCGTCCACTCTGCTATGAATTCTGCCAATGCTCTGCTTTGGATAGTTGAAGTACTCTCAAACTTGAGGCCAAAGCTTGATAGTTCCAGTTCCCACTCAACAATCCTGCCTGTCGCTTCTGGATTCTGTAGTATCCTCTTCAGCGGAAAACGAGTGACAACTGTGATCTCATGTGCTTGGAAGTAATGGCGCAGCTTTCTCGAGGCCATGAGAATGCCGAAAAGCAATTTCTGCACGCCAGAGTACCTTGACCTAGCCCCCTGCAGAAGGGAACTGACAAAGTAAACTGGGCGCTGTACCATTCTCTTCTGTATCTCCTCGCGCGTCTGCGCAGATCCATCCTTGTCGGGACTAGAGCTTGTCGGGGAAGCCCCCTGCTTGTCGCTGGATGCGCCTGCCGTGGTTGCTGGTTCGTCATCTGCCTCCCTCTCTGCTACTAACGCAGCACTAACCACTTGATTGGTTGCCACTATATACAGCAGCAACTTCTCTTGTGGCTTAGGTGCGACAAGTGTTGGAGTGGAGGACAGGTATCTCTTCAAGTCCTGCAGCGCAGCCTCCGCTTCCGGAGTCCATTTCATTGGACCTGCCTTTTTTCAATATTTTGAAAAACGGAGGGCGCGCTTAGCAGATCTAGAGATAAACCGGCTGAGAGCAGCCACGCAACCGGCAAGTCTTCGTACATCCTTGACGCGCTTTGGTGCTTCAATCTGCTCAATGGCCTTGATCTTGTCGGGATTAGCTTCAATCCCCCGCTGAGACACGAAGAACCCGAGAAGCTTGCCGGAGGGGACTCCAAACACACACTTCTCGGGGTTGAGCTTGAGGCTGATCTTGCACAGATTTGTAAAGGTCTCGTCTAAATCTTGAATCAGAGTTGCCTTGTCCTTGCTCTTGACCACTATGTCATCCATGTAGGCTTCCACATTTCTATGTATTTGTGGCTCAAGAGCGACATGGACTACCCTTGCAAATGTTGAACCAGCATTTTTTAAACCGAAAGGCATCCGTATGAAACAGTACGTGCCACATGGAGTGATGAATGCGGTCTTCTCCTCATCCTCTTCTGTCATGAAGATTTGATGGTATCCTGAGTATGCGTGAAGAAACGAAAGGAAGTCACATCCGGCCGTGGAGTCAACAATCTGGTCAATGCGCGGCAAGGGAAATGGGTCTTTGGGACAAGCTTTATTAACATCGGTAAAGTCGATGCAAAGCCTCCATTTCCCGTTTGCCTTGCGCACGACTACAGGATTGGCCAACCACGTAGGATGGAGCACTCCTCTGACAAGGCCTGCTGCTTCCAATTTCTTGATCTCTTCTGCGATGAATTCTTGAAGCTCCACCGCTTGCTTCCTGACCTTCTGCTTGACGGGCCGCGCATGAGGACAAACGGCAAGATGGTGCTCAATTACTTTCCTGGGAACACCGGGGATGTCAGACGGTTGCCATGCAAACACGTCGACGTTCGCCCGCAGGAAAGCAATGAGCGCGCTTTCCTATTTAGGGTCAAGAGTGGCACTGATGGTGAAGGTACCACCAGTGCCGTCCTCCTTGGCGGACACCTTCTTGGTCTCTGGCGGAGCTGCCATTGTCTTCTTACACTTGCCGGTGGAGCTCGATGGTGCGTCCTCAACGGCAGCGCAGCACTCCGAAGAGGTGCGCTTGCCGGAGTGGGCATCAGAACTCTTGCCGGACTTGGTCTTCTTCTTCCCCCCGGGAGCTTCAACGGCAGGTGACTTGCGATCTGTTGCGGCTGCCGCTTCCTAGTAGATCTTGTCGGCGCAGATAAGAGCATCCTTCTTGTCGCCAGGGACAGAGATGACGCTTGTCGGGCCTGGCATCTTCAGCATGTTGTATGCGTAGTGAGAGGCTGCCATGAACTTGGCGAGTGCTGGACGGCCGAGTATCCCATTGTAAGGCAATGGAAAATCGGCAACCAGCAAGCTTTGCGCCGCTATCATAGCCGCAAAGTTAACGCCAGAAGTCTCGAGGAAGGCGACCTTGTTCTTCGGCGTGTTCAGTCCGCCAAGAATTCCAACAAGTTGACGCCGAAGTGGGAAGGCCCTTACCGGGTGAAACGAGTCACTAGGCCTGGCGCTGTCCGCCTTGAGACCGAAGATGGCATTCCGGTGAGCAACTCCTGGAACATTGGGCATCTTCGTAAGTTTTACCCGTAAGGCGTGGTTGCCGGAACCCGTTCCGGCAACAACCTTTTGTACAAGTCTTGCCGATGTTGCATGTAATCCTTTGTACAAAGCCGGGCGCAGACCCCGTGCATAAAGCTCATGTGCTCCGCACATCTTGTCAATTTCATGCTTTCTATTTTTTTTGCATGTGTTATCTGACACTTTGTGCAGCACCTAACCCCGGTAAGCAACAACGAGCCATAAGGCTCCATATCTTTATTTTCTCCTCTTTCTTTTTTCTCAAGGAAAGGAAGGTTCCCTCGCCCACAAGTTTGCCGGGGGGAAAGGAGAATATAATGGTATGGACCAGGCGTCATTCAAGAAAGTTTTGCCTTACCGGGAAGCAAACAACAGAAAAGCTAAGTTGCCAAAGTTTGAGCAATCAGATTTTTAAAATTTTGAAGTTATCTTCCTTGAACGACCGTGCTTTGTATGGGAAACCTGTGCGCGGAGGAACCAACTCGTAGCTAGTTGCGCCCTTACTTTGTTTCGAGTCCGCTCAACAACTTAAGTGAGCTGCGACTAGTTGCGACAAGGTTTCTTGTCGGTAGCGGCACCGCCAGCAGGCTGCTGACGTCCCGCACTCAGCGCTCACGGCTAAGGTGCCTGCGCCGGCAAGTTCCCTAAAAGCGTAGGGCAAAAACATACAAAGGAAGGAATCAAGTAAGGGAGATAACATTGCAATCATTACCCGGAATAGAGTTATATGACAAGGTAGCTTGTCGCGGCTCTAACAGATTGTTCTCATAACATGACCAGCAGCGACAAGAAAAGAAGAAAACGGGCGGCCTAGTCTACGTGATCGCCCTCAATCCTCTTGATCCTGCTCACCTTGTCCACAATGGGTGCGACAAGCGTCTTGAGCGCCTCCAGATCAGCATCCGGCGGCAGGGTCTTGAGGATGTTGGTGAGGTTGAGGCTCGGGTTGCGGAAGGCCACCTTCACCAACACCTTTTGAAGAGCTCCCGCGCAGATCTTGCACGACTCGTCGGCCAGCTGCTTTGGGATCCTCTCCCGGAGTCGCTGGAGGGCCGTCGCCACGCCTTTAAAGAACAAGATGAGCTTGGCGCTGGGTTGGAGGTTCTCGTCGGAGGGATACCCGAGATCCTCCATCCCCAGCTGCGCCAGCTCCCTATCAATGTGTGCGGCAACATTCACGAGACCCTCCATCCAGTGCTCCACATTCTCCCTAAAAGTGTTCTGGGCGGCAGCGGCACTCGCCAGCAGCGCCTTGTCGGCCTTGACCTCCTCCTTCAAGGCCGCCTTCTGCTCCCTGGCGCCATCCAGCGTCTTGATCAAAGTAGTCAGCTTCAACTCAAGATCTGCGTTGGAGTCCTTGGCGGCGCTAAGCTCCTTGCCCTTCTCGGCGAGACGAGCCTGCAGCTCTGAGTGGCTGTAGGTGTCCTTCTCCCGCTCACGCTTGAGCGTGGCAAGCTCTTCACCGCTCGCCTTGAGATCGGCCTCCAGCTGCGCCACCTTCGTCTCCAGCTCCTTCTTGGCGGCCTCGGCAGCTGCGGCAGCATCCTCCGCTTGCTTGAGGGCTCCACCGAATGTTCGCTCGCGCGTGGCAAGCTCCTCCTCATGGCTGTCAAGGCTGACCTTCCGCTGCGCCAGCTCGCCCTCCTGCGCAGACAGCTTTTCAGCGGCAAGCCGCTGTTGCTCTTCGACTTCAGCCCTCTCGAGGAGGAAGGCCTTCTGCTCCTCGGCGAGTTGCGCCCGCTCCTCTCCTAGGGACCGGAGAGCTTCCTGGTTGAAACCTCGGAGCTCCTCCGCGTGCTTTTCGATGTCCACTCCCGCCTTCGCAACAAGCGCCTCACGGGATTCTAGCTTGGCTTGCCGGGCACGGTAGAGCGACACCAGCTTCCGCAGCAGCCGCTCCTCCTCAGGCTCGCTGCGGCTGCTGCTCGGCGCGTCAACCAGCGTCAGCCCAGCGGAGGCGAGCACCTCTCTGTCGAAGCTCTCTCCTTCGACCGGCGCCCTGGAGCTTGACGCCCAGGGGAGGTTGATGAAGACGCCATCACCGGCCTTTAAGTAGATGCCTGGCTGGGGCTCTTCGGAGCCTGGCGCTGCGGCAGAGGCGGAGGGATCGGCGGTCGGCGTAGCGCCTGGCGCTCCTGCGGCCTCAGGGCCGTCAGTACGATCGCCAGACCCCCCGCCTGCTTCTGTAGCGGCAGCTTTGGCGGCCTCTGCGCCGGCGGGATCGTCAGCGCCGGCTGCTTCTTCGGTGGCAGCAGCGTCGTCGGCGGCAACCTCGGTCTCCATCGGCTCCGCAGCAGATGGGTCTGACGGCCGGAAAAGGGAGAAGAGTCAAGCAAATATCCAAAAGAAAAGAAGATCAAAAGAAGAAGAACCCAAGGGAAGTTTTGAAGCGAGAGGATTACCTGTACTGGGCTCTGCAGTCGTGGTCTCCGCCGCCAGGGGGCCGCTGGTGCTCTCCCTTGCCGGAGACTTCTCCCTTGCCGGAGAACTCTCCCTTGCCGGAGACCTCTCCCTTGCCGGAGGACTCTCCCTTGGCATTTCGGGGGCGGCCTCCGGGCGCTCCTGGTGGGGCTGCTCTGCTCCTACACAAACCAACAGTCAGATGTCAGCAAAGAAAGAGTATCCATGCGCACCTAACAGCGGAAAGCGAACCAAATACTTACGCTGGGGGCTGCTCTGGAGAACAGTTGCCGGGTCCGGCAAGGTTGTCTCGGATGCACCCCCTGCTGTCGCGTGGGTTCGTCCTCGATGACAATCACCGGGACCTTGGCTCTCTTCGCTGCTCTCTGGGCTAGAGTCCTAAAAAGGAATAAGTTCAGAGTAAAGCAAATAAGATACAAGACAAAACAGCAAGAATTGAAGAACTACAAGTACAACAAGAGAATCTTACTCTTCTTCTTCCTCGTCGGAGCTGAATGCGGAGAAGTCGAAGTCCGGCTCACGTCCGGCACGAGGAGGCAGAGGAGTAGGTTCCCTTGGCCGCTTGGCGGGAACAGTGGCGGTGGTCTGAGACGACCCCGCTCCGGCTGCCGCCGCGGCGTGAGAAGCGGCAGGAGCAGAAGCGGTGGTCCGGGTGGACCCCGCTCCAGTTGCCGCAGCAGCGTGAGGTGCTCCTGCAGCAATAGTGCTTGTCGCGGTGGAGCGTGTCGCGCGGCGCGGCAACTGTTGACTCACCCGCCGACCCGCTACGTCCCTGGCCTTGCGGAGATGCCTTCTTGGTGGAGCTGGGGGCTCTGCTTGCGGCGAGCTATCTGAGGATGAGGAGGAAGATGAGTTGATCTCCAACGAGCCGCTCGTATCCTCGGCGGGCTCGCTTGACTCGACGTCAGGCCCGACAAGCTCTTCTCCGCCGGCAAGCCCCTCTCGCTCGGTACGGCTTGCCGCCTCTGCTGCCTCTGCCTCCTCGATGGTGAATCCAAACTCGCCCGCGGCTGCGGCTGCCGCCGCCTCTTCCAGCCTGGTGGCGATGCGTTGCATCTCCGCATCGGTGGTGTCGCGGGTGAGGCTATTCTTTTCGTCGAAGCGGGCCGGCACTTCTACCAAGCCATCAAAGAACTCCTGCACGACGTCGTCTGTAGGCTCTTGCCAAGTTGGGACAATTCCATGTGAATCGCACAACGGCATCATTGCACGGATGCGGCCGAGCACGGAGTTGTTGCACAGCGGAACGACACCCTTCGGCAACCTGAACACTTCGGGATGTTGAGGGTCGTACTTGAACAGCTCCTGGAGCATCGTGTTAAGCTCCAGAACAGTGAAGTTGAAGTTGAGGCCCGGACGCAGCCTCATGATATCCGCCGCATTCTTGAATTCCCAGGCGGGTCTCCTTCGTTCCTGCAGGGGGGCGATGCGGCGGCGAAGAAAATCTGCGCCAACAACGCCTACAGTGAGCCCGGCAAGCCTGAGGCGTTGGATCCGGGTGACGGCAATCTTCAGCCTATCGTCTTCCGGGGCCACATCACTCCAATCGCTGCCGCGTGCTACTGGGCTTGGCGCCGGGCGGTAAACGGCTGCGGGTTCTCCTCGACAATCTAGCACTAGTCTGCTCTCCATTCCTCCCACTTGCCGAGGAACTCTCCCTCCAGGTAAGTGTCCTTCTTGCCGGCCCTCGAGATCCAGGCGATTCCGCCGGATAAAGGCTCTCCTCTCTCTACTCGGGGCATAAAGAAGTGGAGAAAAAGGGCTACATTTGGATAGACTCCGACAAAGTTTTCGCAGAGATGTGCGAAAACTGCCATGGTCAGGACAACATTGGGGGTGAAGTCAAGGATGCGGAACCCGTAGGTGTTCATAATATCGCAGAAAAACTCAGAGAAAGGTGGGCAAAGCCCGCAGTAGAAGAACAAGGTGAAGAAAGGATATTCATTTGGAGCCATTTTCCAAGCGGCGGCTGGAAGTACCTTCGTGCGCGGATGCGCTCGCGTCTCCGTCGACCAGAAGAGGTAGTAATCCTCCCTCAGCTCCCTCGCGGCGAGCTTTGGGGGGAAGATTGCCCGCTCCTTTCGCAGCGCGGCAAGCCGCTACGCCTCGGTCGACTTCACAATGTCGGTGTACTAGAGTAGGGGTACGCTAGTATCCCGAACTTGTGCACGGGCAGTCGCAGCATCCCGCGACAAGGCTTGCCGGGTGACCGCCAAGGACCTCCGTGGTTCCTTTGGAGCCATTCAAGGACAAAGTATCCAAGCCAAGGAGACAAGTCCCCGGAAAGAGGAGCTTGCCGGGAAGGCCAACCAAGGCATCTCAAGGAACTTGCCGCGATGTGCCACGCGTCCCGGCAAGGCCCGGTGAGCGACAAGCCCCCGGACGCGACAAGACAACGACCGCGGCCAGGCGTTTGCCGCGGCAAGCCACCACTCTGTACCCACGCTCCAGCACATCCACCAACGTGTCGCTCTGGGACCCTTCCAGGCGTACGTGGCGGGAGGCTGTGCAGCCAGCAGTGCGCGGTGGCAAGCGGCGCTGACAAGATTGCCATCGTGGCGAGCGGTGGCGTCCCTGACGGTCCCTTTTGCACTATTTGAGCGACGCAGACGGGCATTTAATGCCCTTGTCCCCTGCCGTTAGGGTTAGGTATGATACACTGTAGCAGGTAGCTGTACCAACCGCAACACCTTTCCATTTTTACCCTTGTCTACGTTGCCACCTGTCGGTGACCCCTTGAGCATATACAAGGAGGCCCATGGGCAACGTAGAGAGGAGGGAGGGAGGAGATAACACTCACGCTCGGTCTCGTTAGCTGTTGGTGTGTACTGTAGCACTCAGCACTCCCGAGCAAGAACTCAATACAAACAACAAAGCAGGAGTAGGGTTTTACGCATCCGTGCGGCCCGAACCTGGGTAAACTGCTCGCGTGTTTCGCCTCAATCTGCTCTTCGTGCGATCTCCGCCCCC
>NC_041388.1:629264198-629271859 GCF_002162155.2 Triticum dicoccoides | reverse complement strand
CCGAAAGGGGCTCGGTCCGCCGGTCCCATAGGTGCTCGTGGAATAGTTCCCCTACATCTTTGGCGCGCCAGATAGGGGGTGCGTCGAGGTTGTGTGAACCTGATCCGGCGTTCACACGAGCTAAATCTTCATCGTCTTCATCGACATGCCGCCGAAGAAGAAGGCTTCGGAGGCGGCTGCTCCGTCCGCGCCGAACCCACCACCGCCGAGGCAAACAGCTGGTGGGTAGACGCCGGCGGAAGAACGGGCATCGATGAGGGAGCTCACGGTGCTGCCAGGTCCAAGGACAAGGCTGCGCTGCCCATCGGCGGCGCAGTCGGCTCCCACAACGACCGGGCGCACTCCAAGACCTCGGTGTCCGTACATGCACCACGCCCATCCCAGGAGGCACGGGACCGGCAGCGTCATGGTACTCACGGTGCCATACGTTTGCCGGACCAAGATCGAGCCGGTGGATCTCGGAGTGCTCAAGACCAGCATGCACGCCAACATGCTGGCATGAGCGGGGAACGGTCGCCTGGAAGAGATACTGCTCCTTCTAACATAGTTAGAAGTCCGAGCATATCCCGCTCCTCACATCGTTCGCCACCGCCACCCGTCACTTCAGCAGAAGCTTTGGCGCGAGGTCAACTGCTCCTAGACTACCCTCCAGCGGCAGACAAGATCGACGACTGGAGGGCCACCATTCAAAGTCTCATCGGCTTCGCCAACGGCGACACTCCACGGCAGCCGAGTACATCGTAGCCGCGGCAAGTCAGCCAGGCACGAGCCGGTGGCGACAAGACCGGTGGGGGTGCAACCACTGTGCACTCTCCGCCCCGAAGGCCAAGATCGCCGACTCGCTGGATCCACCTCGACAGCGACTCCACCGCGTCATCAGATCCACGAGCTCGTCGCGATCAGCGCCAAGTTCTTCACGAACAACAGCAAGAAGACGCTCGTACTCGCATCGAGCGCCGAAGAGAAGCGCGGCGTCAATCAGACCAGCACGCTGGGCCCTCTGTCGACATGCATGTGCCAGGGGAACCAGGCGACTTGCCGTACGCGGTAGGTTGCCCTGCGTTTACTCGTGAGCTGCGGCAAGTCCAGTGGCCCAGCAAGAAGAATTTCAAGCCAGACGTACCAGAGAAGTACGACGGCAAGTCGCATCCGTCGGAGTTCCTAAGCATCTACACCATCACGGTGCAAGCTGCCGGGGGGCGGGACGACAAGATCCTTGCCAACTACTTCCCGCTGGTGCTCAAGCCCAACGTCAGGTGCTGGCTCATGCATTTGCCGGACAACTCCATATCCTCCTGGGCAGACCTATGCCATCAGTTTGTCGGCGCCTTTACAGGCGGCCACAAACCTCATGGCCAAGAGAGTGACCTTCACCTGCTCGCCCAGAAGGAAGGAGAGCCCCTACGCAAGTACATTCAGAGATTCAGCCATATACAGCGCAACATCCCAGATGTCCACCCTGCCGCGGCCATCAGCGCGTTCCATCAGAACGTGCGTAACTGCAGGATGCGGGAGGAGATGGCGATGTGCAAGATCAGAGACGTCAGTGAGCTATATGCCCTGGCCGACAAGTGTGCATGTGCTGAGGAAGGGAGGAAACTCCCCGGAGAGAATACAAGAGCAGGAGGATCTGACAGTGAGGATGCTGCCCCGACAAAGAAAAACCGGCGGCGGAACAACAGGAAGAAGAAAGGCAAAGATGTGCTAGTCATTGAGCAGTCCGGCAACGAAGGTGGCGCCAAGAAAGCCAAAGCTGGTAGCTCCGACAAGGAGATTGCCGCATGCACCAACTGCCAGGCTGTGGCGGTCGCCGACAAGCAGGACGACACCGGCAAGCAGTACTGCAAGATCCACCGCACCAAGGGCCATGACCTCCAGAGCTGCAAGAAGGTCGAGCAGCTTGTCTAGCAGCAAAAGGCTGAATACGAGCGGCACGACAAGGAGAGGGCCCAAGGAGGCGCTGGAGAATCCGGCAAGAAGCACGCCGGCCGGGGAGGACGCCGCGGCAAGGCCAAGTAGCGGCAAGGAGACAGACCTCCCCGTGGCCGCGACAAGGATGAAGATGACGACGACGACGAAGACATGGATGATGTCAAGACCAGTGAGCAGGAGTTCCAGAAAGCCACAGAGGTCTTGTGCGTTGACGGCGGTGCTTCTCTGCATACTTTGCACCGCCAACTCAAGCAGTGGGTGCGGGAAGTCAATGCGGCAGAACCGCCTGTCGAGTCACGCAAGCTTCTGAAATGGTCCAGCACGCCTATCATCTTTGATATTGAGGACCACCCTGATCGCACAACTGCGGTCGGGTGCTTGCCGATGTTGGTTTCACCAACTATCCGCAACCTCAAGGTCACTAAGATGCTAGTTGACGGCGGGGCCGGCTTGAACCTGATCTCCTCCGCTGTACTCCAGAAACTCCAGATCCCTGACAGCGAGCTTGAAGAGACCGGCACATTCCAAGGAATCAACCCGGGAAGGAGCAAGCCGAAGGGGAAGGTCACGTTGCCAGTAACATTTGGCAGCGAGTTGAACTTCAGGACTGAGAGGGTCACTTTTGACGTTGCCGATTTTCCATTGCCTTACAATGGGATACTCGGCCGTCCAGCACTCGCCAAGTTCATGGCAGCCTCTCACTACGCATACAACATGCTGAAGATGCCAGGCCCGATAAGCGTCATCTCTGTCCCTGGCGACAAGAAGGATGCTCTTATCTGCGCCGACAAGATCTACCGAGAAGCGGCAGCCGCAACAGATCGCAAGTCACCTGCCGTTGAAGCTCCCGGGGGGAAGAAGAAGACCAAGTCCGACAAGAGTTCTGATGCCCACTCCGGCAAGCGCACCTCTTCGGAGTGCTGCGCTGCCGTCGAGGACGCACCATCGAGCTCCACCGGCAAGTGTAAGAAGACAATGGCAGCTCCGCCAGAGACCAAGAAGGTGTCCGCCAAGGAGGACGGCACTGGTGGTACCTTCACCATCAGTGCCACTCTTGACCCTAAATAGGAAAGCGCGCTCATTGCTTTCCCGCGGGCGAACGTCGACGTGTTTGCATGGCAACCGTCTGACATCCCCGGTGTTCCCAGGAAAGTAATTGAGCACCATCTTGCCGTTTATCCTCATGCGCAGCCCGTCAAGCAGAAGGTCAGGAAGCAAGCAGTGGACTTGTAGAGATACCTGTCCTCCACTCCAACACTTGTCGCACCTAAGCCACAAGAGAAGTTGCTGCTGTATATAGCGGCAACCAATCAAGTGGTTAGTGCTGCGTTAGTAGCAGAGAGGGAGGTAGATGAAGAACCAGCAACCACGGCAGGCGCATCCAGCGACAAGCAGGGGGCTTCCCCGACAAGCTCTGGTCCCGACAAGGATGGATCTGCGCAAACGCGCGAGGAGATACAGAAGAGAATGGTACTGCGCCCAGTTTACTTTGTCAGTTCCCTTCTGCAGGGGGCTAGGTCAAGGTACTCTGGCGTGCAGAAATTGCTTTTCGGCCTTCTCATGGCCTCGAGAAAGCTGCGCCATTACTTCCAAGCACATGAGATCACAATTGTCACTCGTTTTCCGCTGAAGAGGGTACTACAGAATCCAGAAGCGACAGGCAGGATTGTTGAGTGGGCACTGGAACTGTCAAGCTTTGGCCTCAAGTTTGAGAGTACTTCAACTATCCAAAGCAGAGCATTGGCAGAATTCATAGCAGAGTGGACGCCAACACCAGATGAAGAAATTCCAGAAACGAGCATCCCCGTCGAGGAAGCAAGCAAAGAGTGGCTGATGTACTTTGATGGTGCCTTTTTGCTGCAAGGCGCCGGCGCTGGCGTGCTGCTTGTCGCACCCACCGGAGAGCACCTCAAGTACGTAGTCCAGATGCACTTTCCCAAGGAGCAAGCAACAAACAATACTGCAGAGTATGAAGGCTTGCTTGCCGGTCTCAGGATCACGGCAGACCTTGGGATCAAGAAGCTCATTGTCAGGGGTGACTCGCAGCTTGTCGTCCGCCAAGTGAACAAGAGCTATCAGAGTCCGTTGATGGAAGCCTACATTGACGAAGTGAGAAAGCTAGAAGAGCACTTTGACGGCCTACAGATGGATCATGTTCCAAGAGCTCAGAACGACATTGCCAATGGCCTATCAAAGTGTGCCGCACTTAAGTTACCTGTGGAACCAGGGATCTTTGTGCTCAAGCTGACTCGACCGTCCGTAACGCCATTAGCTGGACAAAGCAAGAAGAGGAAGTTGATTTCTGGTGACTATTTTCCGGCAGAGCTTCCCGAAGCCGCCGCCAAGAAGGTGCCCAAGATCAACACCAAGAGTGTTGAGGAGCAGTCTGCTCCGGCAAGCCCTAGGGTTTGTTCCGTTGAAGCAGAGGTTCCCGACAAGTTTTGCTCCGGCAAGCTTGCCGGGGAACGTCAAGCTCCGGCTGAGCCGCAGGTTCTCACCGTAGAAGCGGATGTTCCCGCAGCAGCAGATGTGCCTTTAGTCCTTGTTGTCGAGCCACAAGCTCCAGCATGGGCACAGCAGATTGTCCGTTTCCTTCAGACAGGAGAACTTCCCGAAGAGCAAGAAGAAGCGGAAAGAGTAGCCCGGAAGTCAAGTATGTACCAGTTTGTCGACAACACACTGTACAGAAGAAGACTCAACGGCGTGAAATTGAAGTGTATTCACCGGGAAGATGGACAAAAGCTGTTGGCAGAGATACATGGAGGCATATGTGGTCACCACATTGGCGCAAGAGCACTTGCTGGCAAAGCATTCAGGCAAGGTTTCTTTTGGCCGACAGCCCTCCAGGATGCAACTGCACAAGTAACTAAGTGTGAAGCGTGCTAGTTCCATTCCAAGCAGATACACCAGCCAGCTCAAGCTCTCCAGACGATCCCTTTATCCTGGCCATTTTCGGTCTGGGGGCTCGACATCCTCGGCCCCTTTCCCCGAGCAGTCGGGGGCTTTGAGTACTTGTACCTTGCAATTGACAAGTTCACAAAGTGGCCGGAAGTGGAAGCAGTGAGGAAGGTGACAGCACAGTCAGCAGTCAAGTTCTTCAGGTCGATTGTTTGTCGCTTCGGGATCCCTAACAGGATAATCACCGACAACGGTACGCAATTCACGAGCCGCACCTTCATGCAGTACGTCCAAGATCTTGGCGCCAAGGTATGCTTCGCTTCTGTTGCTCACCCAAGAAGCAACGATCAAGCGGAGAGGGCAAATGCTGAAGTGCTGCGTGGGCTCAAGACCAGGACTTTCGACAGGCTGCACAAGTGCGGAAGAAACTGGATTGAGGAGCTGCCGGTGGTTCTTTGGTCGATCAGGACGACGCCAAATCGAGCCACTGGCCAGACACCTTTCGCTCTAGTCTATGGAGCAGAGGCAGTTCTCCCCACGGAACTCGTATATGGGTCACCTCGAGTGCTCGCTTGTCGCACCTAAGCCACTTCTCTTGGCTTAGGTGCGACAAGTGTTGGAGTGGAGTAGGTTCCCTTGGCCGCTTGGCGGGAACCGTGGCGGTGGTCTGAGATGACCCCGCTTCGGCTGCCGCCGCGGCATGAGAAGCGGCAGGAGCAGAAGCGGTGGTCCGGGTGGACCCCGCTCCAGTTGCCGCAGCAGCGTGAGGTGCTCCCGCGGCAACAGTGCTTGCCGCGGTGGAGCGTGTCGCGCGGCGCGGCAACTGTTGACTCGCTCGCCGCCCCGCTAAGTCCCCGGCCTTGCGGAGACACCTTCTTGGTGGAGCTGGGGGCTCTGCTTGCGGCGAGCTGTCTGAGGATGAGGAGGAAGAGGAGTTGATCTCCAACGAGCCGCTCATATCCTCGGCGGGCTCGCTTGACTCGACGTCAGGCCCGGCAAGCTCTTCTCCGCCGGCAAGCCCCTCTCCCTCGGTACGGCTTGCCGCCTCTGCTGCCTCTGCCTCCTCCATGGTGAATCCAAACTCGCCCGCGGCTGCGGCTACCGCCGCCTCTTCCAGCCTGGTGGCGATGCGTTGCATCTCCGCATCGGTGGTGTCGCGGGCGAGGCTATTCTTTTCGTCGGAGCGGACCGTCACTTCTACCAAGCCGTCAAAGAACTCCTGCACGACGTCGTCTGCAGGCTCTTGACATGTTGGGACAATTCCATGTGAATCGCACAGCGGCATCATTGCACGGATGCGGTCGAGCGCGGAGTTGTTGCACAGCGGAACGACACCCTTCGGCAACCTGAACACTTCGGGATGTTGAGGGTCGTACTTGAACAGCTCCTGGAGCATCGCGTTAAGCTCCAAAACAGTGAAGTTGAAGTTGAGGCCCAGACGCAGCCTCATGATATCCACCGCATTCTTGAATTCCCAGGCGGGTCTCCTTCGTTCCTGCAGGGGGGCAATGCGGCGGTGAAGAAAATCTGCGCCAACAGCGCCTACAGTGAGCCCGGCAAGCCTGAGGCGTTGGATCCGGGTGACGGCAATCTTCAGCCTATCGTCTTCCGGGGCCACATCACTCCAATCGCTGCCGCGTGCTACTGGGGCTTGGCGCCGGGCAGTAAACGGCTGCGGGTTCTCCTCGACAATCCAGCACCAGTCGGCTCTCCATTCCTCCCAATTGTCGCGGAACTCTCCCTACAGATAAGTGTCCTTCTTGCCAGCCCTCGAGATCCAGGCGATTCCGCCGGATAAAGGCTCTCCTCTCTCTACTCGGGGCATAAAGAAGTGGCGAAAAAGGGCTACATTTGGATAGACTCCGACAAAGTTTTCGCAGAGATGTGCGAAAACTGCCATGGTCAGGACAGTATTGGGGGTGAAGTCAAGGAGGCGGAACCCGTAGGTGTTCATAGTATCGCAGAAAAACTTAGAGAAAGGCGGGCAGAGCCCGCAATAGAAGAACAAGGCGAAGAAAGGATATCCATTTGGAGCCATTTTCCAAGCGGCGGATGGAAGTACCTTCGTGCGCGGATGCGCTCGCGTCTCCGTCGACCAGAAGAGGTAGTAATCCTCCCTCAGCTCCCTCACGGCGAGCTTGGGGGGGGGGGGAAGATTGCCCGCTCCTTTCACAACGCCGCAAGCCGCTGCGCCTCGGTCGACTTCACAACCTTCCCTTTGTCGGCTCTCGGAGCCATGGCGGAAGTGGTGGAGGAGGTCGACGGCGTTGGTGGTGCTGGTGGCGATGGGGGGCGGGGCGCTGCTCTCTTTCAGCTTTGGGAAGACGAGGGAGCGGCGGAGGTTTCCAAGATTGGAGTAGCAACCGGCGAATGGGCGAACTACCCCTGTTTCCCCTGCTTATAAAGAGGGAGGGGGCGGACGTTCCGCCTTTCCGAATTAAGAAACCACCCACGATCTCTCCCACGACGCCGCATTCAACGCGTGCCGTTCAGGAAGGGCGCGGTGGATACGGGGAGAGATACGGCGTAACCCAGGCTGCGCGTGCCCGTGCCCTATTTTGGGCCCGGCCCAACAGCGCTCGGCACCGTGTATGGCCCAGGCCCGGGGGCTCCTGTCGGTGTACTAGAGTAGGGGTACCCTAGTATCCCGAACTTGTGCACGGGCAGTCGCAGCATCCCGCGGCAAGGCTTGCCGGGTGACCGCCAAGGACCTCCGTGGTTCCTTTGGAGCTATTCAAGGACAAAGTATCCAAGCCAAGGAGACAAGACCCCAGCAAGAGGAACTATTCCACGAGCACCTATGGGACCGGGCGGACCGAGCCCCTTTCGGT
>NC_041388.1:629251766-629264014 GCF_002162155.2 Triticum dicoccoides | reverse complement strand
CAGTTTACCCAGGTTCGGGCCGCACGGATGCGTAAAACCCTACTCCTGCTTTGTGGTTTGTATTGAGTTCTTGCTCGGGAGCGCTGAGTGCTATAGTACACACCAGCAGCTAACGAGACCGAGCGTGAGTGTTCTCTCCTCCCTCCCTCTCCTCTACGTTGCGCATGGGCCTCCTTTTATATGCTCAAGGGGTCACCGACAGGTGGCAATGTAGACAAGGGTAAAAATGGAAAGGTGTTGCGGTTGGTACAGCTACCTGCTACAGTGTATCATACCTAACCCTGACGGCAGGGGACAAGGGCATTAAATGCCCGTCTGCGTCGCTCAAATAGTGCAAAAGGGACTGTCAGGGACGCCACCGCTCGCCACGATGGCAATCTTGTCAGCGCCGCTTGCCACCGAGCACCGCTGGCTGCACAGCCTCCTGCCGCGGACGCCTGGAAGGGTCCCAGAGCGACACATTGGTGGATGTGCTGGAGTGTGGGTACAGAGTGGTGGCTTGCCGCGGCAAACGCCTGGCCGCGGTCGTTGTCTTGTCACGTCCGGGGGCTTGTCGCTCACCGGGCCTTGCCGGGACGCGTGGCGCGTCGCGGCAAGTTCCTTGAGATGCCTTCGTTGGCCTTCCCGGCAAGCTCCTCTTGCCGGGGTCTTGTCTCCTTGGCTTGGATACTTTGTCCTTGAACGGCTCCAAAGGAACCACGGAGGTCCTTGGCGGTCACCCGGCAAGCCTTGCCGCGGGATGCTGCGACTGCCCGTGCACAAGTTCGGGATACTAGGGTACCCCTACTCTAGTACACCGACAAGAGCCCCCGGGCCTGGGCCATACACGGTGCCGAGCGCTGTTGGGCCAGGCCCAAAACAGGGCACGGGCACACGCGGCCTGGGTTACGCCGTATCTCTCCCCGTATCCACCGCGCCCTCCCCGAACGGCACGCGTTGAATGCGGCGTCGTGGGAGAGATCGTGGGTGGTTTCTTTATTCAGAAAGGCGGAACGTCCACCCCCTCCCTCTTTATAAGCAGGGGAAACAGGGGTAGTTCGCCCATTCGCCGGTTGCTACTCCAATCTCGGAAACCTCCGTCGCTCCCTCGTCTTCCCAAAGCTGAAAGAGAGCAGCGCCCCGCCCCCCATCGCCACCAGCACCACCAACGCCGTCGACCTCCTCCACCACTTCCGCCATGGCTCCGAGAGCCGACAAAGGGAAGGTTGTGAAGTCGACCGAGGCGCAGCAGCTTGCGGCGCTGCGAAAGGAGCGGGTAATCTTCCCCCCAAGCTCGCCGCGAGGGAGCTGAGGGAGGATTACTACCTCTTCTGGTCGACGGAGACGCGAGCGCGTCCGCGCACGAAGGTACTTCCAGCCGCCGCTTGGAAAACGGCTCCAAATGGATATCCTTTCTTTGCCTTGTTCTTCTACTGCGGGCTCTGCCCGCCTTTCTCAGAGTTTTTCTGCGATATTATGAACACCTACGGGTTCCGCCTCCTTGACTTCACCCCCAATGCTGTCCTGACCATGGCAGTTTTCGCACATCTCTGGGAAAACTATGTCGGAGTCTATCCAAATGTAGCCCTTTTTCGCCACTTCTTTATGCCCCGAGTAGAGAGAGGAGAGCCTTTATCCGGCGGAATCGCCTGGATCTCGAGGGCCGGCAAGAAGGACACTTATATAGAGGTAGAGTTCCGCAGCAAGTGGGAGGAATGGAGAGCAGACTGGTGCTGGGTTGTCGAGGAGAACCCGCAGCCGTTTACCGCGCGGCGCCAAGCCCCAGTAGCACGCGGCAGCGATTGGAGTGATGTGGCCCCGGAAGATGATAGGCTGAAGATTGCCGTCACTCGGATCCAACGCCTCAGGCTTGCCGTGCTCACTGTAGGCGCTGTTGGCGCAGATTTTCTTCGCCGCCGCATCGCCCCCCTGCAGGAACGAAGGAGACCCGCCTGGGAATTCAAGAATGCGGCGGATATCACGAGGCCGCGTCCGGGCCTCAACTTCAACTTCACTGTTCTGGAGCTTAACGCGATGCTCCAGGAGCTGTTCAAGTACGACCCTCAACATCCCGAAGTGTTCAGGTTGCCGAAGGGTGTCGTTCCGCTGTGCAACAACTCCGCGCTCGGCCGCATCCGTGCAATGATGCCGCTGTGCGATTCACATGGAATTGTCCCAACTTGGCAAGAGCCTGCAGACGACGTCGTGCAGGAGTTCTTTGACGGCTTGGTAGAAGTGCCGGTCCGCTTCGATGAAAAGAATAGCCTCACCCGTGACACCACCGATGCGGAGATGCAACGCATTGCCACCAGGCTGGAAGAGGCGGTGGCAGCTGCAGCTGCGGGCGAGTTTGGATTCACCGTGGAGGAGGTAGAGGCAATAGAGGCGGCAAGCCGTACCGAGCGAGAGGGGCCTGCCGGCGGAGAAGAGCTTGCCGGGCCTGACGTCGAGTCGAGCGAGCCCGCCGAGGATACGAGCGGCTCGTTGGAGATCAACTCCTCTTCCTCCTCATCCTCAGACAGCTCGCCGCAAGCAGAGCCCCCAGCTCCACCAAGAAGGCGTCTCCGCAAGGCCAGGGACGTAGCGGGGCGGCGGGCGAGTCAACAGTTGCCGCGCCGCGCGACACGCTCCACCGCGGCAAGCACTGTTACCGCGGAGCACCTCACGCTGCTGCGGCAATTGGAGCGGGGTCCACCCGGACCACCGCTTCTGCTCCTGCCGCTTCTCACGCCGCGGCGGCAGCCGGAGCGGGGTCGTCTCAGACCACCGCCAATGTTCCCACCAAGCGGCCAAGGGAACCTACTCCTCCGCCTCCTCGCGCCGGACGTGAGCCGGACTTCGACTAATCCGCATTCAGCTCCGACGAGGAAGAAGAAGAGTAAGATTCTCTTGTTGTACTTGTAGTTCTTCAATTCTTGCTGTTTTGTCTTGTATCTTATTTGCTTTACTCTGAACTTATTCCTTTTTAGGACTCTGGCCCAGAGAGCAGCGAAGAGAGCCAAGGTCCCGGTGATTGTCATCGAGGACGAACCCACCACGATAGCAGGGGGTGCGTCCGAGACAACCTTGCCAGACCCGGCAATTGTTCTCCAGAGCAGCCCCCAGCGTAAGTATATGGTTCGCTTTCCACTGTTAGGCGCGCATGGATACTCTACCTTTGCTGACATCTGACTGTTGGTTTGTGTAGGAGCAGAGCAGCCCCACCAGGAGCGCCCGGAGGCCGCCCCCGAAATGCCAAGGGAGAGTCCTCCAGCAAGGGAGAGGTCTCCGGCAAGGGAGAGTTCTCCGGCAAGGGAGAGCACCAGCGCCCCCCGGCGGCGGAGACCATGACTGCAGAGCCCGGTACAGGTAATCCTCTCGCTTCAAAACTTCCCTTGGGTTCTTCTTCTTTTGATCTTCTTTTCTTTTGGATATTTGCTTGACTCTTCTCCCTTTTCCGGCCGTCAGACCCATCTGCTGCGGAGCCGATGGAGACCGAGGTTGCCGCCGACGACGCTGCTGCCACCGAAGAAGCAGCCAGCGCTGACGATCCCGCCGGCGCAGAGGCCGCCAAAGCTGCCGCCGCAGAAGCAGGCGGGGGGTCTGGCGATCGTACTGACGGCCCTGAGGCCGCAGGAGCGCCAGGCGCTACGCCGACCGCCGATCCCTCCGCCTCTGCCGCAGCGTCAGGCTTCGAAGAGCGCCAGCCAGGCGTCTACTTAAAGGCCGGCGATGGCGTCTTCATCAACCTCCCCTGGGCGTCAAGCTCCAGGGCGCCGGTCGAAGGAGAGAGCTTCGACGGAGAGGTGCTCGCCTCCGCTGGGCTGACGCTGGTTGACGCGCCGAGCAGCAGCGGCAGCGAGCATGAGGAGCGGCTCCTGCGGAAGCTGGTGTCGCTCTACCGTGCCCGGCAAGCCAAGCTGGAATCCCGCGAGGCGCTTGTTGCGAAGGCGGGAGTGGACATCGAAAAGCGCGCGGAGGAGCTCCGGGGTTTCAACCAGGAAGCTCTCCAGTCCCTGGGAGAGGAGCGGGCGCAACTCGCCGAGGAGCAGAAGGCGTTCCTCCTCGAGAGGGCTGAAGTCAAAGAGCAATAGCGGCTTGCCGCTGAAAAGCTGTCTGCGCAGGAGGGCGAGCTGGCGCAGCGGAAGGTCAGCCTTGACAGCCACGAGGAGGAGCTTGCCGCGCGCGGGCGAACATTCGGCGGAGCCCTCAAGCAAGCGGAGGATGCTGCCGCAGCTGCCGAGGCCGCCAAGAAGGAGCTGGAGCCGAAGGTGGCGCAGCTGGAGGCCGATCTCAAGGCGAGCGGTGAAGAGCTTGCCGCGCTCAAGCGTGATCGGGAGAAGGATGCCTACAGCCACTCAGAGCTGCAGGCTCGTCTCGCCGAGAAGGGCAAGGAGCTTAGCGCCGCCAAGGACTCCAACGCAGATCTTGAGTTGAAGCTGACTACTTTGATCAAGATGCTGGACGGCGCCAGGGAGCAGGAGGCGGCCTTGAAGGAGGAGGTCAAGGCCGACAAGGCGCTGCTGGCGAGTGCCGCTGCCGCCCAGAACACTTTTAGGGAGAATGTGGAGCACTGGACGGAGGGTCTCGTGAATGTTGCCGCAGACATTGACAAGGAGCTGGCGCAGCTGGGGATGGAGGATCTCGGGTATCCCTCCGACGAGAACCTCCAACCCAGCGCCAAGCTCATCTTGTTCTTCAAAGGCGTGGCGACGGCCCTCCAGTGACTCCGGGAGAGGATCCCAAAGCAGCTGGCCGATGAGTCGCGCAAGATCTGCGCGGGAGCTCTTCAAAAGGTGTTGGTGAAGGTGGCCTTCCGCAACCCGGGCCTCAACCTCACCAACGTCCTCAAGACCCTGTCGCCGGATGCTGATCTGGAGGCGCTCAAGACCCTTGTCGCACCCATTGTGGACATGGTGAGCGGGATCAAGATGATTGAGGGCGATCGCGTAGACTAGGCCGCCCGTTTTCTTCTTTTCTTGTCGCTGCTGGTCATGTTATGAGAACAATCTGTTAGAGCCGCGACAAGCTACCTTGTAATATAACTCTATTCCAGGTAATGATTGCAATGTTATCTCCTTTACTTGATTCCTTCCTTTGTATGTTTTGCCCTACGCTTTTAGGGAACTTGCCGGCGCAGGCACCTTAGCCGCGAGCGCTGAGTGTGGGACGTCAGCAGCCTGCTGGCGGTGCCGCTACCGACAAGAAACCTTGTCGCAACTAGTCGCAGCTCACTTAAGTTGTTGAGCGGACTCGAAACAAAGTAAGGGCGCAACTAGCTACGAGTTGGTTCCTCCGCGCACAGGTTTTCCATACAAAGCACGGTCGTTAAAGGAAGATAACTTAAAATTTTAAGAAATCTGATTGCTCAAACTTGGGCAACTTAGCTTTTCTGTTGTTTGCTTCCCGGTAAGGTGAAACTTTCTTGAATGACGCCTGGTCCATACCATTATCTTCTCCTTTCCCCCCCGGCAAACTTGTGGGCGAGGGAACCTTCCTTTCCTTGAGAAAAAAGAAAGAGGAGAAAATAAAGATATGGAGCCTTATGGCTCGTTGTTGCTTACCGGGGTTAGGTGCTGCACAAAGTGTCAGATAACACATGCAAAAAAATAATAGAAAGCATGAAATTGACAAGATGTGCGGAGCACATGAGCTTTATGCATGGGGTCTGCACCCGGCTTTGTACAAAGGATTACATGCAACAGCGGCAAGACTTGTACAAAAGGTGGTTGCCGGAACGGGTTCCGGCAACCACGCCTTACGGGTAAAACTTACGAAGATGCCCAATGTTCTAGGAGTTGCTCACCGGAATGCCATCTTCGGTCTCAAGGCGGACAGCGCCATGCCTAGTGACTCGTTTCACCCGGTAAGGGCCTTCCCACTTCGGCGTCAACTTGTTGGAATTCTTGGCGGACTGAACACGCCGAAGAACAAGGTCGCCTTCCTCGAGACTTCTGGCGTTAACTTTGCGGCTATGGTAGCGGCGCAAAGCTTGTTGGTAGCGAGCAGCTCGTACAGCAGCCTGAAGACGGTCTTCCTCAAGGAGCAGCGCGTCATCTTGTCGCAGCTGCTCTTGCTCAAGCTCATCATAAGCGAGCACTCGTGGTGACCCGTATACGAGTTCCGTGGGGAGAACTACCTCTGCTCCATAGACTAGAGCGAAAGGTGTCTGGCCAGTGGCTCGATTTGGCGTCGTCCTAATCGACCAAAGAACCACCGGCAGCTCCTCAATCCAGTTTCTTCCGCACTTGTGCAGCCTGTCAAAAGTCCTGGTCTTGAGCCCACGCAGCACTTCAACATTTGCCCTCTCCGCTTGACCGTTGCTTCTCGGGTGAGCAACAGAAGCGAAGCAGACCTTGTCGCCAAGATCTTGGACGTACTGCATGAAGGTGCGGCTCGTGAATTGCGTACCGTTGTCGGTGATTATCCTGTTAGGGATACCAAAGCGGCAAACAATCGACCTGAAGAACTTGACTGCTGACTGTGCTGTCACCTTCCTCACTGCTTCCACTTCCGGCCACTTTGTGAACTTGTCGATTGCAACGTACAAGTACTCAAAGCCCCCGACTGCTCGGGGAAAGGGGCTGAGGATGTCGAGCCCCCAGACCGAAAATGGCCAGGATAAAGGGATCGTCTGGAGAGCTTGAGCTGGCTGGTGTATCTGCTTGGAATGGAACTGGCACGCTTCACACTTGGTTACTTGTGCAGTTGCATCCTGGAGGGCTGTCGGCCAAAAGAAACCTTGCCTGAATGCTTTGCCGGCAAGTGCTCTTGCGCCAATGTGGTGACCACATATGCCTCCATGTATCTCTGCCAACAGCTTCTGTTCATCTTCCCGGTGAATACACTTCAATTTCACGCCGTTGAGTCTTCTTCTGTACAGTGTGTTGTCGACAAACTGGTACATACTTGACTGCCGGACTACTCTTTCCGCTTCTTCTTGCTCTTCGAGAAGTTCTCCTGTTTGAAGGAAACGGACAATCTGCTGTGCCCATGCTGGAGCTTGTGGCTCGACAACAAGGACTAAAGGCACATCTGCTGCTGCGGGAACATCCGCTTCTACGGCGAGAACCTGCGGCTCAGCCGGAGCTTGACGTTCCCCAGCAAGCTTGCCGGAGCGAAACTTGTCGGGAACCTCTGCTTCAACGGAACAAACCCTAGGGCTTGCCGGAGCAGACTGCTCCTCAGCACTCTTGGTGTTGATCTTGGGCACCTTCTTGGCGGCGGCTTCGGGAAGCTCCGCCGGAAAATAGTCACCAGAAATCAACTTCCTCTTCTTGCTCTGTCCAGCTAATGGCGTTACGGACGGTCGAGTCAGCTTGAGCACAAAGGTCCCTGGTTCCACGGGTAACTTAAGTGCGGCACACTTTGATAGGCCATCGGCAATGTCGTTCTGAGCTCTTGGAACATGCTGCATCTGTAGGCCGTCAAAGTGCTCTTCTAGCTTTCTCACTTCATCAACGTAGGCTTCCATCAACGGACTCTGATAGCTCTTGTTCACTTGGCGGACGACAAGCTGCGAGTCACCCCTGACAATGAGCTTCTTGATCCCAAGGTCTGCCGCGATCCTGAGACCGGCAAGCAAGCCTTCATACTCTGCAATATTGTTTGTTGCTTGCTCCTTGGGAAAGTGCATCTGGACTACGTACTTGAGGTGCTCTCCGGTGGGTGCGACAAGCAGCACGCCAGCGCCGGCGCCTTGCAGCGAAAAGGCACCATCAAAGTACATCAGCCACTCTTTGCTTGCTTCCTCGACGGGGATGCTCGTTTCTGGAATTTCTTCATCTGGTGTTGGCGTCCACTCTGCTATGAATTCTGCCAATGCTCTGCTTTGGACAGTTGAAGTACTCTCAAACTTGAGGCCAAAGCTTGACAGTTCCAGTGCCCACTCAACAATCCTGCCTGTCGCTTCTGGATTCTGTAGTATCCTCTTTAGCGGAAAACGAGTGACAACTGTGATCTCATGTGCTTGGAAGTAATGGCGCAGCTTTCTCGAGGCCATGAGAATGCCGAAAAGCAATTTCTGCACACCAGAGTACCTTGACCTAGCCCCCTGCATAAGGGAACTGACAAAGTAAACTGGGCGATGTACCATTCTCTTCTGTATCTCCTCGCGCGTCTGTGCAGATCCATCCTTGTCGGGACCAGAGCTTGTCGGGGAAGCCGCCTGCTTGTCGCTGGATGCGCCTGCCGTGGTTGCTGGTTCGTCATCTGCCTCCCTCTCTGCTACTAACACAGCACTAAGCACTTGATTGGTTGCCGCTATATACAGCAGCAACTTCTCTTGTGGCTTAGGTGCGACAAGTGTTGGAGTGGAGGACAGGTATCTCTTCAAGTCCTGCAGCGCAACCTCCGCTTCCGGAGTCCATTTCATTGGACCTGCCTTTTTCAATATTTTGAAAAACGGTAGGGCGCGCTCAGCAGATCTAGAGATAAACCTGCTGAGAGCAGCCACGCAACCGGCAAGTCTTCGTACATCCTTGACGCGCTTTGGTGCTTCAATCTGCTCAATGGCCTTGATCTTGTCGGGATTGGCTTCAATCCCCCGCTGAGACACGAAGAACCCGAGAAGCTTGCCGGAGGGGACTCCAAACACACACTTCTCGGGGTTGAGCTTGAGGCTGATCTTGCGTAGATTTGTAAAGGTCTCGTCTAAATCTTGAATCAGAGTTGCCTTGTCCTTGCTCTTGACCACTATGTCATCCATGTAGGCTTCCACATTTCTATGTATTTGTGGCTGAAGAGCAACATGGACTACCCTTGCAAATGTTGAACCAGCATTTTAAACCGAAAGGCATCTGTATGAAACAGTGCCTGCCACATGGAGTGATGAATGCGGTCTTCTCCTCATCCTCTTCTGTCATGAAGATTTGATGGTATCCTGAGTATGCGTCAAGAAACGAAAGCAAGTCACATCCGGCCGTGGAGTCAACAATCTGGTCAATGCGCGGCAAGGGAAATGGGTCTTTGGGACAAGCTTTATTAACATCGGTAAAGTCGATGCAAAGCCTCCATTTCCCATTTTCCTTGCGCACGACTACAGGATTGGCCAACCACGTAGGATGGAGCACTCCTCTGACAAGGCCTGCTGCTTCCAATTTCTTGATCTCTTCTGTGATGAATTCTTGACGCTCCACTGCTTGCTTCCTGACCTTCTGCTTGATGGGCCGCGCATGAGGACAAACGGCAAGATGGTGCTCAATTACTTTCCTGGGAACACCGGGGATGTCAGACGGTTGCCACGCAAACACGTCGACATTCACCCGCAGGAAAGCAATGAGCGCGCTTTCCTATTTAGGGTCAAGAGTGGCACTGATGGTGAAGGTACCACCAGTGCCGTCCTCCTTGGCGGACACCTTCTTGGTCTCTGGCGGAGCTGCCATTGTCTTCTTACACTTGCCGGTGGAGCTCGATGGTGCGTCCTCGACGGCAGCGCAACACTCCAAAGAGGTGCGCTTGCCGGAGTGGGCATCAGAACTCTTGCCGGACTTGGTCTTCTTCTTCCCCCCGGGAGCTTCAACGGCAGGTGACTTGCGATCTGTTGCGGCTGCCGCTTCCCGGTAGATCTTGTCGGCGCAGATAAGAGCATCCTTCTTGTCGCCAGGGACAGAGATGACGCTTATCGGGCCTGGCATCTTCAGCATGTTGTATGCGTAGTGAGAGGCTGCCATGAACTTGGCGAGTGCTGGACGGCCGAGTATCCCATTGTAAGGCAATGGAAAATCGGCAACGTCAAAAGTGACCCTCTCAGTCCTAAAGTTCAACTCGCTGCCAAATGTTACTGGCAACATGACCTTCCCCTTCGGCTTGCTCCTTCCCGGGTTGATTCCTTGGAATGTGCCGATCTCTTCAAGCTCGCTGTCAGGGATCTGGAGTTTCTGGAGTACAGCGGAGGAGATCAGTTTCAAGCCGGCCCCACCGTCAACTAGCATCTTAGTGACCTTGAGGTTGCGGATAGTTGGTGAAACCAACATCGGCGAGCACCCGACCGCAGTTGTGTGATCAGGGTGGTCCTCAATATCAAAGATGATAGGCGTGCTGGACCATTTCAGAAGCTTGCGTGACTCGACAGGCGGTTCCGCCGCATTGACTTCCCGCACCCACTGCTTGAGTTGGCGGTGCGAAGTATGCAGAGAAGCACCGCCGTCAACACACAAGACCTCTGTGGCTTTCTGGAACTCCTGCTCACTGGTCTCGACATCATCCATGTCTTCGTCGTTGTCGTCATCTTCATCCTTGTCGCGGCTGCGGGGATGTCTGTCTCCTTGCCGCTGCTTGGCCTTGCCGCGGCGTCCTCCCCGGCCGGCGCGCTTCTTGCCGGATTCTCCAGCGCCTCCTTGGGCCCTCTCCTTGTCGCGCCGCTCGTATTCAGCCTTTTGCTGCTGGACAAGCTGCTCGACCTTCTTGCAGCTCTGGAGGTCATGGCCCTTGGTGCGGTGGATCTTGCAGTACTGCTTGCCGGTGCCGTCCTGCTTGTCGGCGACCGCCACAGCCTGGCAGTTGGTGCATGCGGCAATCTCCTTGTCGGAGCTACCAGCTTTGGCTTTCTTGGCGCCACCTTCGTTGCCGGACTGCTCAATGACTAGCACATCTTTGCCTTTCTTCTTCCTGTTGTTCCGCCGCCGGTTTTTCTTTGCCGGGGCAGCATCCTCGCTGTCAGATCCTCCTGTTCCTGTATTCTCTCCGGGGAGTTTCCTCCCTTCCTCAGCACGTGCACACTTGTTGGCCAGGGCATACAGCTCACTGACGTCTCTGATCTTGCACATCGACATCTCCTCCCGCATCCTGCGGTTACGCATGTTCTGATGGAACGCGCTGATGACCGCAGCAGGGTGGACATCTGGGATGTTGCGCTGTATACGGCTGAATCTCTGAATGTACTTGCGCAGGGGCTCTCCTTCCTTCTGGGCGAGCAGGTGAAGGTCACTCTCTTGGCCATGAGGTTTGTGGCCGCCTGTAAAGGCGCCGACAAACTGATGGCATAGGTCTGCCCAGGAGGATATGGAGTTATCCGGCAAATGCATGAGCCAGGACCTGACGTTGGGCTTGAGCACCAGCGGGAAGTAGTTGGCAAGGATCTTGTCGTCCCGCCCCCCGGCAGCTTGCACCGCGATGGTGTAGATGCTGAGGAACTCCGACGGATGCGACTTGCCGTCGTACTTCTCTGGTACGTCTGGCTTGAAATTCTTCTTGCTCGGCCACTGGACTTGCCGCAGCTCACGAGTAAACGCAGGGCAACCTACCGCGTACGGCAAGTCGCCTGGTTCCCCTGGCGCATGCATGTCGACAGAGGGCCCAGCGCGCTGGTCTGATTGACGCCGCGCTTCTCTTCGGCGCTCGATGCGAGTATGAGCGTCTTCTTGCTGTCGTTCATGAAGAACTTGGCGCTGATCACGACGAGCTCGTGGATCTGATGACGCGGTGGAGTCGCTGTCGAGGTGGATCCGGCGAGTCGGCGATCTTGGCCTTCGGGGCGGAGAGTGCACAGTGGTTGCACCCCCACCGGTCTTGTCGCCACCGGCTCGTGCCTGGCTAACTTGCCGCGGCTGCGATGTACTCGGCTGCCGTGGAGTGTCGCCGTTGGCGAAGCCGATGAGACTTTGAATGGTGGCCCTTCAGTCGTCGATCTTGTCTGCCGCTGGAGGGTAGTCTAGGAGCAGTTGAGCTCGCGCCAAAGCTTCTGCTGAAGTGACGGGTGGCGGTGGCGAACGGTGTGAGGAGCGGGATATGCTCGGACTTCTAACTATGTTAGAAGGAGCAGTATCTCGTCCAGGCGACCGTGCCCCGCTCGTGCCAGCATGTTGGCGTGCATGCTGGTCTTGAGCACTCCGAGATCCACCAGCTCGATCGTGGTCCAGCAAATGTATGGCACCGTGAGTACCATGACGCTGCCGGTCCCGCGCCTCCTGGGATGGGTGCGGTGCATGTACGGACGCCGAGGTCTTGGAGTGCGCCCGGTCATTGTGGGAGCCGACTGCGCCGCCGATGGGCAGCGCAGCCTTGTCCTTGGACCTAGCAGCACCGTGAGCTCCCTCGTCGACGCCCGTTCTTCCGCCGGCGTCTACCCCACCAGCCGTTTGCCCCGACGGTGGTGGGTTCGGCGCGGACGGAGCAGCCGCCTCCGAAGCCTTCTTCTTCGGCGGCATGTCGATGAAGATGATGAAGATTTAGCTCGTGTGAACGCCGGATCAGGTTCACACAACCTCGATGCACCCCCTACCTGGCGCGCCAAAGATGTCGGGGAACTATTCCACGAGCACCTATGGGACCGGCGGACCGAGCCCCTTTCG
>NC_041388.1:629150960-629251433 GCF_002162155.2 Triticum dicoccoides | reverse complement strand
TCGCACGAAGAGCAGATCGAGGCGAAACAGGCGAGCAGTTTACCCAGGTTCGGGCCGCACGGATGCGTAAAACCCTACTCCTGCTTTGTAGTTTGTATTGAGTTCTTGCTCGGGAGCGCTGAGTGCTACAGTACAGACTAGCAGCTAACGAGACCGAGCGTGAGTGTTCTCTCCTCCCTCCCTCTCCTCTACGTTGCGCATGGGCCTCCTTTTATATGCTCAAGGGGTCACCGACAGGTGGCAACGTATACAAGGGTAAAAATGGAAAGGTGTTGCGGTTGGTACAGCTACCTGCTACAGTGTATCATACCTAACCCTGACGGCAGGGGACAAGGGCATTAAATGCCCGTCTGCGTCGCTCAAATAGTGCAAAAGGGACCGTCAGGGACGCCACCGCTCGCCATGATGGCAATCTTGTCAGCGCCGCTTACCACCGCGCACCGCTGGCTGCACAGCCTCCCGCCACGTACGCCTGGAAGGGTCCCAGAGCGACACGTTGGTGGATGTGCTGGAGCATGGGTATAGAGTGGTGGCTTGCCGCGGCAAATGCCTGGCCGCGGTCGTTGTCTTGTCGCGTCCGGGGGCTTGTCGCTCACCGGGCCTTGCCGGGACGCGTGGCGCGTCGCGGCAAGTTCCTTGAGATGCCTTGGTTGGCCTTCCTGGCAAGCTCCTCTTGCCGGGGTCTTGTCTCCTTGGCTTGGATACTTTGTCCTTGAATGGCTCCAAAGGAACCACGGAGGTCCTTGGCGGTCACCCGGCAAGCCTTGCCGTGGGATGCTGCGACTGCCCGTGCACAAGTTCGGGATACTAGGGTACCCCTACTCTAGTACACCGACAGGAGCCCCCGGGCCTGGGCCATACACGGTGCTGAGCGCTGTTGGGCCAGGCCCAAAACAGGGCACGGGCACGCGCGGCCTGGGTTACGCTATATCTCTCCCCGTATCCACCGCGCCCTCCCCGAACGGCACGCGTTGAATGCGGCGTCGTGGGAGAGATCGTGGGTGGTTTCTTTATTCGGAAAGGCGGAACATCCGCCCCCTCCCTTTTTATAAGCAGGGGAAACAGGGGTAGTTCGCCCATTCACCGGTTGCTACTCCAATCTCGGAAACCTCCGCCGCTCCCTCGTCTTCCCAAAGCTGAAAGAGAGCAGCGCCCCGCCCCCCATCGCCACCAGCACCAGCAACGCCATCGACCTCCTCCATCACTTCCGCCATGGCTCCGAGAGCCGACAAAGGGAAGGTTGTGAAGTCGACCGAGGCGCAGCGGCTTGCGGCGCTGCGAAAGGAGCGGGCAATCTTCCCCCCCAAGCTTGCCACGAGGGACCTGAGGGAGGATTACTACCTCTTCTGGTCGACGGAGACGCGAGCGCATCCGCGCACGAAGGTACTTCCAGCCGCCGCTTGGAAAACGGCTCCAAATGGATATCCTTTCTTCACCTTGTTCTTCTACTGCGGGGTCTGCCCGCCTTTCTCTGAGTTTTTCTGCGATATTATGAACACCTACAGGTTCCGCCTCCTTGACTTCACCCCCAATGCTGTCCTGACCATGGCAGTTTTCGCACATCTCTGCGAAAACTTTGTCGGAGTCTATCCAAATGTAGCCCTTTTTCGCCACTTCTTTATGCCCCGAGTAGAGAGAGGAGAGCCTTTATCCGGCGGAATCGCCTGGATCTCGAGGGCCAGCAAGAAGGACACTTATCTGGAGGGAGAGTTCCGTGGCAAGTGGGAGGAATGGAGAGCAGACTGGTGCTGGATTGTCGAGGAGAACCCGCAGCCGTTTACCGCCCGGCGCCAAGCCCCAGTAGCACGCGGCAGCGATTGGAGTGATGTGGCCCCGGAAGACGATAGGCTGAAGATTGCCGTCACCCGGATCCAACGCCTCAGGCTTGCCAGGCTCACTGTAGGCGCTGTTGGCGCAGATTTTCTTCGCTGCCGCATCGCCCCCCTGCAGGAACGAAGGAGACCCGCCTGGGAATTCAAGAATGTGGCGGATATCATGAGGCTGTGTCCGGGCCTCAACTTCAACTTCACTGTTCTGGAGCTTAACGCGATGCTCCAGGAGCTGTTCAAGTACGACCCTCAACATCCCGAAGTGTTCAGGTTGCCGAAGGGTGTCGTTCCGCTGTGCATAAACTCCGCGCTCGGCCGCATCCGTGCAATGATGCCGCTGTGCGATTCACATGGAATTGTCCCAACTTGGCAAGAGCCTGCAGACGACGTCGTGCAGGAGTTCTTTGACGGCTTGGTAGAAGTGCCGGTCCGCTCCGACGAAAAGAATAGCCTCACCCGCGACACCACCGATGCGGAGATGCAACGCATCGCCACCAGGCTGGAAGAGGCGGTGGCAGCCGCAGCCGCGGGCGAGTTTGGATTCACCGAGGAGGAGGCAGAGGCAGCAGAGGCGGCAAGCCGTACCGAGCGAGAGGGGGCGCGCAGAAAAACTCAGAGAAAGGTGGGCAGAGCCCGCAGTAGAAGAACAAGGCGAAGAAAGGATATCCATTTGGAGCCGTTTTCCAAGCGGCGGCTGGAAGTACCTTCGTGCGCGGATGCGCTCGCGTCTCCGTCGACCAGAAGAGGTAGTAATCCTCCCTCAGCTCCCTCGCGGCGAGCTTGGGGGGAAGATTGCCCGCTCCTTTCGCAGCGCCGCAAGCCGCTGCGCCTCGGTCGACTTCACAACCTTCCCTTTGTCGGCTCTCGGAGCCATGGCGGAAGTGGTGGAGGAGGTCGATGGCGTTGGTGGTGCTGGTGGCGATGGGGGGCGGGGCGCTGCTCTCTTTCAGCTTTGGGAAGACGAGAGAGCGGCGGAGGTTTCCGAGATTGGAGTAGCAACCGGCGAATGGGCGAACTACCCTTGTTTCCCCTGCTGATAAAAAGGGAGGGGGCGGACGTTCCGCCTTTCCGAATAAATAAACCACCCACGATCTCTCCCACGATGCCGCATTCAACGCGTGCCGTTCGAGGAGGGCGCGGTGGATACGGGGAGAGATACGGCGTAACCCAGGCCGCGCATGCCCGTGCCCTGTTTTGGGCCTGACCCAACAGCGCTCGGCACCGTGTATGGCCCAGGCCCGGGGGCTCCTGTCGGTGTACTAGAGTAGGGGTACCCTAGTATCCCGAACTTGTGCACGGGCAGTCGCAGCATCCCGCGGCAAGGCTTGCTGGGTGACCGCCAAGGACCTCCATGGTTCCTTTGGAGCCATTCAAGGACAAAGTATCCAAGCCAAGGAGACAAGACCCCGGCAAGAGGAGCTTGCCGGGAAGGCCAACCAAGGCATCTCAAGGAACTTGCCGCGACGCGCCACGCGTCCCGGCAAGGCCCGGTGAGCGACAAGCCCCCGGACGCGACAAGACAACAACCACGGCCAGGCGTTTGCCGCGGCAAGCCACCACTCTGTACCCACGCTCCAGCACATCCACCAACGTGTCGCTCTGGGACCCTTCCAGGCGTACGTGGCGGGAGGCTGTGCAGCCAGCGGTGCACGGTGGCAAGCGGTGCTGACAAGATTGCCATCGTGGCGAGCGGTGGCGTCCCGACGGTCCCTTTTGCACTATTTGAGCGACGCAGACGGGCATTTAATGCCCTTTTCCCCTGCCGTCAGGGTTAGGTATGATACACTGTAGTAGGTAGCTGTACCAACCGCAACACCTTTCCATTTTTACCCTTGTCTAAGTTGCCACCTGTCGGTGACCCCTTGAGCATATAAAAGGAGGCCCATGCGCAACATAGAGGGGGGGGAGGGAGGAGAGAACACTCACGCTCGGTCTCGTTAGCTGCTGGTGTGTACTGTAGCACTCAGCGCTCCCGAGCAAGAACTCAATACAAACCACAAAGCAGGAGTAGGGTTTTACGCATCCGTGCGGCCCGAACCTGGGTAAACTGCTCGCGTGTTTCGCCTCGATCTGCTCTTCGTGCGATCTCCGCCCCCCCTCCCCCCCTCCCGCCGAACCGAAAGGGGCTCGGTCCGCCGGTCCCATAGGTGCTCGTGGAATAGTTCCCCGACATCTTTGGCGCGCTAGGTAGGGGGTGCGTCGAGGTTGTGTGAACCTGATCTGGCGTTCACACGAGCTAAATCTTCATCGTCTTCATCGACATGCCGCCGAAGAAGAAGGCTTCGGAGGCGGCTGCTCCGTCCGCGCCGAACCCACCACCGCCGGGGCAAACGGCTGGTGGGGTAGACGCCGGCGGAAGAACGGGCGTCGTCGAGGGAGCTCACGGTGCTGCCAGGTCCAAGGACAAGGCTGCGCTGCCCATCGGCGGCACAGTCGGCTCCCACAACGACCGGGCGCACTCCAAGACCTCGGCGTCCCTACATGCACCGCGCCCATCCCAGGAGGCGCGGGACCGGCAGCGTCATGGTACTCACGGTGCCATACGTTTGCTGGACCAAGATAGAGCTGGTGGATCTCGGAGTGCTCAAGACCAGCATGCACGCCAACATGCTGGCATGAGCGGGGCACGGTCGCCTGGACGAGATACTGCTCCTTCTAACATAGTTAGAAGTCCGAGCATATCCCGCTCCTCACACCGTTCGCCGCCGCCACCCGTCACTTCAGCAGAAGCTTTGGCGCGAGGTCAACTGCTCCTAGACTACCCTCCAGCGGCAGACAAGATCGACGACTGGAGGGCCACCATTCAAAGTCTCATCGGCTTCGCCAACGGCGACACTCCACGGCAGCCGAGTACATCGCAGCCGCGGCAAGTCAGCCAGGCACGAGCCGGTGGCGACAAGACCGGTGGGGGTGCAACCACTGTGCACTCTCCGCCCCGAAGGCCAAGATCGCCGACTCGCCGGATCCACCTCGACAGCGACTCCACCGCGTCATCAGATCCACGAGCTCGTCGCGATCAGCGCCAAGTTCTTCATGAACGACAGCAAGAAGACGCTCGTACTCGCATCGAGCGCCAAAGAGAAGCGCGGCATCAATCAGACCAGCACGCTGGGCCCTCTGTCGACATGCATGCGCCAGGGGAACCAGGCGACTTGCCGTACGCGGTAGGTTGCCCTGCGTTTACTTGTGAGCTGCGGCAAGTCCAGTGGCCCAGCAAGAAGAATTTCAAGCCAGACGTACCAGAGAAGTACGACGACAAGTCGCATCCGTCGGAGTTCCTCAGCATCTACACCATCGTGGTGCAAGCTGCCGGGGGGCGGGACGACAAGATCCTTGCCAACTACTTCCCGCTGGTGCTCAAGCCCAACGTCAGGTCCTGGCTCATGCATTTGCCGGACAACTCCATATCCTCCTGGGCAGACCTATGCCATCAGTTTGTCGGCGCCTTTACAGGCGGCCACAAACCTCATGGCCAAGAGAGTGACCTTCACCTGCTCGCCCAGAAGGAAGAAGAGCCCCTGCGCAAGTACATTCAGAGATTCAGCCGTATACAGCGTAACATCCCAGATGTCCACCCTGCCGCGGTCATCAGCGCGTTCCATCAGAACGTGCGTAACCGCAGGATGCGGGAGGAGATGGCGATGTGCAAGATCAGAGACGTCAGTGAGCTGTATGCCCTGGCCGACAAGTGTGCACGTGCTGAGGAAGGGAGGAAACTCCCCGGAGAGAATACATGAGCAGGAGGATCTGATAGCGAGGATACTGCCCCGGCAAAGAAAAACTGGCGACGGAACAACAGGAAGAAGAAAGGCAAAGATGTGCTAGTCATTGAGCAGTCCAACAACGAAGGTGGCGCCAAGAAAGCCAAAGCTGGTAGCTCCGACAAGGAGATTGCCGCATGCACCAACTGCCAGGCTGTGGCGGTCGCCGACAAGCAGGACGGCACCGGCAAGCAGTACTGCAAGATCCACCGCACCAAGGGCCATGACCTCCAGAGCTGCAAGAAGGTTGAGCAGCTTGTCCAGCAACAAAAGGCTGAATACGAGCGGCGCGACAAGGAGAGGGCCCAAGGAGGCGCTGGAGAATCCGGCAAGAAGCGCGCCGGCTAGGGAGGACGCCGCGGCAAGGCCAAGCAGCGGCAAGGAGACAGACCTCCCCGCGGCCGCGACAAGGATGAAGATGACGGCGACGACGAAGACATGGATGATGTCGAGACCAGTGAGCAGGAGTTCCAGAAAGCCACAGAGGTCTTGTGCGTTGACGGCGGTGCTTCTCTGCATACTTCGCACCACCAACTCAAGCAGTGGGTGCGGGAAGTCAATGCGGCGGAACCGCCTGTCGAGTCACGCAAGCTTCTGAAATGGTCCAGCATGCCTATCATCTTTGATATTGAGGACCACCCTGATCGCACAACTGCGGTCGGGTGCTTGCCGATGTTGGTTTCACCAACTATCCGCAACCTCAAGGTCACTAAGATGCTAGTTGACGGCGGGGCCGGCTTGAACCTGATCTCCTCCGCTGTACTCCAGAAACTCCAGATCCCTGACAGCGAGCTTGAAGAGACCGGCACATTCCAAGGAATCAACCCGGGAAGGAGCAAGCCGAAGGGGAAGGTCACGTTGCCAGTAACATTTGGCAGCGAGTTGAACTTCAGGACTGAGAGGGTCACTTTTGACGTTGCCGATTTTCCATTGCCTTACAATGGGATACTCGGCCGTCCAGCACTCGCCAAGTTCATGGCAGCCTCTCACTATGCATACAACATGCTGAAGATGCCAGGCCCGATAAGCGTCATCTCTGTCCCTGGCGACAAGAAGGATGCTCTTATCTGCGCCGACAAGATCTACCGAGAAGCGGCAGCCGCAACAGATCGCAAGTCACCTGCCGTTGAAGCTCCCAGGGGGAAGAAGAAGACCAAGGCCGGCAAGAGTTCTGATGCCCACTCCGGCAAGCGCACCTCTTCGGAGTGCTGCGCTGCCGTCGAGGACGCACCATCGAGCTCCACCGGCAAGTGTAAGAAGACAATGGCAGCTCCGCCAGAGACCAAGAAGGTGTCCACCAAGGAGGACGGCACTGGTGGTACCTTCACCATCAGTGCCACTCTTGACCCTAAATAGGAAAGCGCGCTCATTGCTTTCCCGCGGGCGAACGTCGACGTGTTTGCGTGGCAACCGTCTGACATCCCCGGTGTTCCCAGGAAAGTAATTGAGCACCATCTTGCCGTTTGTCCTCATGCGCGGCCCGTCAAGCAGAAGGTCAGGAAGCAAGCAGTGGAGCATCAAGAATTCATCGCAAAAGAGATCAAGAAATTGGAAGCAGCAGGCCTTGTCAGAGGAGTGCTCCATCCTACGTGGTTGGCCAATCATGTAGTCGTGCGCAAGGCAAACGGGAAATGGAGGCTTTGCATCGACTTTACCGATGTTAATAAAGCTTGTCCCAAAGACCCATTTCCCTTGCCTCGCATTGGCCAGATTGTTGACTCCACGGCCGGATGTGACTTGCTTTCATTTCTTGACGCATACTCAGGATACCATCAAATCTTCATGACAGAAGAGGATGAGGAGAAGACCGCATTCATCACTCCATGTGGCACGTACTGTTTCATACGGATGCCTTTCGATTTAAAAAATGCTGGTTCAACATTTGCAAGGGTAGTCCATGTCGCTCTTGAGCCACAAATACATAGAAATGTGGAAGCCTACATGGATGACATAGTGGTCAAGAGCAAGGACAAGGCAACTCTGATTCAAGATTTAGACGAGACCTTTACAAATCTGCGCAAGATCAGCCTCAAGCTCAACCCCGAGAAGTGTGTGTTTGGAGTCCCCTCCGGCAAGCTTCTCGGGTTCTTCGTGTCTCAGCGGGGGATTGAAGCCAATCCCGACAAGATCAAGGCCATTGAGCAGATTGAAGCACCAAAGCGCGTCAAGGATGTACGAAGACTTGCCGGTTGCGTGGCTGCTCTCAGCAGGTTTATCTCTAGATCTGCTGAGCGCGCCCTGCCGTTTTTCAAAATATTGAAAAAGGCAGGTCCAATGAAATGGACTCCGGAAGCGGAGGTTGCGCTGCAGGACTTGAAGAGATACCTGTCCTCCACTCCAACACTTGTCGCACCTAAGCCACAAGAGAAGTTGCTGATGTATATAGCGGCAACCAATCAAGTGGTTAGTGCTGCGTTAGTAGCAGAGAGGGAGGCAGATGACGAACCAGCAACCACGGCAGGCGCATCCAGCAACAAGCAGGGGGCTTCCCCGACAAGCTCTGGTCCCGACAAGGATGGATCTGCGCAAACGCGCGAGGAGATACAGAAGAGAATGGTACAGCGCCCAGTTTACTTTGTCAGTTCCCTTCTGCAGGGGGCTAGGTCAAGGTACTCTGGCGTGCAGAAATTGCTTTTCGGCCTTCTCATGGCCTCGAGAAAGTTGCGCCATTACTTCCAAGCACATGAGATCACAGTTGTCACTCGTTTTCCGCTGAAGAGGGTACTACAGAATCCAGAAGCGACAAGCAGGATTGTTGAGTGGGCACTGGAACTGTCAAGCTTTGGCCTCAAGTTTGAGAGTACTTCAACTATCCAAAGCAGAGCATTGGTAGAATTCATAGCAGAGTGGACGCCAACACCAGATGAAGAAATTCCAGAAACGAGCATCCCCGTCGAGGAAGCAAGCAAAGAGTGGCTGATGTACTTTGATGGTGCCTTTTCGCTGCAAGGCGCCGGCACTGGCGTGCTGCTTGTCGCACCCACCGGAGAGCACCTCAAGTACGTAGTCCAGATGCACTTTCCCAAGGAGCAAGCAACAAACAATACAACAGAGTATGAAGGCTTGCTTGCCGGTCTCAGGATCGCGGCAGACCTTGGGATCAAGAAGCTCATTGTCAGGGGTGACTCGCAGCTTGTCGTCCGCCAAGTGAACAAGAGCTATCAGAGTCCGTTGATGGAAGCCTACGTTGACGAAGTGAGAAAGCTAGAAGAGCACTTTGACGGCCTACAGATGGAGCATGTTCCAAGAGCTCAGAATGACATTGCCGATGGCCTATCAAAGTGTGCCGCACTTAAGTTACCTGTGGAACCAGGGATCTTTGTGCTCAAGCTGACTCGACCGTCCGTAACGCCATTAGCTGGACAGAGCAAGAAGAGGAAGTTGATTTCTGGTGACTATTTTCCGGCAGAGCTTCCCGAAGCCGCCGCCAAGAAGGTGCCCAAGATCAACACCAAGAGTGCTGAGGAGCAGTCTGCTCCGGCAAGCCCTAGGGTTTGTTCCGTTGAAGCAGAGGTTCCTGACAAGTTTTGCTCCGCCAAGCTTGCCGGGGAACGTCAAGCTCCGGCTGAGCCGCAGGTTCTCGCCGTAGAAGCGGATGTTCCCGCAGCAGCAGATGTGCCTTTAGTCCTTGTTGTCGAGCCACAAGCTCCAGCATGGGCACAACAAATTGTCCGTTTCCTTCAGACAGGAGAACTTCCCGAAGAGCAAGAAGAAGTGGAAAGAGTAGCCCGACAGTCAAGTATGTACCAGTTTGTCGACAACACACTGTACCGAAGAAGACTCAACGGCGTGAAATTGAAGTGTATTCACCGGGAAGATGGACAGAAGCTGTTGGCAGAGATACATGGAGGCATATGTGGTCACCACATTGGCGCAAGAGCACTTGCTGGCAAAGCATTCAGGCAAGGTTTCTTTTGGCCGACAGCCCTCCAGGATGCAACTGCACAAGTAACCAAGTGTGAAGCGTGCCAGTTCTATTCCAAGCAGATACACCAGCCAGCTCAAGCTCTCCAGACGATCCCTTTATCCTGGCCATTTTCGGTCTGGGGGCTTGACATCCTCGGCCCCTTTCCCCGAGCAGTCGGGGGCTTTGAGTACTTGTACGTTGCAATCGACAAGTTCACAAAGTGTCCGGAAGTGGAAGCAGTGAGGAAGGTGACAGCACAGTCAGCAGTCAAGTTCTTCGGGTCGATTGTTTGCCGCTTCGGAATCCCTAACAGGATAATCACCGACAACGGTACGCAATTCACGAGCCGCACCTTCATGCAGTACGTCCAAGATCTTGGCGCCAAGGTCTGCTTCACTTCTGTTGCTCACCCGAGAAGCAACGGTCAAGCGGAGAGGGCAAATGATGAAGTGCTGCGTGGGCTCAAGACCAAGACTTTCGACAGGCTGCACAAGTGCGGAAGAAACTGGATTGAGGAGCTGCCGGTGGTTCTTTGGTCGATCAGGACGACGCCAAATCGAGCCACTGGCCAGACACCTTTCGCTCTAGTCTATGGAGCAGAGGCAGTTCTCCCCACGGAACTCGTATACGGGTCACCTCGAGTGCTCGCTTATGATGATCTTGAGCAAGAGCAGCTGCGACAAGATGACGCGCTGCTCCTTGAGGAAGACCGTCTTCAGGCTGCTGTACGAGCTGCTCGCTACCAGCAAGCTTTGCGCCGCTACCATAGCCGCAAAGTTAACGCGAGAAGTCTCGAGGGATGCGACCTTGTTCTTCGGCGTGTTCAGTCCGCCAAGAATTCCAACAAGTTGACGCCGAAGTGGGAAGGCCCTTACCGGGTGAAACGCGTCACTAGGCCTGGCGCTGTCCGCCTTGAGACCGAAGATGGCATTCCGGTGAGCAACTCCTGGAACATTGGGCATCTTCGTAAGTTTTACCCGTAAGGCGCGGTTGCTGGAACCCATTCCGGCAACGACCTTTTGTACAAGTCTTGCCGCTGTTGCATGTAATCCTTTATACAAAGCCGGGCGCAGACCCCGTGCATAAAGCTCATGTGCTCCGCACATCTTGTCAATTTCATGCTTTCTATTTTTTTCATGTGTTATCTGACACTTTGTGCAGCACCTAACCCCGGTAAGCAACAACGAGCCATAAGGCTCCATATCTTTATTTTCTCCTCTTTCTTTTTTCTCAAGGAAAGGAAAGTTCCCTCGCCCACAAGTTTGCCGGGGGGGGGGGAAGGAGAAGATAATGGTATGGACCAGGCGTCATTCAAGAAAGTTTCGCCTTACCGGGAAGCAAACAACAGAAAAGCTAAGTTGCCAAAGTTTGAGCAATCAGATTTTTTAAATTTTTAAGTTATCTTCCTTGAACGACCATGCTTTGTATGGAAAACCTGTGCGCGGAGGAACCAACTCGTAGCTAGTTGCGCCCTTACTTTGTTTCGAGTCCGCTCAACAACTTACATGAGCTGCGACTAGTTGCGACAAGGTTTCTTGTCGGTAGCGGCACCGCCAGCAGGCTGCTGACGTCTCGCACTCAGCGCTCGCGGCTAAGGTGCCTGCGCCGGCAAGTTCCCTAAAAGCGTAGGGCAAAAACATACAAAGGAAGGAATCAAGTAAAGGAGATAACATTGCAATCATTACCCGGAATAGAGTTATATTACAAGGTAGCTTGTCGCGGCTCTAACAGATTGTTCTCATAACATGACCAGCAGCGACAAGAAAAGAAGAAAACGGGCGGCCTGGTCTACGCGATCGCCCTCAATCCTCTTGATCCCGCTCACCTTGTCCACAACGGGTGCGACAAGGGTCTTGAGTGCCTCCAGATCAGCATCCGGCGGCAGGGTCTTGAGGACGTTGGTGAGGTTGAGGCCCGGGTTGCGGAAGGCCACCTTCACCAACACCTTTTGAAGAGCTCCCGCGCAGATCTTGCGCGACTCGTCGGCCAGCTGCTTTGGGATCCTCTCCCGGAGTCGCTGGAGGGCCGTCGCCACGCCTTTGAAGAACAAGATGAGCTTGGCGCTGGGTTGGAGGTTCTCATCGGAGGGATACCCGAGATCCTCCATCCCCAGCTGCGCCAGCTCCCTGTCAATGTCTGCGGCAACATTCACGAGACCCTCCGTCCAGTGCTCCACATTCTCCCTAAAAGTGTTCTGGGCGGCAGCGGCACTCGCCAGCAGCGCCTTGTCAGCCTTGACCTCCTCCTTCAAGGCCGCCTCCTGCTCCCTGGCGCCGTCCAGCGTCTTGATCAAAGTAGTCAGCTTCAACTCAAGATCTGCGTTGGAGTCCTTGGCGGCGCTAAGCTCCTTGCCCTTCTCGGCGAGACGAGCCTGCAGCTCTGAGTGGCTGTAGGCATCCTTCTCCCGCTCACGCTTGAGCGCGACAAGCTCTTCACTGCTCGCCTTGAGATCGGCCTCCAGCTGCGCCACCTTCGTCTCCAGCTCCTTCTTGGCGGCCTCGGCAGCTGCGGCAGCATCCTCCGCTTGCTTGAGGGCTCCGCCGAATGTTCGCTCGCGCGCGGCAAGCTCCTCCTCGTGGCTGTCAAGGCTGACCTTCCGCTGCGCCAGCTCGCCCTCCTGCGCAGACAGCTTTTCAGCGGCAAGCCGCTGTTGCTCTTCGACTTCAGCCCTCTCGAGGAGGAAGGCCTTCTGCTCCTCGGCGAGTTGTGCCCGCTCCTCTCCCAGGGACCGGAGAGCTTCCTGGTTGAAACCCCGGAGCTCCTCCGCGTGCTTTTCGATGTCCACTCCCGCCTTCGCAACAAGCGCCTCGCGGGATTCCAGCTTGGCTTGCCGGGCACGGTAGAGCGACACCAGCTTCCGCAGCAGCCGCTCCTCCTCAGGCTCGCTGCCGCTGCTGCTCGACGCGTCAACCAGCGTCAGCCCAGCGGAGGCGAGCACCTCTCCGCCGAAGCTCTCTCCTTCGACCGGCGCCCTAGAGCTTGACGCCCAGGGGAGGTTGATGAAGACGCCATCGCCGGCCTTTAAGTAGACGCCTGGCTGGGGCTCTTCAGAGCCTGATGCTGCGGCAGAGGCGGAGGGATCGGCGGTCGGCGTAGCGCCTGGCGCTCCTACGGCCTCAGGGCCGTCAGCACGATCGCCAGACCCCCCGCCTGCTTCTGCGGCGGCAGCTTTGGCAGCCTCTGCGCCGGCGGGATCGTCAGCGCCGCTGCTTCTTCGGTGGCAGCAGCGTCGTCGGCGGCAACCTCGGTCTCCATCGGCTCCGCAGCAGATGGGTCTAACGGCCGGAAAAGGGAGAAGAGTCAAGCAAATATCCAAAAGAAAAGAAGATCAAAAGAAGAAGAACCCAAGGGAAGTTTTGAAGCGAGAGGATTACCTGTACCGGGCTCTGCAGTCGTGGTCTCCGCCGCCGAGGGGCCGCTGGTGCTCTCCCTTGCCGGAGACTTCTCCCTTGCCGGAGAACTCTCCCTTGCCGGAGAACTCTCCCTTGCCGGAGACCTCTCCCTTGCCGGAGGACTCTCCCTTGGCATTTCGGGGGCGGCCTCCGGGCGCTCCTGGTGGGGCTGCTCTGCTCCTACACAAACCAACAGTCAGATGTCAGCAAAGAAAGAGTATCCATGCGCGCCTAACAGTGGAAAGCGAACCATATACTTACGCTGGGGGCTGCTCTGGAGAACAGTTGCCGGGTCCGGCAAGGTTTTCTCGGACGCACCCCCTGCTGTCGCGGTGGGTTCGTCCTCGATGACAATCACCGGGACCTTGGCTCTCTTCACTGCTCTCTGGGCCAGAGTCCTAAAAAGGAATAAGTTCAAAGTAAAGCAAATAAAATACAAGACAAAACAACAAGAATTGAAGAACTACAAGTACAACAAGAGAATCTTACTCTTCTTCTTCCTCGTCGGAGCTGAATGCGGAGAAGTCGAAGTCCGGCTCACGTCCGGCGCGAGGAGGCGGAGGAGTAGGTTCCCTTGGCCGCTTGGCGGGAACAGTGGCGGTGGTCTGAGACGACCCCGCTCCGGCTGCCGCCGCGGCGTGAGAAACGGCAGGAGCAGAAGCGGTGGTCCGGGTGGACCCCGCTCCAGTTGCCGCACCAGCGTGAGGTGCTCTCGCGGCAACAGTGCTTGCCGCGATGGAGCGTGTCGCGCGGCGCGGCAACTGTTGACTCGCCCGCCGCCCCACTATGTCCCCGGCCTTGCGGAGACGCCTTCTTGGTGGAGCTGGGGGCTCTGCTTGCGGCGAGCTATCTGAGGATGAGGAGGAAGAGGAGTTGATCTCCAACGAGCCGCTCGTATCCTCGGCGGGCTCGCTCGACTCGACGTCAGGCCCGGCAAGCTCTTCTCCGCCGGCAAGCCCCTCTCGCTCGGTACGGCTTGCCGCCTCTGCTGCCTCTGCCTCCTCCACGGTGAATCCAAACTCGCCCGTGGCTGCGGCTGCCGCCGCCTCTTCCAGCCTGGTGGCGATGCGTTGCATCTCCGCATCGGTGGTGTCGCGGGTGAGGCTATTCTTTTCGTCGGAGCGGACCGGCACTTCTACCAATCCGTCAAAGAACTCCTGCATGACGTCGTCTGCAGGCTCTTGCCAAGTTGGGACAATTCCATGTGAATCGCACAGCGGCATCATTGCACAGATGCGGCCGAGCGCGGAGTTGTTGCACAGCGGAACGACACCCTTCGGCAACCTGAACACTTCGGGATGTTGAGGGTCGTACTTGAACAGCTCCTAGAGCATCGCGTTAAGCTCCAGAACAGTGAAGTTGAAGTTGAGGCCCGGACGCAGCCTCATGATATCCGCCGCATTCTTGAATTCCCAGGCGGGTCTCCTTCGTTCCTGCAGGGGGGCGATGCGGCGACGAAGAAAATCTGCGCCAACAGCGCCTACAGTGAGCCCGGCAAGCCTGAGGCATTGGATTCGGGTGACGGCAATCTTCAGCCTATCGTCTTCTGGGGCCACATCACTCCAATCGCTGCCGCGTGCTACTGGGGCTTGGCGCCGGGCGGTAAATGGCTGCGGGTTCTCCTCGACAATCCAGCACCACTCTGCTCTCCATTCCTCCCACTTGCCGCGGAACTCTCCCTCCAGATAAGTGTCCTTCTTGCCGGCCCTCGAGATCCAGGCGATTCCGCCGGATAAAGGCTCTCCTCTCTCTACTCGGGGCATAAAGAAGTGGCGAAAAAGGGCTACATTTGGATAGACTCCGACAAAGTTTTCGCAGAGATGTGCGAAAACTGCCATGGTCAGGACAGCATTGGGGGTGAAGTCAAGGAGGCGGAACCCGTAGGTGTTCATAATATCGCAGAAAAACTCAGAGAAAGGCGGGCAGAGCCCACAGTAGAAGAACAAGGCGAAGAAAGGATATCCATTTGGAGCCGTTTTCCAAGCGGCGGCTGGAAGTACCTTCATGCGCGGATGCGCTCGCGTCTCCGTCGACCAGAAGAGGTAGTAATCCTCCCTCATCTCCCTCGCGGCGAGCTTGGGGGGAAGATTTCCCGCTCCTTTAGCAGCGCCGCAAGCCGCTGCGCCTCGGTCGACTTCACAACCTTCCCTTTGTCGGCTCTCGGAGCCATGGCAGAAGTGGTGGAGGATGTCGACGGCGTTGGTGGTGCTGGTGGCGATGGGGGGCGGGGCGCTGCTCTCTTTCAGCTTTGGGAAGACGAGGGAGCGGCGGAGGTTTCCGAGATTGGAGTAGCAACCGGTGAATGGGCGAACTACCCCTGTTTCCCCTGCTTATAAAAAGGGAGGGGGCGGACGTTCCGCCTTTCCGAATAAAGAAACCACCCACGATCTCTCCCACGATGCCGCATTCAACGCGTGCCGTTCGGGGAGGGCGCGGTGGATACGGGGAGAGATACGGCATAACCCAGGCCGCGCGTGCCCGTGCCCTGTTTTGGGCCTGGCCCAACAGCGCTCGGCACCGTGTATGGCCCAGGCCCGGGGGCTCCTGTCGGTGTACTAGAGTAGGGGTACCCTAGTTTCCCGAACTTGTGCACGGGCAGTCGCAGCATCCCGCGGCAAGGCTTGCCGGGTGACCGCCAAGGACCTCCGTGGTTCCTTTGGAGCCATTCAAGGACAAAGTATCCAAGCCAAGGAGACAAGACCCCGGCAAGAGGAGCTTGCCGTGAAGGCCAACCAAGGCATCTCAAGGAACTTGCCGCGACGCGCCACGCGTCCCGGCAAGGCCCGGTGAGCGACAAGCCCCCGGACGCAACAAGACAACGACCGCGGCCAGGCGTTTGCCGCGGCAAGCCACCACTCTGTACCCACGCTCCAGCACATCCACCAACGTGTCGCTCTGGGACCCTTCCAGGCGTACGTGGCGGGAGGCTGTGCAGCCAGCGGTGCACGGTGGCAAGCGGCGCTGACAAGATTGCCATCGTGGCGAGCGGTGGCGTCCCTGACGGTCCCTTTTGCACTATTTGAGCGATGCAGACGGGCATTTAATGCCCTTGTCCCCTGCTGTCAGGGTTAGGTATGATACACTGTAGCAGGTAGCTGTACCAACCGCAACACCTTTCCATTTATACCCTTGTCTACGTTGCCACCTGTCGGTGACCCCTTGAGCATATAAAAGGAGGCCCATGCGCAACGTAGAGGGGAGGGAGGGAGGAGAGAACACTCACGCTCGGTCTCGTTAGCTGCTGGTGTGTACTGTAGCACTCAGCGCTCCCGAGCAAGAACTCAATACAAACCACAAAGCAGGAGTAGGGTTTTACGCATCCGTGCGGCCTGAACCTGGGTAAACTGCTCGCGTGTTTCGCCTCGATCTGCTCTTCGTGCGATCTTCGCCCCCCCCCCCTCGCCGAACCGAAAGGGGCTCGGTCCGCCGGTCCCATAGGTGCTCGTGGAATAGTTCCCCGACAATTATGATTGAATTTTATTTATAAGAATGATCATGATGCCATCATGTCCGTATTTTATTTTTATCGACACCTTCATCTCTAAACATGTGGACATATTTTTCAATTTCAGCTTTTAGCTTGAGGACAAGCGAGGTCTAAGCTTGGGGGAGTTGATACATCCATTTTGCATCATGCTTTTATATCAATATTTATTGCATTATGGGCTGTTATTTCACATTATGTCACAATACTTATGGGTATTCTCTCTTGTTTTACAAGGTTTACATAAGGAGGGAGAATGCCGGCAGCTGGAATTCTGGGCTGGAAAAGGAGAAAATATTAGAGACCTATTCTGCACAACTCCAAAAGTCCTGAAACTCCACGGAACACCTTATAATAAATAATGAAAAATCCTCGCCAAAGATGAAGACCAGGGGGGCCACACCCTTGTCACGAGGGTGGGGGCGCGCCCCCTACCTCGTGGGCCCCCTGGTGGCTCTCCGATGACCATCTTCTCATATATGAAGTCTTTCGTCGAGAAAAAAATAAGGAGCAACCTTTCGGGACTAAACTCCGCCGCCACGAGGCGGAACCTTGGCGGATCCAATCTTGAGCTCCGGCAGAGCTGTTCTGCCGGGGAAAGTTCCCTCCCGGAGGGGGAAATCATCACCATCGTCATCACCAACGCTCCCCTCATCAGGAGAGGGCAATCTCCATCAACATCTTCATCAGCACCATCTCATCTCAAAACCCTAGTTCATCTCTTGTATCCAATTCTTGTCTCCAAGTCCGGGATTGGTGCTAGTAGGTTGCTAGTAGTGTTAATTACCCCTTGTAGTTGATGCTAGTTGGTTTAATTGGTGGAAGATCATATGTTTAGATCCTTTATGCATATTAATACCCCTCTGATTATGAACATGTTTATGCTTTGTGAGTAGTTACGTTTGTTCCCGAGGACAAGGGAGAAGTCTTGCTATTAGTAGTCATGTGAATTTGGTATTCGTTCAATATTTTGATGAGATGTATGTTGTCTAGCCTCTAGTGGTGTGATGTGAACGTCGACTACATAACACTTCACCATTATTTGGGCCTAGAGGAAGGCATTGGGAAGTAATAAGTAGATGATGGGTTGCTAGAGTGACAGAAGCTTAAACCCTAGTTTATGTGTTGCTTCGTAAGGGGCTAATTTGGATCCATATGTTTCATGCTATGGTTAGGTTTACCTTAATACTTTTGTTGTAGTTGCGGATGCTTGCAATAGAGGTTAATCATAAGTGGGATGCTTGTTCAATTAAGAACAGCACCCAAGCACCGGTCCACCCACATGTCAAAATATCAAAGTACCAAACGCGAATCATATGAATGTGATGAAAACTAGCTTGACGATATTCCCATGTGTCCTCGGGAACGCTTTTCCTTATATAAGAGTTTGTCCAGGCTTGTCCTTTGCTACAAAAAGGATTGGGCCACCTTGCTGCAGTTTATTTACTTTTGTTACTTGTTGCTCGTTACAAATTATCTCATTACAAAACTATCTGTTACCACTTATTTCAGTACTTGCAGAGAATACCTTGCTGAAAACCGTTTATCATTTCCTTCTGCTCCTCGTTGGGTTCGACACTCTTACTTATCGAAAGGACTATGATAGATCCCCTATACTTGTGGGTCATCAACCTTCCCTTTTTATGCGAATTTAATGATAATAAAACCTTGGCTTCTTATGCTAATGGTATATATGATTACTATGATGTGGAACAAATAGAAGAATTTGTTGCTTTTATGGGTGCTTATGAAATTGAATCTATGTTTAAAGAGTTTGAAGATTTTGATGATTCGGTTTATAGACCTGAAAATTTAGCTATCCTTAAATATTGTTATGAGAATTATGAATACAATTCTGATATTAATGCGCTTATTAAGAAAGTCTCCGCTGTCCAAGAAGAGATTAATATTTTGCAGGAATCTATGGAAGAAGAAGTTGATGAAACTGTGAGCTCATTGGATGAAAAAGATGAGGAGGAGAGCGAAGAACAAAAGGAGGAAGAGCGGATTGATCACCCGTGCCCACCTTCTAATGAGAGTAACTCTTCAACTCATACATTGTTTAATTCCCCTTCATGCTTACCGAAGGATGAATGCTATGATAATTGCTATGATCCCGTTGATTCTTTTGAAATATCCCTTTTTGATGATGCTTGCTATGCTTGTGGCCAAGATGCCAATATGAATTATGCTTATGGAGATGAACTTGCTATAGTTCCTTATGTTAAACATGAAATTGTTGCTATTGCATCCACGCATGATAGTCCTATTATCTTTTTGAATTCTCCCGACTACACTATATCGGAGAAGTTTGCACTTATTAAGGATTATATTGATGGGTTGCATCTTACTAATACAAATGATGATTTTGATGAATATAATATGCATGTGCTTTCTGCTCCTACTTGCAATTATTATGAGAGAGGAACTATATCTCCACCTCTCTATGTTTCCAATACGATAAAATTGCAAGAAACTGTTTATACTATGCACTGGCCTTTACTATGTGTGCATGAATTGTTCTTTTATGACATGCCGATGCATAGGAAGAGAGTTAGACTTCGTTGTTACATGATATATGTTACTTTGTGCTCACTACTAAATGCCAAATCATTGTTAATTACAATTTGCTTTGATATACCTTGGGATCCGGGTGGATCCATTACTTGAGCACTATATGCCTAGCTTAATGGCTTTAAAGAAAGCGCTGCCAGGGAGACAACCCGGAAGTTTTAGAGAGTCATTTATTTCTGTTGAGTGCTTTCATATAGTTTAAAAACAACAAAAATAAAGAGGGGAACCCAAAACTTTTTCAAAAAAGGAAAGTGAAAGTGAGAAAGACAAGCATTGTTGAAGTGGGAGAGCTCCTTGAACTTTGTTCATGCTCACGGCAACTTTGTGAATCTTGATTACAGAAACTTTTCAACAAAAAATAATTATCCCCTTTTACAATTCCATTGTATTATAAAAATAATGTGCCAAGGTTTGCGTTTAGGATGTTTACATTTGCTTGATGGTCTGTACGGTGCAGGACAGAAACTTTGGTTGCAGTGCGTGATTTTACATTTTTAGCTGGAACGTCAAATGGTTCTGATTCTTTTTGAACTGTCTCTCTATACAAATTTTTTATTTTTCCAAAAAAATTCAGAATTGTTCAAGTATCAGAAGTACGGTCAATGTTCAGATTATTACCGACTGCTGTTTTAGATAGATTTTGTTTTTGATGCATAGTTTGCTTGTTTTGATGAAACTATCCATTTATATCAGTGGATTAAGCCATAAAAAGGTTATATTACAGTAGACACAATGAAAAAACAAAATATGAATTGTTTTGCAACAGTACTTAGAGTAGTGATTTGCTTTATTATACTAACGGATCTGACCGAGTTTTCTGTTGAAGTTTTGTGTGGATGAAGTGTTCGATGATCGAGAAGGTCTCGATGTGAGAAGAAGGAAGAGAGGCAAGAGCTCAAGCTTGGGGATGCCCGAGGCACCCCAAGTAAATATTCAAGGAGACTCAAGCGTCTAAGCTTGGGGATTCCCTGGAAGGCATCCCCTCTTTCTTCAACAAGTATCACTATGTTTTCGGATTCGTTTCGTTCATGCGATATGTGCAATCTTGGAGCGTCTTTTGCATTTAGTTTTCATTTTTCTTTTATACACCATGCTGGTATGAGGTAGTCCTTGGTTGATTTATAGAATGCTCTATGCACTTCACTTATATCTTTTGAGTATGGCTTTATAGAATGCTTCATGTGCTTCACTTATATCATTGAAGTTTGGATTGCCTGTTTCTCTTTACATAGAAAACCACCATTTGTAGAATGCTCTTTTGCTTCACTTATATTTTTTAGAGCGTGGGCATATCTTTTGTAGAAATAATTAAACTCTCTTGCTTCACTTATATCTATTTAGAGAGATGATAGGAATTGGTCATTCACATGGTTAGTCATAAAATCCTACATAAAACTTGTACATCACTGAATATGATATGCTTGATTCCTTGCAATAGTTTTGCGATATAAAGATGGTGATATTAGAGTCATGCTATTGGGTAGTTGTGGATTGTATAAATACTTGTGTTGAGGTTTGTGATTCCCGTAGCATGCACGTATGGTGAACCATTATGTAACGAAGTTGGAGCATGAGGTATTTATTGATTGTCTTCCTTATGAGTGGCGGTCGGGGACGAGCGATGGTCTTTTCCTACCAATCTATCCCCCTAGGAGCATGCACATAGTACTTTGTTTCGATAGCTAATAGACTTTTGCAATAAGTATGTGAGTTCTTTATGACTAATGTTGAGTCCATGGATTATATGCACTCTCACCCTTCCACCATTGCTAGCCTCTCTAGTACTGCGCAACTTTCGCCGGTACCATAAACCCACCATATACCTTCCTCAAAACAGCCACCATACCTACCTATCATGGCATTTCCATAGCCATTCCGAGATATATTGCCATGCAACTCTCATCATCATCATATACATGACTTGAGCATTCATTGTCATATTGCTTTGCATGATCGTAAGATAGCTAGCATGATGTTTTCATGGCTTGTCTGTTTTTTGATGTCATTGCTACACTAGATCATTGCACATCCCGGTACACCGCCGGAGGCATTCATATAGAGTCATATATTTGTTCTAGATATCGAGTTGTAATATTGAGTTGTAAGTAAATAGAAGTGTGATGATCATCATTATTAGAGCATTGCCCCAGTGAGCATTGCCACAAGTCGGGATGAGACTCCAGACGAAAAAAATAACAAAAAAAAGAGAAAGGCCAAAAGAGAGAGAGAGAGAGAGAGAAAGCCCAAAAAAATAATAAAAAAATAATAAAAATGAGAGAAAAAGAGAGAAGGGGCAATGTTACTATCCTTTTACCACACTTGTTCTTCAAAGTAGCACCATGTTCTTCATATAGAGAGTCTCTTGAGTTATCACTTTCATATACTAGTGGGGATTTTCATTATAGAACTTGGCTTGTATATTCCTATGATGGGCTTCCTCAAACGCCCGAGGTCTTCATGAGCAAGCAAGTTGGATGCACACCCACTTAGTTTCAGTTTGAGCTTTCATACACTTATAGCTCTAGTGCATCTATTGCATGGCAATCCCTACTCACTCACATTGATATCTATTCATGGGCATCTCCATAGCCCGTTGATACGCCTAGTTGATGTGAGACTATCTTCTCCTTTTTGTATTCTCCACAACCACCATTCTCTTCCACCTATAGTGTTATGTCCATGGCTCACGCTCATGTATTGTGTGAAAGTTGAAAAGGTTTGAGAACGTCAAAAGTATGAAACAATTGCTTGGCTTGTCATCGGGGTTGTGCATGATGTGAATATTTTGTGTGGTGAAGATGGAGCATAGCCAGACTATATGATTTTGTAGGGATAACTTTCTTTGGCCATGTTATTTTGAAAAGACATGACTTCTTTATTAGTAGGCTTGAAGTATTATTGTTTTTATGTCAAATGATAGACTATTTCTTTGAATCACTCGTGTCTTAATATTCATGCCATGATTAGATATGTGATCAAGATTATGCTAGGTAGCATTCCACATAAAAAATTATCTTTTTATCATTTACCTACTCGAGGATGAGCAGGAATTAAGCTTGGGGATGCTGATACGTCTCCATCGTATCTATAATTTTTTATTGTTCCATGCCAATATTCTACAACTTTCATATACTTTTGGCAACTTTTTATACTATTTTTGGGACTAACATATTGATCCAGTGCCCAGTGCCAGTTCCTGTTTGTTGCATGTTTTTTGTTCGCAGAATATCCATATCAAACGGAATAAAAACTGACGGAGATTTTTTTGGAATATATATGATTTTTGGGAAGAAAAATCCACGCGAGACGATGCTCGAGGGGCCCACAAGGCAGGGGGCGCGCCCCTGACCCTCGTGGCCACCCCGTAAGGCGGTTGATGCCCTTCTTTCGCCGCAAGAAAGCTAATATCCGGATAGAGATCATGTCAAAATTTCAGCCCAATCGGAGTTATGGATCTCCGGGAATATAAGAAACGGTGAAAGGGAAGAATCTAGGAACAGAGAAACAGAGAGAGATAGAGGGACAGATCCAATCTCGGAGGGGCTCTCGCCCCTCCCATGCCATGGAGGCCAAGTACTAGAGGGTTAACCCTTCTCCCATCTAGGGAGGAGGTCAAGGAAGAAGAAGAAGGAGGGGGGCTCTCTCTCCCTCGCTTCCGGTGGCACCAGAGTGCCACCAGGGGCCATCATCATCACCGTAATCTTCACCAATAACTTCACCACCATCATCACCAACTCTTCCCCCCCTATGCAGCGGTGTAACCTCTCTCTTACCCGCTGTAATCTCTACTTAAAAATGGCGCTCAACACTATATATTATTTCCCAATGATGTATGGCTATCCTATGATGTTTGAGTAGATCCGTTTTGTCCTATGGGCTATTTGATGATCAAGATTGGTTTGAGTTGCATGTTTTATTATTGGTGCTGTCCTATGGTGCTCTCCATGTCGCGCAAGCGTGAGGGATCCCCGCTGTAGGGTGTTGCAATACGTTCATGATTCGTTTATAGTGGGTTGCGTGAGTGACTGAAACACAAACCTGAGTAAGGGGGGTTGTTGCGTATGGGATAAAGAGGACTTGATGCTTTAATGCTATGGTTGGGTTTTACCTTAATGATCTTTAGTAGTTGCAGATGCTTGCTATAGTTCCAATCATAAGTGCATATGATCCAAGTAGAGAAAGTATGTTAGCTTATGCCTCTCCCTCATATAAAATTGCAATAATGATTACCGGTCTAGTTATCGATTTCCTAGGGACAAATAACTTTCTCGTAACAAAAAGCTATTTACTAAAACTAACTTAGTTGTGTATTTATCTAAACAACCCCTACTTTTTACTTGTGCTCTCTTTATTATCTTGCAAACCTATCCAACAACACCTACAAAGTACTTCTAGTTTCATACTTGTTCTAGGTAAAGCGAACATCAAGTGTGCGTAGAGTTGTATTGGTGGTCGATAGAACTTGAGGGAATATTTGTTCTACCTTTAGCTCCTCGTTGGGTTCGACACTCTTACTTATCGGAAACTGTTGCAGTCCCCTACACTTGTGGGTTATCAGTTGAAGTCCCACATACGGATAGATCGACATTGGCATGGCAGGACCCGGCGAACTAGCATAACTTGCATTACCTTGACGAGACTGACATCCCTCCTGAGGAGATCTCGGATGCGACTCTGCAATATCGGCACGTCATTAACTGGCCCCTAGTCCAGCCCCTTGTTGACCCATGATGCCAGTTGTGGCGGGGGCCCGAACGGAAGGCGGGGGCGGCTACCCACTTAGTACTTCGGGGAGCTGTGATGTAAAATCACTCCCGCTGCCATAAGCTGGACACCTCTGGGAAGGAACCCTTTGGCCATGGGGCATCGGCGCCTTTGCTTATTATGGCACTTCCGCATTCTGCGTGTCGCCCTTCGATCATCTTCGGCTTCACATTGAAGGTCTTGAGCCATAAGCCGAAGTGTGGGGTGATGCGGAGGAAGGCCTCACACACGACGATAAACGACGAGATGTGAAGGATGGAATCTGGGGGTAGATCATGGAAATCGAGCCCGTAATAGAACATAAGCCCTCTAACAAAGGGATCAAGACTAAAGTCTAGCCCTCAGAGGAAGTGGGAAACAAATACGACACTCTTGTTGGGTTCGGGAGTGGGGATGACCTGCCCTTGAGCGGGCAGCCTATGCGAGATTTCCGCGATCAGATACATGGCTTCTCTTAGCTTCTTGATGTCCTCCTCTGTGACAGAAGAGGCCATCCACCAGCCTTGAAGGTTGGATTCGGACATGGTTGAAGGTCCGAAGCGCTTAGCCTGAGCCTTGGGTGTTGGAACTCAAGGTGGGGGAAGGGAAGGATCGAGCGCGAGAAGAAAAGGACAACCTTGGCCCCTTTATAAAGAGGATGAATATCAAGCGTCCTCCGCGTGGCCGTTCGGAACTTGCCTAAAATTGAGGAGTCATACCAGCAGGCGCAGTTGGGTAACCCACACCCGTATTGATGAGAATCCCGTGATAAGGGGACACGATCTCTGCTTCGACAAGACATGCCAAGAAAACCGCCTCGTAATATGTGTAGTAGCTGGTTGAGAAAAACGGTTCAAATAATGACCGGGCCATGGCGTGATGTTACATTATGAAAAGATGTCAGCAGATTAGATTTGTGGAAATATTATACTCTCTACGGTGGTATGTGGAATTTGTTTTGCAGAACCGGACACGATCCTTGTGTTCAAAATCTTCTATGGAGTATTCGGAGAAGGAACCCGCCTTGCAATGCCGAAGACAATCTGCGCGCCGGACTCATCGCCATTGAAGCCTGGTTCAGGGGCTACTGAGGGAGTCCTGGATTAGGGGGTCCTCGGACAGCCGGACTATATCCTTCGGCCGGACTGTTGGATTATGAAGATACAAGATTGAAGACTTCGTACCGTGTCCAGGTGGGACTCTCCTTTGCATGGAAGGCAAGCTTGGCAATTCGGATATGTAGATCTCCTCCCTTGTAACCGACTCTGTGTAACCCTAGCCCCCTCCGGTGTCTATATAAACCGGAGGGTTTAGTCCGTAGGACAAGAACAATCATAATCATAGGCTAGCTTCTAGGGTTTAGCCTCTATGATCTCGTGGTAGATCAACTCTTGTAATACTCATATCATCAAGATCAATCAAGCAGGAAGTAGGGTATTACCTCCATCAAGAGGGCCCGAACCTGGGTAAACATTGTGTCCCTTGCCTCCTGTTACCATCCACCTTAGACGCACAGTTCGGGACCCCCTACCCGAGATCCGCCGGTTTTGACACCGACAAAGACCACCTGTTGTTGTTCATGTACTAATGTACTGTATTGTCAAATCTTCTACTGCCGTTCACTGATGTTCCCCAACTTGATTATTTAGTGTTCTATTAAAATTTAAAGTAGCAACTTTGCTTTCTTTTAGATCGTAAACCCATTGCAGATATGCTACTCATCTAATTTCTTCTAGCAGGTTGTGTCAATCATGTTACTGAATCTCTTTTAAGAGAGGGGATGCTACCACCCATTGAGGCAACTCCTTCTCTGCCATTCTATATTGTATAAATTTTGCACAGATTGTAGTATCGTGTACCACTAAAGAAGACATAATGCACAAATCTCCTTTGATGGTATGACTACCATAATTATCTTTATTGTTTAACACTTCTATGATTTGTAATTAATGGTGTCTGCTGAATGTATTGCTAAACAATCAAAATGTCTAGATGTTTGCAGGTTACTTTTGTCTGGATTTTACTGCTATCTTCCAATCAATGTCATGTGTTAATATCCTAGATGTGTTACTTCAGCATGTATGCGCACCCAAGAATGTTAACTGAGTATAGGTCTGAACAGTTGAAGGAAGTTAAGATGATAAAAAAATAGCTGAGGGGATATCAATACATATTTCTCGTCCATTCTCATTAGTGTTGCATGGACCTAAAAGTAGTATTGTGAAACAAGATACAGATTGTTTGAAACTACATTGGATACTAACCTCTCTCTTCAATACTTTTCCTTTTGATTTCTTATTTTTTATCTACAATGACAACATTGGCAAATGTCCTCTCAAATGCTAATTTCCTTATCTATAGAAGTAAGATCATGTCCTCTTTAATTATCATTATAGATTCTTATTCTTTGATTGCTATTGAATTGCATCAGTTCTACACATTCAGTTCGGCTTTATGGAATGGGTAAGATTTATTTTACTATCTCTCTTCATTATCATTGTTGTTCGACTTAACGTACATATCATTGTTTTGGAACAGGTTATCCTGGCTTTGCAAACCATTACCATTCTGAAATCCATGTTTAATTGTAGAATGCCATGTTTGATTATTGAACCAAAGTTCATCACAGTACTAACTTTAAAAGCCTTCTCCCTTGACTGGTCTTGACTTGCTAAGTAAAACTGTATTACTATTTTATTTTGTTCTGAAACTTACTTTTCTCAATAATTGTCTATAATATAGCCTTCATCAAATATAGTAGAGGTTGATTTTTTTTGCAGAAGTTATTGTACAACCTAAATTGGTATTTCTTTTATGTTCTCACCACTATGCAACTCTTCTTACGTACTATTTTCCCCACTTTTCAAGTGCTAGCACTGTGATCCCTGTTAATGCCAGTGATTGTTTGTTGTCCTTAGTGGATGAAGATAAACATTGAAATATTATGCGGGAAACTAAAAATAATCATTACCACCTCCAGAGGAAATCCCCAATGCCTATTTAATTTGTAGTATATTTATTGTAGCTTTGTTTGTAAGATGTTTTGGATGGAGAGATGGTTGTTTGGGTCACGTACTATATATAGCTAATGGAAAAGGAAGCACTAGATTATGTTCATAATTTAAAGGAAATCTTTTGTATTTTTCTAGCTAGTCATGCATTCTACAATCTCATGAAATGGGTTTACTATAGCTGAGAGACGAGGTGGTTAACAAGTATATTCAAATTATTTATATATTTTTCTAATTTATTTTCATTTCGCTTGATACAATTTCCGCAACAACATGCGGGGTATCATCTAGTATAAATAAAGAATGAGTTCATTACAGTACCTTAAGTGGTGGTTTGTTTTCTTATACCAACGGAGCTCATGAGATTTTCTGTTGAGTTTTGTGTTGTGAAGTTTTCAAGTTTTGGGTAAAGATTTGATGGATTATGGAATAGGGAGTGGTAAGAGCCTAAGCTTGGGGATGCCCAAGGCACCCCAAAGGTAAAATTCAAGGACAACCAAAAGCCTAAGCTTGGGGATACCTCGGAAGGCATCCCCTCTTTCGTCTTCGTCCATCGATAACTTTACTTGAGGCTATATTTTTATTCACCACATGATATGTGTTTTCCTTAGAGCGTCTTGTATGATTTGAGTCTTTGCTTTTTAGTTTACCACAATTATCCTTGCTGTACACACCTTTTGGGAGAGACACACATGAATCGGAATTTATTAGCATACTCTATGTGCTTCACTTATATCTTTTGAGCTAGATAATTTTGCTCTAGTGCTTCACTTATATCTTTTAGAGCACAGTGGTGGTTTTATTTTATAGAAATTATTGATCTCTCATGCTTCACTTATTATTTTGAGAGTCCTTTAGAACAACATGGTAATTTGCTTTGGCTATAAATTGGTCCCAATATGATAGGCATCCAAGATTGGTATAATAAAAACTTCCATAAAAGGTGCATTGAATACTATGAGAAGTTTGATACTTGATAATTGTTTTGAGATATAAATATGGTGATATTAGAGTTGTGCTAGTTGAATAGTTTTGAATTTGAGAAATACTTGTGTTGAAGATTGCAAGTGCCGTAGCATGCACGTATGGTAACCGTTGTATAACAAATTTGAAACATGAGGTGTTCTTTGATTGTCTTCCTTATGAGTGGCGGTCGGGGACGAGCGATGGTATTTTCCTACCAATCTATCCCCCTATAAGCATGCACGTAATGCTTGGTTTTTGATAACTTGTAGATTTTTGCAATAAGTATGTGAGTTCTTTATGACTAATGTTGAGTCCATGGATTATACGCACTCTCACCTTTCCATCATTGCTAGCCTCTTCGGTACCGTGCATTGCCCTTTCTCACCTTGAGAGTTTGTGCAAACTTCACCGGTGCATCCGAACCCCGTGATATGATATGCTCTATCACACATAAACCTCCTTATATCTTCCTCAAAACAGCCACCATACCTACCTATTATGGCATTTCCGTAGCCATTCCGAGATATATTGCCATGCAACTTCCCACCATTTCATTTACGACACGCTTCATCATTGTCATATTGCCTTGCATGATCATGTAGTTGACATCGTATTTGTGGCAAAGCCACCATGCATAATTTATCATACATGTCACTCTTGATTCATTGCCCTTCCCGGTACACCACCGGAGGCATTCATATAGAGTCATATTTTGTTCTAGGATCGAGTTGTAATCATTGAGTTGTAAATAAATAGAAGTGTGACGATCATCATTAATAGAGCATTGTCCCCAAAAAAGGGAAAGGCCAAATGAAAAAAAGGCCCAAAAAAGAGAGAAAGAAAAAGGGACAATGCTACTATCCTTTTTTCCACACTTGTGCTTCAAAGTAGCACCATGATCTTTATGATAGAGAGTCTCTTTTTTTGTCACTTTCATATACTAGTTGGAATTTTTCATTATAGAACTTGGCTTGTATATTGATACGTCTCCAACATATCTGTAATTTTTGATTGCTCCATGCTATATTATCTACTGTTTTGGACTATATTGGGCTTTATTTTCCACTTTTATATTATTTTTGGGACTAACCTATTAATGGGCGGCCCAGCCCAGAATCGCAGTTTTTTGCCTATTTCAGTGTTTGGGAGAAACAAAATATCAAATGGAGTCCAGACGGAATGAAACCTTCGGAAATGTGATTTTCTCATCAGATAAGATCCAGGAGACTTGGACCCTCCGTCAAGAAAGCCACGAGGCGGCCACGAGGGTGGAGGGCGCCCCCCTAGGGCGCACCCCTGCCTTGTGGGCCCCTTGAAGCTCCACCGATGTACTTCTTCCTCCTATATATATCCACGTACCCCCAAAAGATCAGATACGGAGCCAAACACCTAATTCCACCACCACAACTTTCTGTATCCACGAGATCCCATCTTGGGGCCTGTTCCGGAGCTCCGCCGAAGGGGGCATCGATCACGGAGGGCTTCTACATCATCATCCAAGCCTCTCCGATGAAGTGTGAGTAGTTTATTTCAGACCTACAGGTCCATAGTTAGTAGCTAGATGTCTTCTTCTCTCTTTTTGGATCTCAATACAATGTTCTTCCCCTCTCTCGTGGAGATCTATTCGATGTAATCTTCTTTTTGCGGTGTGTTTGTTGAGACCGATGAATTGTGGGTTTATGATCAAGTCTATCTATGAATAATATTTGAATCTTCTCTGAATTCTTTTATGTATGATTGGTTATGTTTGCAAGTCTCTTCGAATTATCAGTTTGGTTTGGCCTACTAGATTGGTTGTTCTTGCCATGGGAGAAGTGCTTAGCTTTGGGTTCGATCTTGCGGTGTCCTTTCCCAGTGATAGAAGGGGCAACAAGGCACGTATTGTACCGTTGACATCGAGGATAAAAAGATGGATTTTTTATCATATTGCATGAAACTATCCCTCTACATCATGTCATCTTGCTTAAGACATTACTCTGTTTTTAACTTAATACTCTAGATGCATGCTGGATAGCGGTCGACGAGTGGAGTAATAGTAGTAGATGCAGGCAGGAGTCAGTCTACTTGTCTCGGACGTGATGCCTATATACATGATCATACCTAGATATTCTCATAACTATGCTCAATTTTGTCAATTGCTCAACATTAATTTGTTCACCCACCGTAGAATACTTATGCTCTTGAGAGAAGCCACTAGTGAAACCTATGGCCCCCGGGTCTCTTTCTCATCATATCAATCTCCATCACTTTATTATTGCTTTGCTTTTACTTTGCCTTTTACTTTTCACTTTGCATCTCTATACCAAAAATACCAAAAATATTATTTATCATCTCTATCAGATCTCACTTTCGTAAGTGCCCGTGAAGGGATTGACAACCCCTAAGCGCGTTGGTTGCGTTGAGCTATTGTTTCTGTGTAGGTACGAGGGACTCGCGCGTAGCCTCCTACTGGATTGATACCTTGGTTCTCAAAAACTGAGGGAAATACTTACGCTACTTTGCTGCATCATCCTCTCCTCTTCGAGGAAATCCAACGCAGTGCTCAAGAGGTAGCAAGAAGAATTTCTGGTGCCGTTGGCGGGGAGTCTGGAAAAAGTCAACATACTAAGTACCCATCACAATCCCTATCTCCCGTATTACATTATTTGCCATTTTCCTCTCGTTTTCCTCTCCCCCACTTCACCCTTGCCGTTTTATTCACTCTCTCTCTCTCTCTATCCTCCTTCTCTATTTTCCTCTTTTTGCCCGTTTGCCTTTTGTTTGCTCGTGTGTTGGATTGCTTGTTTGTCGCGATGGCTCTACCTAGATTTGGTGATCTTCACCTTAAAAGGTTAGAGGAGATCGAAAACAACGTTAGGAAGTTTATGGTTTTGCAATTTGAGCATAATAATTTCTTTAGAAATGAGCTTAAGGAACAAAAAGGTTTCATGAATTATATGAATAAAGAACTCGATGATATGTCTAAAGAATTTGATGGTATAAGATCCCAAATTGCTCATCTTGAAAAATTAACTGCTAAAATTTCGGATATGCAAGCTACCTTAGTCAATAAGATGGCCGCTAAACCGGATTCCTATGAAAATAATGATGAAGATCTAAAAGTTATTGATGTGTCCCCTATTAAATATTTGTTTTGCAATATGAATCTTGATAATGATGGGACTGAATATGATCCACCTTCACCTAGAAGGCGTTCTAAGAATTTGGAATTTGTTGATCTTGATGCTAAATTTGATAAAATTGGGATTGAAGAAATTAAAACCCTAGATGTTGCTAAACCCACTATATTGGATTTCAAGGAATTTAATTATGAAAATTGCTCTTTAATTGATTGTATTTCCTTGTTGCAATCCGTGCTAAATTCTCCTCACGCTTATAGTCAAAATAAAGTGTTTACTAAACATATCGTTGATGCCTTGATGCAATCTTATGAAGAAAAACTTGAATTGGAAGTTTCTATCCCTAGAAAACTTTATGATGAGTGGGAACCTACCATTAAAATTAAAATTAAAGATTATGAGTTTTATGCTTTGTGTGATTTGGGTGCTAGTGTCTCTACTATTCCCAAAACTTTGTGTGGTTTGCTAGATTTCCGTAATTTTGATGATTGCTCTCTAAACTTGCATCTTGCGGATTCCACTATTAAGAAACCTATGGGAAGAATTAATGATGTTCTTATTGTTGCAAATAGGAATTATGTGCCCGTAGATTTTATCGTTCTTGATATAGATTGCAATCCTTCTTGCCCTATTATTCTCGGTAGACCTTTCCTTAGAACGTTTGGTGCAATTATTGATATGAAGGAAGGGAATATTAGATTCCAATTTCCATTAAAAAAGGGCATGGAACACTTCCCTGGAAATAAAATAAAATTACCATATGAATCTATCATGAGAGCCACTTACGGATTGCCTACCAAAGATGGCAATACCTAGATCTATTCTTGCTTGTTATGCCTAGCTAGGGGCGTTAAACGATAGCGCTTGTTGGGAGGCAACCCAATTTTATTTTTATTCCTTGATTTTTGATCCTTTTTAGTAATAAATAAATTATTTAGCCTCTGTTTTGGTTGTGTTTTTTTGTGTTTAATTAGTGTTTGTGCCAAGTAGAACCGTTGGGAAGACTTGGGGAAAGTCTTGTTGAACTTGCTGTAAAAAAACAGAAACTTTAGTGCTCACGAGAACTGCTGTCATTTTCATTTGGAGAGTGCTATTTAGTTAATTTTTTTGCAGATGATTAATAGATAAATTCCTCACGTCCAGCAATTTATTTTAGAATTTTTGGGGTTCCAGATCTTGCGCTAGCTACAGATTACTACAGACTGTTCTGTTTTTGACAGATTCTGTTTTTCGTGTGTTGTTTGCTTATTTTGATGAACTATGGCTAATAAAATAGTTTATAAACCATAGAGAAGTTGTAATACAGTATGTATAACACCCATATAAATAAATAATGAGTTCATTACAGTACCTTGAAGTGGTCTTTTGTTTTCTTTCGCTAACGGAGCTCACGAGATTTTCTACTTTAAGTTTTGTGTTGTGAAGTTTTCAAGTTTTGGGTAAAGATTTGATGGATTATGGAACAAGGAGTGGAAAGAGCCTAAGCTTGGGGATGCCCATGGCAACCCCAAGATAATCTAAGGACACCTAAAAGCCAAAGCTTGGGGATGCCCCGGAAGGCATCCCCTCTTTCGTCTACTTCTATCGGTAACTTTACTTGGAGCTATATTTTTATTCACCACATGATATGTGTTTTGCTTGGAGCGTCTTTTATGATTTGAGTCTTTGCTTGTTAGTCTACCACAATCATCCTTTCTGTACACACCTTTTGAGAGAGCCATACATAATTTGGAATTTGATAGAATACTCTATGTGCTTCACTTATATCTTGTGAGTTATATAATTTTGCTCTAGTGCTTCACTTATATCTTTTAGAGTACGGTCGTGGATTTGTTTTATAGAAACTATTGATATCTCAGGCTTCACTTAGATTATTTTGAGAGTCTTAATAGCATGGTAATTTGCTTAATAATAATATTCTTGGTATTCAAGATTTGGAAAACTTTCTTTTGAGTGCGTTGAATACTAAGAAAAAAAATTGATGCTTGATAATTGTTTTGAGATATGAGGATGGTGATATTAGAGTCATGCTAGTTGAATAGTTGTGAATTTGAGAAATGCTTGTGTTAAAGTTTGTGATTCCCGTAGCATGCACGTATGGTGAACCGTTATGTGATGAAGTCGGAGCATGATTTATTTATTGATTGTCTTCCTTATGAGTGGCGGTCGGGGACGAGCGATGGTCTTTTCCTACCAATCTATCCCCCTAGGAGCATGCGCGTAATACTTTGCTTTGATAACTTCTAGATTTTTGCAATAAGTATATGAGTTCTTTATGACTAATGTTGAGTCCATGGATTATACGCACTTTCCTTCCTTCCACCATTGCTAGCCTCTCTAATACCGCGCACTTTTCGCCGGTATCATACACCCACCAAATACCTTCCTCAAAACAGCCACCATACCTACCTATCATGGCATTTCCATAGCCATTCCGAGATATATTGCCATGCAACTTTCCATCGTTCCATTCATTATGACACGCTCCATCATTGTCATATTGCTAGGATGATCATGTAGTTGACATCGTACTTGTGGCAAAGCCACCATTCATAATTCTTTCATACATGTCACTCTTGATTCATTGCATATCTCGGTACACCGCCAGAGGCATTCATATAGAGTCATATTTTGTTCTAAGTATTGAGTTGTAATTGTTGAGTTGTAAGAAAAATAAAAAGTGTGATGATCATCATTTTTAGAGCATTGTCCCATGTGAGGAAAGGATGATGGAGACTATGATTCCCCCACAAGTCGGTATGAGACACCGGACGAAAAATAAAAAAAAGGAAAAGAGGCCATAAAAAAAGGAGAAGGCCCAAAAAATGAGAGAAAAAGAGAGAAGGGACAATGTTACTATCCTTTTACCACACTTGTGCTTCAAAGTAGCACCATGATCTTCATGATAGAGAGTCTCTCATTCTGTCACTTTCATATACTGGTGGGAATTTTTCATTATAGAACTTGGATTGTATATTCCAATGATGGGATTCCTCAAAATGCCCTAGGTCTTCGTGAGCAAGAGAGTTGGATGCACACCCACTTAGTTTCTTTTGTTGAGCTTTCATATACTTATAGCTCTAGTGCATCCGTTGCATGGCAATCCCTACTCACTCACATTGATATCTATTGATGGGCATCTCCATAGCTCGTTGATATGCCTAGTTGATGTGAGACTATCTTCCCCTCTTTTTGTCTTCTCCACAACCACCATTCTATTCCACATATAGTGTTATATCCATGGTCACGCTCATGTATTGCATGAAGATCGAAAAAGTTTTGAAAATGTCAAAAGTATGAAACAATTGCTTGGCTTGTCATTGGGGTTGTGCATGATTTAAATACTTTGTGTGGTGAAGATAGATCATAGCCAGACTATATGATTTTGTAGGGATAGCTTTCTTTGGCCATGTTATTTTGAGAAGACATAATTGCTTTGTTAGTATGCTTGAAGTATTATTATTTTTATGTCAACATAAACTTTTGTCTTGAATCTTTTGAATCTAAATATTCATACCGCAGTTAAGAAGATTTACATTGAAATTATGCCAAGTAGCACTCCGCATCAAAAATTCTATTTTTATCATTTACCTACTCGAGGACGAGCAGGAATTAAGCTTGGGGATGCTCGATACGTCTCCAACGTATCTATAATTTTTGATTGCTCCATGCTATATTATCTACTGTTTTGGACTATATTGGGCTTTATTTTCCACATTTATATTATTTTTGGGACTAACCTATTAACCGGAGGCCCAGCCCAGAATTGCTGTTTTTTTGCCTATTTCAGTGTTTCGAAGAAACAGAATATCAAATGGAGTCCAAACGGAATGAAACCTTTGGAAACGTGATTTTCTCATCAGATAAGATCCAGGAGACTTGGACCCTCCATCAAGAAAGCCACGAGGCGGCCACGAGGGTGGAGGGCGCCCCCCTAGGGCGCGCCCCTGCCTTGTGGGCCCCTTGAAGCTCCACTGATGTACTTCTTCCTCCTATATATATCCACGTACCCCCAAAATATCAGATACGGAGCCAAAAACCTAATTCCACCACCACAACTTTTTGTATCCACGAGATCCCATCTTGGGGCCTGTTCGGGAGCTCCGCCGAAGGGGGCATCGATCACGGAGGGCTTCTACATCATCATCCAAGCCTCTCCGATGAAGTGTGAGTAGTTTATTTCAGACCTACGGGTCCATAGTTAGTAGCTAGATGGCTTCTTCTCTCTTTTTGGATCTCAATACAATGTTCTCCCCCTCTCTCGTGGAGATCTATTCGATGTAATCTTCTTTTTGCGGTGTGTTTGTTGAGACCGATGAATTGTGGGTTTATGATCAAGTCTATCTATGAATAACATTTGAATCTTCTCTGAATTCTTTTATGTATGATTGGTTATCTTTGCAAGTCTCTTCGAATTGTCAGTTTGGATTGGCCTACTAGATTGGTTGTTCTTGCCATGGGAGAAGTGCTTAGCTTTGGGTTCGATCTTGCGGTGTCCTTTCTCAGTGACAGAAGGGGAAGCAAGGCACATATTGTATCGTTGCCATCGAGGATAACAAGATGGTCTTTTTTATCATATTGCATGAAACTATCCCTCTACATCATGTCATCTTGCTTAAGGCGTTACTCTGTTTTTAACTTAATACTCTAGATGCATGCTGGATAGCGGTCGATGAGTGGAGTAATAGTAGTAGATGCAGACAGGAGTCGGTCTACTTGTCTCAGACGTGATGCCAATATACATGATCATACCTAGATATTCTCATAACTATGCTCAATTCTGTCAATTGCTCAACAATAATTTGTTCACCCACCGTAGAATACTTATGCTCTTGAGAGAAGCCACCAGTGAAACCTATGGCCCCCGGGTCTCTTTCTCATCATATCAATCTCCATCACATTATTATTGCTTTGCTTTTACTTTGCCTTTTACTTTTCACTTTGCATCTCTATACCAAAAATACCAAAAATATTATTTATCATCTCTATCAGATCTCACTTTCGTAAGTGACCATGAAGGGATTGAAAACCCTTAAGCGCGTTGGTTGTGTTGAGCTATTGTTTTTGTGTAGGTACGAGGGACTCGCGCGTAGCCTCCTACTGGATTGATACCTTGGTTCTCAAAAACTGAGGGAAATACTTACGCTACTTTGCTGCATCATCCTCTCCTCTTTGGGGAAATCCAACGCAGTGCTCAAGAGGTAGCATATATTCCAACAATGGCCTTCCTCAAATGCCCTAGGTCTTCGTGAGCAAGCAAGTTGGATGCACACCCACTTAGTTTCTTTTGTTGAGTTTTCATACATTTATAGCTCTAGTGCATCTGTTGCATGGCAATCCCTACTCTTTGCATTGACATCAATTGATGGGCATCTTCCTAGCCCGTTGATTAGCCACGTCGATGTGAGACTTTCTCCTTTTTTGTCTTCTCCACATAAGCCCCATCATCATATTCTATTCCACCCATAGTGCTATATCCATGGTTCACGCTCATGTATTGCGTGAAAATTGAAAAACGTTTGAGATTACTAAAGTATGAAACAAATTCTTGGCATGTCATCGGGGTTGTGCATGATGAGAGCATTCTTGTGTGACGAAAATGGAGCATGACCAAACTATATGATTTTGTAGGGATGAACTTTCTTGGCCATGTTATTTTGAGAAGACATGATTGCTTAATTAGTATGCTTAAAGTATTATTATTTTTATGTCAATATTAAACTTTTGTCTTGAATCTCTCGGATCTGAATATTCATGCCACAATAAAGAAAAATACATTGAGAATTATGCTAGGTAGCATTCCACATCAAAAATTCTATTTTTTTCATTTACCTACTCGAGGACGAGCATGAATTAAGCTTGGGGATGCTTGATATGTCTCCAACGTATCTATAATTTTTTATTGTTCCATGATATTATATTATCTGTTTTGGATGTTTAATGGGCTTTATTATACACTTTTATTTTATTTTTGGGACTAACCTACTAACCCAAGGCCTAGTGCAAATTGCTGTTATTTTTTGCCTATTTCAGTGTTTCGCAGAAAAGGAATATCAAACGGAATCCAAACGGAATGAAACCTTCGGGAGAGTTATTTTTGGAACAAACGTGATCCAGGGGACTTGGAGTAGACGTCAAGAAAGGAGCGAGGAGGCCACGAGACAGGGAGGTGCACCTGCCCCCTGGGCGAGCCCCCCACCCTCGTGGGTCCCTCGCAGCTCTACCGACCTACTTCTTCCTCCTATATATATATATATATCCATATACCCCCAAAACATCGAGGAGCACCACGAAACTCTATTTCCACCGCCGCAACCTTTTGTACCCAAGAGATCCCATCTTGGGGCCTTTACCGGAGCTCCGCCGGAGGGGCAATCGATCATGGAGGGATTCTACATCAACACCATAGCCTCTCTGATGATGTGTCAGTAGTTTACCACAGACCTTCGGGTCCATAGTTATTAGCTAGATGGCTTCTTCTCTCTCTTTGGATCTCAATACAAAGTTCTCCTCGATCTTCTTAGAGATCTATTCGATGTAATTCTTTTTGCGGTGTGTTTGTCGAGATCCGATGAATTGTAGGTTTATGGTCAAGATTATCTATGAACAATATTTGATTCTTCTCTGAAATATTTTATGATTTGTTATCTTTGCAAGTCTCTTTGAATTATCAGTTTGGTTTGGCCTACTAGATTGATCTTTCTTGCAATGGGAGAAGTGCTTAGCTTTGGGTTCAATCTGAAGGAAATATGCCCTAGAGGCAATAATAAAATTGTTATTTATATTTCCTTATATCATGATAAATGTTTATTATTCATGCTAGAATTGTATTAACCGGAAACTTAGTACATGTGTGAATACATAGACAAACAGAGTGTCACTAGTTTGCCTCTACTTGACTAGCTCGTTGCATCAATGATGGTTATGTTTCCTAACCATAGACATGAGTTGTCATTTGATTAACAGGATCACATCATTAGAGAATGATGTGATTGACTTGACCCATCCGTTAGCTTAACACGATGATCGTTTAGTTTGTTGCTATTGCTTTCTTCATGACTTATACATGTTCCTATGACTATGAGATTATGCAACTCCCGAGTACCGGAGGAACACTTTGTGTGCTACCAAATGTCACAACGTAACTGGGTGATTATAAAGGTGCTCTACAGGTGTCTCCGATGGTGCTTGTTGAGTTGGCATAGATCGAGATTAGGATTTGTCACTTCGATTGTCGGAGAGGTATCTCTGGGCCCTCTCGGTAATGCACATCACTATAAGCCTTGCAAGCATTGTGACTAATGAGTTAGTTGCGGGATGATGCATTACAGAATGAGTAAAGAGACTTGCAGGTAACGAGATTGAACTAGGTATAAGGATACCAATGATCGAATCTCGGGCAAGTAACATACCGATGACAAAGGGAACAACATATGTTGTTATGTGGTTTGACCGATAAAGATCTTCGTAGAATATGTAGGAGCCAATATGAGCATCCAGGTTCTGCTATTGGTTATTGACCAGAGACGAGTCTCGGTCATGTCTACATAGTTCTCGAACCCGTAGGGTCCGCACGCTTAAGGTTTCGATGACAGTTATATTATGAGTTTATGAGTTTTGATGTACCAAAGGTAGTTCAGGGTCCCGTATATGATCACGGACATGATGAGGAGTCTCGAAATGGTCGAGACATAAAGATCGATATATTGGAAGCCTATATTTGGACATCTGAATAGTTTCAGGTGAAATCGGGATTTTACCGGAGTACCGGGAGGTTACCGGAACCCCTAGGTAAATATATGGGCCTTATTGGGCCATAGTGGAGAGAGAGAGGAGACCAGGGCAGGCCGTGCGCCCCATCTCCCTCTGGTCTGAACTGGACTAGGAGGGGGGGGCGGCGCCCCCCTTTCCTTCCTCCCTCTCTCCCGCTTCCTTCTCTCCTAGTCCAACTAGGGGGGGGGGAATCCTACTCCCGGTGGGAGTAGGACTCTGCTACGTCTTGAGCTTGCGTTGGTTTTCCCCGAAGAGGAAGGGATGATGCAACAGAGTAGCGTAAGTATTTCCCTTAGTTTTTGAGAACCAAGGTATCAATCCAGTAGGAGCCCACGCTCAAGTCCCTCGTACCTGCACAAAGCGATAGCTACTCGCAACCAACGCGATTAGGGGTTGTCAAGCCCTTCACGGTCACTTACGATAATGAGATCTGATAGATAGAATATTTTTGGTATTTTTGATATAAAGATGCAAAGTAAAAAGTAAATGCAAAGTAAATAGCAAAGCAATATAAAATTAATGGAGATTGATATGATGAGAATAGACCCGGGGGCCATAGGTTTGACTAGTGGCTTCTCTCAAGAGCATAAGTATTCGACAGTGGGTGAACAAATTACTGTTGAGAAATTGCTAGAATTGCGCATAATTATGAGAATATCTAGGCATGATCATGTATATAGGCATCACGTCCGTGACAAGTAGATCAAAACGATTCTGCATCTACTACTATTACTCCACTCATCGACCGCTATCCAGCATGCATCTAGAGTATTAAGTTAAAAACAGAGTAACGCCTTAAGCAAGACGACATGATGTAGAGAGATAAATTCATGCAATTGAAATAAACCCCATCTTGTTATCCTCGATGGCAACGATACAATACGTGCCTTGCTGCCCCTTCTGTCACTGGGTAAGAACACCGCAAGATCGAACCCAAAGCTAAGCACTTCTCCCATGGCAAGAACTACCAATATAGTTGGCCAAACCAAACGGATAATTCGAAGAGACTTGCTAAGATAACCAATCATGCATAAAAGAATTCAGAGAAGATTCAAATATTATTCATAGATAGACTTGACCATAAACCCACAATTCATCGGTCTCAACAAACACACCGCAAAAAGAAGATTACATCGAATAGATCTCCACAAGAGAGGGGGAGAACTTTGTCTTGAGATTCAAAGAGAGAGAATAAGCCATCTAGCTACTAACTATGGACCCGAAGGTCTGAGGTAAACTACTCACACTTCATCGTAGGGGCTAGGATGATGTAGAAGCCCTCCGTGATGACGGCCCTCTTCCGGCGGAGCTCCAGAACAGGCCCCAAGATGGGATCTCGTGGATATAGAAAGTTGCGGCGGTGGAATTAGGGTTTTGGCTCCCGTTCTGATCGTTTGGGGGTACGTGTGTATATATAGGAGGAAGGAGTACGTCGGTGGAGCACCGAGGGGCCCACGAGGCAGGGGGCGCACCCTAGGGGGGGGCGCCCCCCACCCTCGTGACCACCTCTTTGATCCCTTGCAGTAGGGTCCAAGTCTCCTGGATCACGTTCGGTGAGAAAATCACGTTTCCGAAGTTTTTATTCCGTTTGGACTCCTGTTTGATATTCTGTTTATCTGAAACACTGAAATAGGCAAAAAAACAGCAATTTTGGGCTGGGCCTCCGGTTAATAGGTTAGTCCCAAAAATAATATAAAAGTGGAAAATAAAGCCCAATATAGTCCAAAACAGTAGATAATATAGCATGGAGCAATCAAAAAATATAGATACGTTGGAGACGTATCAGACATCCCCAAGCTTAATTCCTGCTCGTCCTCGAGTAGGTAAATGATAAAAAGAGAATTTTTTGATGTGGAGTGCTACTTGGCATAATTTCAATGTAAATCTTCTTAATTGTGGAATGAATATTCAGATTAGAAAGATTAAAGACAAAAGTTTATATTGACATAGAAAATAATAATACTTCAAGCATACTAACAAAGCAATTATGTCTTCTCAAAATAACATGGCCAGAGAAAGTTATCCCTACAAAATCATATAGTCTGGCTATGCTCCATCTTCCCCACACAAAGTATTTAAATCATGCAAAACCCCGATGACAAGCCAAGCAATTGTTTCATACTCTAACTTTTTCAAAACTTTTTCAATCTTCACGCAATACATGAGCGTGAGCCATGTATATAGCACTGTAGGTGGAATAGAATGGTGGTTGTGGAGAAGACAAGAAGGAGAAGATAGTCTCACATCGACTAGGCGTATCAACGGGCTATGGAGATGCCCATCAATAGATATCAATGTGAGTGAGTAGGGATTGCCATGCAACGGATGCACTAGAGTTATAAATGTATGAAAGCTCAACAAAAGAAACTAGTGGGTGTGCATCCAACTTGCTTGCTCACGAAGACCTAGGGCAATTTGAGGAAGCCCATCATTGGAATATACAAGCCAAGTTCTATAACATAAAATTCCCACTAGTATATGAAAGTGACAACATATAAGACTCTCTATATGAAGAACATGGTGCTACTTTGAAGCACAATATATGAGACTCGCTATATCATGGTGCTACTTTGAAGCACAAGTGTGGAAAAAGGATAGTAGCATTGCCCCCTTTTTTTGGACTTCTTTTTTTCTTTGGCCTTTTTTTGGGACAATGCTCTATTGAATGATGATCATCACACTCCTATTTATTTACAAATCAATGATTACAACTCGATACTAAAACAAAGTATGACTCTATATGAATGCCTCCGGTGGTGTACCGTGATGTGCAATGAATCAAGAGTGACAAGTATGAAAGAATTATGAACGGTGGCTTTGCCACAAATACTATGTCAACTACATGATCATGCTAAGCAATATGACAATGATGGATGTGTCATGATGAACTAGATGGTGGAAAGTTGCATGGCAATATATCTTAGAATGGCTATGGAAATGCCATAATAGGTAGGTATGGTGGCTGTTTTGAGGAAGGATATGGTAGGTGTATGATACCGGCGAAAGTTGTGCGGTATGAGAGAGGCTAGCAAAGGTGGAAGGGTGAGAGTGCGTATAATCCATGGACTCAACATTAGTCATAAAGAACTCATATACTTATTGCAAAAATTTAGAAGTTATCAAAGCAAAGTATTACGCGCATGCTCCTAGGGGGATAGATTGGTAGGAAAAGACCATCACTCGTCCCCGACTGCCACTCATAAGGAAGACAATCAATAAATAAATCATGCTCCGACTTCATCACATAACGGTTCACCATACATGCATGCTACGGGAATCACAAACTTCAACACAAGTATTCTTTAAATTCACAACTAAGCAACTAGAATGACTTTAATATTATCACCTCCATATCTCAAAACAATTATCATGATTCAATCTTTTCTTAGTATTCAACACACTCAAAAGAAAGTTTCACAAATCTTGAATACCAAGCATATTATTATTAGGCAAATTACCATGATATTAAGAGACTCTCAAATTAATTTAAGTGAAGCATGAGAGATCAATAGTTTATTTAAAACGAATCCACCACCGTTCTCTAAAAGATCTAAGTGAAGCACATAGAGCAAAATTATCTAGCTCAAAAGATATAAGTGAAGCACATAGAGCAAAATTATCTAGCTCAAAAGATATAAGTGAAGCACATAGAGTATTCTATCAAATTTTAATTCATATATGGCTCTCTAAAAAGGTGTGTACAGCAAGGATGATTGTGTCATACTAACAAACAAAGACACAAATAATACAAGACGCTCCAAGCAAAACACGTATCATGTTGGTGAATAAAAATATAGCTCCAAGTAAATTACCGATGGAAGTGGACGAAAGAGGGGATGCCTTCCGGGGCATCCCCAAGCTTTGACTTTTTGGTGTCCTTGGATTATCTTGGGGGTGCCATGGGCATCCCCAAGCTTAGGCTATTTCCACCCCTTGTTCCATGATCCATCAAAAGAATTCACCCAAAACTTGAAAACTTCACAACACAAAACACAAAATAGAAAACTCGTGAGCTCCGTTAGCGAAAGAAAACAAAAGACCACTTCAAGGTACTGTAATGAACTCATTATTTATTTATATTGGTGTTAAACCTACTGTATTCCAACTTATCTATGGATTATAAACTATTTTACTAGCCATAGATTCATCAAAATAAGCAAACAACACACGAAAAACAGAATCTGTCAAAAACAGAACAGTCTGTAGTAATCTGTAGCTAGCGCAAGATCTGGAACCCCAAAAATTCTAAAATAAATTTCTGGACGTGAGTAATTTATCTATTAATCATCTTAAAAAAGAATTAACTAAATATCACTCTTCAAATAAAAATTCCAGCAGTTCTCGTGAGCACTAAAGTTTCTGTTTTTTACAGCAAGTTCAACAAGACTTTCCCCAAGTCTTCCCAACGGTTCTACTTGGCACAAACACTAATTAAACACACAAAAAAACACAACCAAAACAGAGGCTAAATAATTTATTTATTACTAAACAGGAGCAAAAAGCAAGGAATAAAAATAAAATTGGGTTGCCTCCCAACAAGCGCTATCGTTTAACACCCCTAGCTAGGCATAACAAGCAAGAATAGATCTAAGTATTGCCATCTTTGGTAGGCAATCCATAAGTGGCTCTCATGATAGTTTCATATGGTAATTTTATTTTATTTCTTGGAAAGTGTTCCATGCCCTTTTTTAATGGAAATTGAAATCTAATATTCCCTTCCTTCATATCAATAATCGCACCAACCGTTCTAAGGAAAGGTCTACCAACAATAATAGGGCAAGAAGGATTGCAATCTATATCAAGAACAATGAAATCTACGGGCACATAATTCCTATTTGCAACAATAAGAACATCATTAATTCTTCCCATAGGTTTCTTAATAGTGGAATCCGCAAGATGCAAGTTTAGAGAGCAATCATCAAAATTACGGAAATCTAGTAAATCACACAAAGTCTTGGGAATAGTAGAGACACTAGCACCCAAATCACACAAAGCATAAAACTCATGATCTTTAATTTTAATTTTAATAGTTAGTTCCCACTCATCATAGAGTTTTCTAGGGATAGAAACTTTCAACTCAAGTTTTTGTTCATAAGATTGCATCAAGGCATCAACAATATGTTCGGTGAAGGCTTTATTTCGACTATAAGCATGTGGAGAATTTAGCACGGATTGCAACAAGGAAATACAATCAATCAAAGAGCAATTTTCATAATTAAATTCCTTGAAATCCAATATAGTGGGTTTAGCAACATCTAGATTTTTATTTCTTTCAATCCCACTTTCATCAATTTCATCATTAAGATCTAAACACTCCGAATTTTTAGAACGCCTTCTAGGTAAAAGAAGATCATATTCAGTTTCATCAAGATTCATATCGCAAAATAAAGATTTAATAGGAGACACATCAATAACTTTTAGATCTTCATCTTGATTTTCATAGGAATTGGAAGAACACGCTTTAATAAAGGCATCTTTGGAAGCACGCATCCTAGGGGTTCTTTCTTTACACTCATCAATTGAAATTCTCATGGCTTTTAGAGACTCATTAATATCATGCTTAGGTGGAATAGATCTAAGTTTCAAAGCATCAACATCAAGAGCAATTCTATCAATGTTCCTAGCCAAATCATCAATCTTAAGCAATTTTTCTTCAATCATAGCATTAAAATTCTTTTGCGAAGAAATAAATTCTTTAATATTAGATTCAAAATCAGAGGGCATATTATTATAATTTCCATAAGAGTTGTTGTAGGAATTCCCATAATTATAAGAAGGATTACTAGGATATGGCCTAGGATTAAAATTCCCTCTATAAGAGTTGTTACCAAAATTATTCCTACCAACAAAATTCACATCCATAGATTCATTGTTATTCTCAATCAAAGTAGACAAAGGCATATCATTAGGATCAGAAGAAACACTCTTAGTAGCAAATAATTTCATAAGTTCATCCATCTTTCCACTCAACACATTAATTTCTTCTATCGCATGCACTTTTTTATTAGAAGTTCTTTCAGTATGCCATTGAGAATAATTAACCATAATATTATCTAGGAGTTTAGTAGTATATCCTAAAGTGATTTCCATAAAAGTGCCTCCCGCGGCCGAATCTAAAAGATTTCTAGAAGCAAAATTCAACCCGGCCTAAAAAATTTGTATAATCATCCACAAATTCAAACCATGAGTAGGGCAATTACGTATCATTAATTTCATTCTCTCCCAAGCTGGTGCAACATGTTCATGATCAAGTTGTTTAAAGTTCATTATATCATTTCTAAGAGAGATGATCTTAGCGGGAGGAAAATACTTAGAGATAAAAGCATCTTTGCATTTGTTCCATGAATCAATACTATTCTTAGGCAAAGACGAAAACCAAGCTTTAGCATGATCTCTAAGCGAAAAAGGAAATAGCTTCAATTTAATGACATCATTATTGACATCTTTTTTCTTTTGCATATCACATAAATCAACGAAGCTATTCAGATGAGTAGTGGCATCTTCACTAGGAAGGCCGGCGAATTGATCTTTCATAACAAGATTCAACAAAGCAGTATTAATTTCCCAAGATCCAGCATCGGTAATAGGAGCAATCGGAGTGCTAAGGAAATCATTATTATTGGTATTGGTGAAGTTGCACAATTTGGTAGCATCTTGAGCCATCGCGACAAACAAGCAATCTAACACACGGGCAAACAAAAAGCAAGCGAACAAAAAGAGGCAAATAGAGAGGGAGGATGGAGAGAGAGAGGGCGAATAAAACGGCAAGGGTGAATTGGGGGGAGAGGAAAACGAGAGGCAAATGGCAAATAATGTAATGCGAGAGATAGGGATTGTGATGGGTACTTGGTATGTTTGACTTTTTGCGTAGACTCCCCGGCAACGGCGCCAGAAATCCTTCATGCTATGTCTTGAGCTTGCGTTGGTTTTCCCTGAAGAGGAAGGGATGATGCAACAGAGTAGCATAAGTATTTCCCTCAGTTTTTGATAACCAAGGTATCAATGTTGGAAATATGCCCTAGAGGCAATAATAAATTAGTTATTATTATTATATTTCATTGTTCATGATAATCATTTATTATCCATGCTAGAATTGTATTGATAGGAAACTCAGATACATGTGTGGATACATAGACAACACCATTTCCCTAGTAAGCCTCTAGTTGACTAGCTCGTTGATCAATAGATGGTTACAGTTTCCTGACCATGGACATTGGATGTCGTTGATAACGGGATCACATCATTAGGAGAATGATGTGATGGACAAGACCCAATCCTAAGCCTAGCACAAGATCGTGTAGTTCGTATGCTAAAGCTTTTCTAATGTCAAGTATCATTTCCTTAGACCATGAGATTGTGCAACTCCCGGATACTGTAGGAGTGCTTTGGGTGTGCCAAACGTCACAACGTAACTGGGTGGCTATAAAGGTACACTACAGGTATCTCCAAAAGTGTCTGTTGGGTTGGCAAGAATCGAGGCTGAGATTTGTCACTCCGTGTAAACGGAGTGGTATCTCTGGGCCCACTCGGTAGGACATCATCATAATGTGCACAATGTGATCAAGGAGTTGATCACAGGATGATGTGTTACGGAACGAGTGAAGAGACTTGCCGGTAACGAGATTGAACAAGGTATCGGGATATCGACGATCGAATCTCGGGCAAGTATCGTACCGATAGACAAAGGGAATTGTATACGGGATTGATTGAATCCTTGACATCGTGGTTCATCCGATGAGATCATCATGGAGCATGTGGGAGCCAACATGGGTATCCAGATCCTGCTTTTGGTTATTGACCGGAGAGTTTTCTCGGCCATGTCTGCATGACTCCCGAGCCCATAGGGTCTACACACTTAAGGTTCGATGACGCTAGGGTTATAGGGAAAGTATGTACGCGGTAACCGAATGTTGTTCGGAGTCCCGGATGAGATCCCGGACGTCACAAGGAGTTCCGGAATGGTCTGGAGGTAAAGATTGATATATAGGAAGTATGGTTTCGGCCACCGGAAGTGTTCCGGGCATCACCGATAGTGTACTGGGACCACCGGAGAGGTCCCGGGGTCCACCGGGAGGGGCCACCAGCCCCGGAGGCCTGCATGGGCCAATAGTGGGAAGGGACGAGCCCCTAGGTGGGCTGGGGAGCCTCCCACCAAGGCCCAAGGCGCCTCCTAGAGGGGACGGGGCAAACCCTAGGGCAGATGGGCCTTAAGGCCCACCCTAGGTGCGCCCCCTCTCTCTCCCCCCTTGGCCGCAACCCTAGATGGGTTTTGGGGCTGCCGCCACCCCTAGGGAGGGAACCCTAGATGGGGGCGCAGCCCCTCCCCTTCCGCTATATATACTTGAGGTATTGGGGGCTGCAACATACACGAGATCATCTTCCTCTTGGCGCAGCCCTACCTCTCTCCCTCCTCGTCTCTCGTAGTGCTTGGCGAAGCCCTGCTGGAGTCCCGCGCTCCTCCACCACCACCACGCTGTCGTGCTGCTACTGGACGGAGTCTTCCCCAACCTCTCCTTCTCCCCTTGCTGGATCAAGGCGTAGGAGACGTCACCGGGCTGCACGTGTGTTGAACGCAGAGGCGTTGTTGTTCGGTGCTTAGATCGGAATCAACCACGATCTGAATCGCTGCAAGTATGACTCCTTCATCCGCGTTCTTGCAACGCTTCCGCTTAGCGATCTACAAGGGTATGTAGATGCACTCCCCTTCCCCTCGTTGCTAGATTACTCCATAGATTGATCTTGGTGATGCGTAGAAAATTTTAAATTTCTGCTATGATCCCCAACAGTGGTATCAGAGCTAGGTCTATGCGTAGTTTCTATGCACGAGTAGAACACAAAGCAGTTGTGGGTGTCGATATTGTCTATTTACTTGTCGTTACTAGTCTTATCTTGATTCAGCGGCATCGTGGGATGAAGCGTCCCGGACCGACCTTACACGTACGCTTACGTGAGACTGGTTCCACCGACTGACATGCCCTAGTTGCATAAGGTGGCTAGCGGGTGTCTGTCTCTCCCACTTTAGTCGGATCGGATTCGATGAAAAGGGTCCTTATGAAGGGTAAATAGAAATTGGCATATCACGTTGTGGTTTTCGCGTAGGTAAGAAACGTTCTTGCTAGAAACCTATAGCAGCCATGCAAAAACTTGCAACAACAATTAGAGGACATCTAACTTGTTTTTGCAGCATATGCCTTGTGATGTGATATGGCCAAAAGGATGTGATGAATGATATATGTGATGTATGAGATTGGTCATGTTCTTGTAATAGCAATCACGACTTGCATGTCGATGAGTATGACAACCGGCAGGAGCCATAGGAGTTGTCTTAATTTATTTATGACCTGCGTGTCAACATAAATGTCATGTAATTACTTTACTTTATTGCTAAAGCGTTAGTCATAGTAGTAGAAGTAATAGATGATGAGACAACTTCAAGAAGACACGATGATGGAGATCATGATGATGGAGATCATGGTGTCATGCCGATGACAACGATGATCAAAAGGAGCAAAATGATATTGGCCATATCATGTCACTATTTGATTGCATGTGATGTTTATCATGTTTTACATCTTATTTGCTTAGAACGACGGTAGCCTAAATAAGATGATCCCTCACTAAAATTTCAAGAAAAGTGTTCCCCCTAACTGTGCACCGTTGCGAAGGTTTGTTGTTTTGAAGCACCACATGATGATCGGGTGTGATAGATTCTAACGTTCGAATACAACGGGTGTTGACGAGCCTAGCATGTACAGACATGGCCTCGGGACACATGCGAAACACTTAGGTTGACTTGATGAGCCTAGCATGTACAGACATGGCCTCGGAACACGGAAGACCGAAAGGTCGAACATGAGTCGTATAGAAGATACAATCAACATGAGATGTTCACCGTTGATGACTAGTCCGTCTCACGTGATGATCGGACACGGCCTAGTCGATTCAGATCATGTTTCACTTAGATGACTAGAGGGATGTCTATCTGAGTGGGAGTTCATTAAATAATTTGATTAGATGAACTCAATTATCATGAACATAGTCTAAATTGTCTTTGCAAATATGTTGTAGATAAATAGCTCACGTTGTAGCTCCCTATTTCAATACGTTCCTAGAGAAAGATTAAGTTGAAAGATATTGTAAGCAATGATGTGGACTAGGTCCGTAGTCTGAGGAGTGTCCTCACTGCTACACAGAAGGCTTACATCTTTGATGCACTGCTCGATGTGCAAACCCCTACAACGTCGTCTGTGGATGTTGTGAACACCTGACAGACACATCCTGATGACTACTTGATAGTTTAGTGCACCATACTTTACGGCTTAGAATCGGGATTCCAATGAAGTTTTGAACGCCATAGAACATATGAGATGTTCCAAGAGCTGAAATTGGGATTTCAGGCTCATGCCCGTGTTGAGAGGTGTGAGACCTCTGACAAGTTCTTTTGCCAACAAGATGGAGGAGAATAGCTCAGCTAGTGAGCATGTGCTCAGAATGTCTGGGTGCTACAATCACTTAAATCAAGTGGGAGTTAAACTTCCAGATAAGATAGTGATTGATAGAGTTGTCTAGCCACTATCACTAAGCTACTAGATCTTCACGATGAACTATGACATGCAAGGGATGGAATTGATCCCGGAGCTATTCGCGGTGCTTAAGACCGCAAAAGGTAGAAATCAAGAAGGAGCATCAAGTGTTGATGGTTTAACAAGACCACTGGTTTCAAGAAGGGCAAGGGCTAGAAGGGAAACTTCATGGATGGCAAACCAGTTGCCGCTCCAGTGAAGGAACCCAAGGTTGAACCCAAACCCGAGACTAAGTGCTTCTATCATAAGGGGAACGGTCACTGGTAGCGGAATTACCCCAAATGCATGGTAGATAAGAAGGCTGGCAACTTCAACAAAGTATATATGTGTTATTAATGTGTACCTCACTAGTACTCCTGGTAGCACCTGGGTATTGGATACCGGTTCAGTTGCTATTATTGGTGACTTGAAGCAAAAGCTACGGACTAAACGGAGACTGTCTAAGGGCGAGGTGACGATGTGTGTTGGAAGTATTTCCAAAGTTGATAAGATCACCATCGCACGCTCCATCTGCCTTCAGGATTAGTATTGAACCTAGATAAATGTTATCAGGTGTCTACATTGAGCATGAATATGATTAGATCATGTTCATTGCAATATGGTTATTCATTTAAATTAGAGAATAATGGTTATTCTGTTTACATGAATAATACCTTTCATGGTCATGCACTCTATGTGAATGGTTCATTGAATCTCGGTCGTGGTAATACACATGTTCACGCCAAAAGATGTAGAGTTAATAATGATAGTACCATTTTCTTGTGGCACTGCCGCTTAGGTCATATTGGTGTAAGATGCATGAAGAAACTCCATATTGATGGATGTTTGGAGTCACTTGATTTTGAATCGCTTGACACATGCGAGCCATGCCTCATGGGCAGGATGACTAAGACCCCGTTTTCAGGTACAATGAAACAGGCAAGTGACTTGTTGGAAATCATACATGCTGATGCGTGTGATCCAATGAGAATTGAAGCGTGCAGTGGATATCGCTATTTTCTCAACTTCACTGACGATTTGAGTAGATATAGGTATATTTACTTAATGAAGCACAAGTCTGAAACGTTTGAAAAGTTCAAGCGATTTCAGAGTGAAGTTAAGAATCATCATAACAAGAAGATCAAATTCCTACGATCTGATCAATGAGAATTTCTGAGTTATGAGTTTGGCAAACACTTAAGACATTGTGGAATTGTTTCATAGTTGAAGCCACCTGGAACACCACAGGGTAATGGTGTGTCCGGACGTCGTAATCGAACCTTATGAAATATGGTGCGATCTATGATGTCTCTTACCGATCTACCGCTATTATTTTGAGGTTATGCATTAGAGACAGCTGCATTCACTTTAGATAGGACACCATATAAGTCTGTTGAGACGATGCCGTATGAACATTGGTTTGGCAAGAAACCAAAGTTGTCGTTTCTTAATGTTTGGGGCTGCGATGCTTAAGGCTTCAGCCGGAGAAGCTCGAACCCAAAGCGGACAAACACATCTTCATAGGATACCAAAGGTGACAGTTGGGTATACCTTCTATCTCAGATCCGAGGGCAAATTGTTTGTTGCTAAGAACGGGTCCTTTCTCGAGAAGGAGTTTCTCTCAAAAGAATTGAGTGGGAGGAAGATAGAACTCGATGAGGTTGTTGCACCTTTATTTCAACCACAAAGTGATGCAACACAGAAAGATGTTTTCTGTGGCGCCTATGTTTGTTGAATAGGAAGTTAATGATAGTGATCATGAAGCTTCAGATCAAGTTGCTATCGAACCTCGTAGGTCGACAAGGATATGTACTACTCCTGAGTGGTACGGTAATCATGTCTTAGATATCATGTTGTTAGACAACAATAAACCTACGAGCTATGGAGAAGCGATGGTGGGCCCGTATTCCGACAAATGGTTAGAAGCCATGAAATCCGAGATAGGATCCATGTATCAGAACAAAGTATGGACTTTGGTGGACTTGCCCGTTGATCGGCAAGCCATTGAGATAAATGGATCTTTAAGAAGAAGATGGAAGTGGGCGGTAATGTTACCGTCTATGAAGCTCGACTTGTGGGAAAGAGTCTTTTCACAAGTTCAAGGAGTTGACTACGATGAGAATTTCTCACCCGTAGCGATGCTTAAGTCCGTCAGAATCATGTTAGCATTAGCTGTATTTTTCGATTATGAAATCTGACAGATGGATGTCAAAACAAGTTTTCTTACCAGTTTCCGTAAGAAAAGATTGTATGTGATACAATAAAAGGTTTTGTCGATCCTAAGGATGCTAAAAGGTATGCTGGCTCCAGCGATCCTTCTATGGACTAGAGCAAGCATCTCGGAGTCAGAATATATGCTTTGATGGAGTGATCAAAGCTTTTAGGTTTATACAATGCTTGCTAGAAACTTGTATTTACAAGAAAGTGAGTGGGAGCACTACAACATTTCTGATAAGTATATGTGGATGACATATTGTTGATCCGAAATAATGTAGAATTTCTGGAAAGCATAAACGGTTGTTTGAAGAGTGTTTTTCAAGGAAGACCTGGATAAAGCTGCTGACATATTGGGCATCAAGATCTATAGAGATAGATCAAAACGCCTGATGATACTTTCAAAGAACGCACACCCTGACATGTTTTTGAAGGAGTTCAAAATAGATCAGTCAAAGAAGGGGTTCTTACCTAAGTTGTAAGGTGTGAAGTTGAGTAAGACTCGAAGATTGACCACAGCAGAAGAAAAGAGGAAGGATGAAGGTCGTCCCCTATGCTTTTGTCATAGGCTCTATACGGTATGCCATGCTGAGTACCGCACCTGATGTGTACCTTGCCACATGTCTGGCAAGAGGGTACAAAGGTGATCTAGGAGTGGATCACCAGATAGTAGTCAAAATTATCCTTAGAGGAATAAGGAAATGTTTCTCGGTTATGGAGGTGATAAAGAGTTCGACGTAAAGAGTTACGTCGATGCAAGCTTAACACCTACCCGGATAGCTCTGAGTAGAGATACCGGATACGTATAATGGAGCAGCAATTTGGAATAGCTCCAAGTGGAACATGGTAGCAGCATCTACGATACGACATAAAGTTTTGTGAAATACTTAGGGATCTGAATATGGCAAGACCCGTTGACTGCAACCTCTCTCACAAGCATAACATGATCAAACCCAGAACTCTTTGAGTGTTTATCACATAGTGATGTGAACTAGATCATTGAGTCTAGTAAACTCTTGGATGTTGGTCACATGGCGATGTGACCTGTGAGTGTTAATCACATGGCGATGTGAACTAGATTATTGACTCTAGTGCAAGTGGGAGACTGTTGGAAATATGCCCTAGAGGCAATAATAAATTAGTTATTATTATTATATTTCATTGTTCATGATAATCGTTTATTATCCATGCTAGAATTGTATTGATAGGAAACTCAGATACATGTGTGGATACATAGACAACACCATGTCCCTAATAAGCCTCTAGTTGACTAGCTCGTTGATCAATAGATGGTTACAGTTTCCTGACCATGGACATTGGATGTCGTTGATAACGGGATCACATCATTAGGAGAATGATGTGATGGACAAGACCCAATCCTAAGCCTAGCACAAGATCGTGTAGTTTGTATGCTAAAGCTTTTCTAATGTCAAGTATCATTTCCTTAGACCATGAGATTGTGCAACTCCCGGATACTGTAGGAGTGCTTTGGGTGTGCCAAACGTCACAACGTAACTGGTTGGCTATAAAGGTACACTACAGGTATCTCCAAAAGTGTCTGTTGGGTTGGCAAGAATCGAGACTGGGATTTGTCACTCCGTGTAAATGGAGTGGTATCTCTGGGCCCACTCGGTAGGACATCATCATAATGTGCACAATGTGATCAAGGAGTTGATCATAGGATGATGTGTTACGGAACGAGTGAAGAGACTTGCCGGTAACGAGATTGAACAAGGTATCGGGATACCGACGATCGAATCTCGGGCAAGTATCGTACCGATAGACAAAGGGAATTGTATACGGGATTGATTGAATCCTTGACATCGTGGTTCATCCGATGAGATCATCATGGAGCATGTGGGAGCCAACATGGGTATCCAGATCCCGCTTTTGGTTATTGACCGGAGAGTTGTCTCGGCCATGTCTGCATGACTCCCGAGCCCGTAGGGTCTACACACTTAAGGTTCGATGACGCTAGGGTTATAGGGAAAGTATGTACGCGGTAACCGAATGTTGTTCGGAGTCCCGTATGAGATCCCGGATGTCACAAGGAGTTCCGGAATGGTCTGGAGGTAAAGATTGATATATAGGAAGTATGGTTTCGGCCACCGGAAGTGTTCCGGGCATCACCGGTAGTGTACCGGGACCACCGGAGAGGTCCCGGGGTCCACCGGGAGGGGCCACCAGCCCCGGAGGCCTACATGGGCCAATAGTGGGAAGGGACGAGCCCCTAGGTGGGCTGGGGCGCCTCCCACCAAGGCCCAAGGCGCCTCCTAGAGGGGACAGGGCAAACCCTAGGGCAGATGGGCCTTAAGGCCCACCCTAGGTGCGCCCCCTCTCTCTCCCCCCTTGGCCGCAACCCTAGATGGGTTTTGGGGCTGCCGCCACCCCTAGGGAGGGAACCCTAGATGGGGGTGCAGCCCCTCCCCTTCCCCTATATATACTTGAGGTATTGGGGGCTGCAACATACATGAGATCATCTTCCTCTTGGCGCAGCCCTACCTCTCTCCCTCCTCCTCTCTCGTAGTGCTTGGCGAAGCCCTGCTGGAGTCCCGCGCTCCTCCACCACCACCACGCCGCCGTGCTGCTGCTGGACGGAGTCTTCCCCAACCTCTCCTTCTCCCCTTGCTGGATCAAGGCGTAGGAGACGTCACTGGGCTGCACGTGTGTTGAACGCGAAGGCGCCGTTGTTCGGCGCTTAGATCGGAATCAACCACGATCTGAATCGCTGCGAGTATGACTCCTTCATCTGCGTTCTTGCAACGCTTCCGCTTAGCGATCTACAAGGGTATGTAGATGCACTCCCCTTCCCCTCGTTGCTAGATTACTCCATAGATTGATCTTGGTGATGCGTAGAAAATTTTAAATTTCTGCTACGATCCCCAACAATCAGTCCAGTAGGAGCCCACGCTCAAGTCCCTCGTCCCTGCACAAAGCGATAGCTACTCGCAACCAACGCGATTAGGGGTTGTCAAGCCCTTCATGGTCACTTACGAGAGTGAGATCTGATAGATAGAATATTTTTGGTATTTTTGATATAAATATGCAAAGTAAAAAGTAAAGGCAAAGTAAATGGCAAAGGAATATAAAAGTAATGGAGATTGATATGATGAGAATAGACGCGGGGGCCATAGGTTTCACTAGTGGCTTCTCTCGAGAGCATAAGTATTCTACGGTGGGTGAACAAATTACTATTGAGCAATTGATAGAATTGGGCATAATTATGAGAATATCTAGGCATGATCATGTATATAGGCATCACGTCCGTGACAAGTAGATCAAAAAGATTCTGCATCTACTACTATTACTCCACTCATCGACCGCTATCCAGCATGCATCTAGAGTATTAAGTTAAAAACAGAGTAACGCCTTAAGCAAGATGACATGATGTAGAGAGATAAATTCATGCAATATGAAATAAACCCCATCTTGTTATCCTCGATGGCAACGATACAATACATGCCTTGCTGCCCCTTCTGTCACTGGGTAAATACACCGCAAGATCGAACCCAAAGCTAAGCACTTCTCCCATGGCAAGAACTACCAATCTAGTTGGTTAAACCAAACGGATAATTCGAAGAGACTTGCAAAGAGAACCAATCATGCATAAAAGAATTCAGAGAAGATTCAATTATTATTCAAAGGTAGACTTGATCATAAACCCACAATTCATCAGTCTCAACAAACACACCGCAAAAAGAAGATTACATCGAATAGATCTCCACAAGAGAGGGGGAGAACTTTGTCTTGAGATTCAAAGAGAGAGAAGAAGCCATCTAGCTACTAACTATGGACCCAAAGGTCTAAGGTAAACTACTCACACTTCATCAGAGGGGCTAGGATGATGTAGAAGCCCTCCGTGATGACGGCCCTCTTCCGGTGGAGCTCCGGAACAGGCCCCAAGATGGGATCTCGTGGATACAGAAAGTTGCGGCAGTGGAATTAGGGTTTTGGCTCCCGTTCTGATCGTTTGGGGGTACGTGTGTATATATAGGAGGAAGGAGTACGTCGGTGGAGCACCGAGGGGCCCACGAGGCAGGGGGCGCGCCCTAGGGGGGCTCCCCCACCCTCGTGACCACCTCTTTGATCCCTTGCAGTAGGGTCCAAGTCTCCTGGATCACGTTCGATGAGAAAATCACGTTTCCGAAGATTTTATTCTGTTTGGACTCCGTTTGATATTCTGTTTATCCGAAACACTGAAATAGGCAAAAAAACAGCAATTCTGGGTTGGGCCTCCGGTTAATAGGTTATTCCCAAAAATAATATAAAAGTGGAAAATAAAGCCCAATATAGTCCAAAACAGTAGATAATATAGCATGGAGCAATCAAAAATTATAGATATGTTGGAGATGTATCAGACTCCTCCTGGCACGCCCTGCTAGGGCCGGCCGACCTCCCCCCTTGCTCCTTTATATACGGGGGAAGGGGGCACCGCAAGAGACAAGTTGATCAGTTGATCTTTTAGCCGTGTGTGGTGCCCCCCTCCACCATAATCCACCTCGGTCATATCGTAGCGGTGCTTAGGCGAAGCCCTATGTCGGTAGCATAATCATCACCGTCATCACACCATCGTGCTGATGGAACTCTCCCTCGAAGCTCTGTTGGATCGGAGTTCATGGGACGTCACCGAGCTGAACGTGTGCTAAACTCAGAGGTGTCGTACGTTCGGTACATGGATCGGTCGGATCGTGAAGACGTACGACTTCATCAACCGCATTCTCATAACACTTCCACTTACGGTCTACGAGGGTACGTCGACGAAACTCTCCCCTCTCATTGCTATGCATCACCATGATCTCGCGTGTGCGTAGGATTCCTTTTGAAATTACTACGTTCCCCAACACAATCTTGCGGTGTCCTTTCCCAGTGACAACAGGGGCAGCAAGGCACATATTGTATTGTTGCCATCGAGGATAAAAATATGGGGTTTATATCATATTGCTTGAGTTTATCCCTCTACATCACATCATCTTGCCTAATGAGTTACTCTGTTCTTATGAACTTAATACTCTAGATGCATGCTGGATAGCGGTCGATGTGTGGAGTAATAGTAGTAGATGCAGAATCGTTTCGGTCTACTTGTCGTGGACATGATGCCTATATACATGAGCATGCCTAGATATTCTCATATTTATGCACTTTTCTATCAATTGCTCGACAATAATTTGTTTACCCACCATAATACTTATGCTATCTTGAGAGAAGCCACTAGTGAAACCTATGGCCCCCGGGTCTATCTTCCATCATATAAGTTTCCAATCTATTTTACTTTGCAATCTTTACTTTCAATATATATCATAAAAATACCAAAAATATTTATCTTATTATCTCTATCAGATCTCACTTTTGCAAGTGGCCGTGAAGGGATTGACAACCCCTTTATCGCGTTGGTTGCAAGGTTCTTATTTGTTTGTGTAGGTGCGAGGTGTCTTGCGTGTAGTCTCCTACTGGATTGATACATTGGTTCTCAAAAACTGAGGGAAATACTTACGCTACTTTGCTGCATCGTATCCGCAGTGCTCAAGAGGTAGCAGCATCATATCCGCTGTCCCAGCTTCCCGTTGCTCCACCGGCGTCCTGGTCTTCGTCACTGCTACCTCTTGAGCATGCGTTGGTTTTCCCTTGAAGAGGAAAGGGTGATGCAGCAAAGTAGCCTAAGTATTTCCCTCAGTTTTTGAGAACCAAGGTATCAATCCAGTAGGAGACCACGCACGAGTCACCTCGTACCTACACAAACAAATAAGAACCTCGCAACTAATGCGATCAAGGGGTTGTCAATCCCTTCATGGCCACTTGCAAGAGTGAGATCTGATAGAGGTAATGATAATAAGATAAATATTTTTGGTATTTTTATGATATAAATTGAAAGTAATGATTGCAAAATAAAATAGATCAGAAACTTGTATGATGGAAAATAGACCCGGGGGCCATAGGTTTCACTAGTGGCTTCTCTCAAGATAGCATAAGTATTACGGTGGGTGAACAAATTACTGACGAGCAATTGATAGAATTGAGCATAGTTATGAGAATATCTAGGTATGATCATGTATATAGGCATCACGTCCGTGACAAGTAGACCGACTCCTGCCTGCATCTACTACTCTTACTCCACACATCGACCGCTATCCAGCATGCATCTAGAGTATTAAGTTCATAAGAATGGAGTAATGCTTTAAGCAAGATGACATGATGTAGAGGGATAAACTCATGCAATATGATATAAACCCCATCTTTTTATCCTCGATGGCAACAATACAATATGTGTCGTTTCCCCTACTGTCACTGGGATCGAGCACCGCAGGATTGAACCCAAAGCTAAGCACTTCTCCCATTGCAAGAAAGATCAATCTAGTAGGCCAAACCGAACTGGTAATTCAAAGAGACTTGCAAAGATAACCAATCATACATAAAAGAATTCAGGGAAGATTCAAATATTGTTCATAGATAATCTTGATCATAAACCCACAATTCATTGGATCTCGACAAACACACCGCAAAAGAAGATTACATCGAATATATCTCCAAGAGAATCAAGGAGAACTTTGTATTGAGATCCAAAGAGAGAGAAGAAGCCATCTAGCTAATAACTATGGACCCGAAGGTCTGAACTAAACTACTCACACATCATCGAAGGGGCCATGGAGTTGATGTAGAGGCCCTACGTGATCGATGCCCCCTCCGACGGAGCTCCGGAAAAGGCCCCAAGATGGGATCTCTTGGGTATAGAAGGTTGCGGCGGTGGAAATAGGGTTTCGTGGTGCTCCTGGATGTTTTCAGGGTATGTGAACATATATAGGAGGAAGAAGTAGGTCGACTGAGCCACGAGGGGGAAGGGCGTGCCCAAGGGGGGTAGGCGCGCCCCCTGCCTCGTGGCCACCTTGTTGGTTGCTTGACGTCGACTCCAAGTCCTCTGGATCACATTTGTTCCAAAAATCACGCTCCCGAAGGTTTCATTCCGTTTGGACCCCGTTTGATATTCCTTTTCTACGAAACACTAAAATAGGCAAAAAAACAGCAATTTGCACTGGGCCTTGGGTTAATAGGTTAGTCCCAAAAATAATATAAAAGTGTAAAATAAAGCCCATTAGCATCCAAAACAGATAATATAAGAGCATGGAACAATAAAAAATTATAGATACGTTGGAGACATATCAGGCACCGGTCAAGATCCCTTAGCACCGCCGCCCCGAATGATCTCCAGCTGCCTCCACACGCATAGGATCAAGCGAGGCCGCACCTGTGTCATCCCATGGGCTATCAGCCTTCGCCTCGGCACAGCTGCCTCGCGTCCACCCTACAGCTGCCCTAAGGTGTAATGTTGTTGTTGATTATTTAAGTGTATTGTCATAAGGTGTAATGTTATAGCATATTTACTTGGAGAATCTCATGGATTATTCATTCAGTATATGTTTTTCAACTTTTTCTGCTGACTGTAATATATCCTAAGGAGCAATCCTCATTTAGCATTTGGAAGCCCAGGTTTCCATCACCCCGGACATTGACGGGTGGCAGCTCGAAGGACGCGTGGCCACGACGAAAATGGCGCAGCAACCGGCACAAGCGGTGGGAGCAGTGGTCAGGACCACGGGCATGGCTGGGCAGTGACATGTGCGTAAGCAACGTCGAGCGTGGTGGATGACGCCAAGATGAGATTCTCCATATCGTTCTTTCCTCTCTCTCTCTCTCTCTACCAATCCTTCTTGCTTCTCCTCTGTCTCTCTCAATGCCACTATATGCAGGTTCTGACATGTGCTGTCGTTTGAACCCGGCTTGATTTTTTTTGGTAAGATTCAATGATGGTTGATGCAAGCCCATGCTTCTCACAAGTTGGATTGAAGTTTGTTGTTCCCCTATTTTTACTATTGTTTCCTTACCAAATATACCAGTACTGGGGTAGAAAACACTTACCTATTACATAGTTCTTCGCTGACAGCCGAATGTGCCGTTTGAACTATTTCCCCTATATGCAGGAAGTACAATTTGCTTGTAATTTTTTACTTTTAGTTTCAGATTATCCCTGTCGGTGTGGAACGACACCTATGGGATCACAAGAACCCCTACTACGGTTGCTGGGGCGCGGGGTTGCGAGAAGAGCAGGATTAGTAACCAGCGCGAGGATCGTTTACCCAGGTTCGGGCCGTGAGGATGCGTAAAACCCTAGTCCTGCATTGGTGGGTGTATTTCAGAGAGTTCTTGAGCTCTCGAACTAGATGTGGTGAGTGTGTGGTTCAAAAAGGCCGAATCCCTCTCCAGTATGCCATGGGCCTCCTTTTATAGTCGAAAGGGGCTGCCAGAGTGGCACACAGGAGGTGGAAAGGCGCACAGTGCTATGAGCTTATCGCTCGTATTACAGGACAAGGCGCATTTAATGCGTAGCTTAGGTGTCCCCTAACTTTATTGGGGACGGGGGCGAGGCCCGTCCCGTCCGTCGCCACTCCTCCTTGCTTTGACATGTGCCCTGGCTAGTGACGCATGCGGCGCCCCGTAGGCAGGCAGGCAGCTGAGGTGGCGTGGTGGCAAAGCCTTCACGAAGATCTGCATGCCGCCACACATGCACTTGCTTAGTTGGCCTGGGAGCTGCATGTTGCCACGCAGGTGCCTGCCCAGATGGTTGGGTTGTAAGCTGCATGCGAATGGCAGGGGAGACTTGGTTGGTGCGGGCCTGGTAGTGGCCCTACTGGCATCCTCGGTGAGGGCCTTGCCGTGGCGCACTGTCGTCCCCGACAAGGACCTTGCCGGGGGTATGGTGGCCTTCCTCGGCAAGGATCCTGCCGATGATCGTCGTCTTCTAATCCTCATCTGATCTTGAGTGTTCCTTATCTCCACAAAGATCTGTATGACACTATGGAGGTGCCTCCCGAGCCCTGGCCCAATGTGATGTTGGAGACTGTGGGCTCAAGGGTGGCTCAGTCTGTTGGTGTGGGGCGAGCTTCCCTGGCAAGGGTCTTGCCGGGGGAACCTGCTTTGTCCCTCTGCTCTTTGTGGTCTTGCCCTTGGCGTTGCTCTGGCTGTCTTGGGCTTCGGTTTTACCTCGGTTCACCTCCCCTGCTCTGCTTGGTGTGGTCGCGGGCGCGGCTCCGACTGTCCGTGCACCGGTAAAGGGGTACAAAAGCGCGCCCCTTCTTTTGTACACCGACAGGAGCCCCCGGGCCTGGGCCATACATAAGTGCGACACGTTGTTGGGCCAGGCCCAAAATGGTGCGCGGGCAGGCGGGGCGGTTTTTACCGCGGTGAAACTTTTCACGTGCTGTGCTTCCCATGACCCGCACATGGCGTGGCGCGGCGTGGAGGGGTGCGCGTGATGTGGGCAACATGCGTGGGGCGGTTCCTGCACGCATGCGTCACATTGGAGTAAATGGGCAACTCGCGCCTTCCCCATGAAAGGAGGGAGGCGTGGAGGCGCGGCTTATTTACTACGCGGGGCCGGGTTGTGGTCTTCAAGGCGTCCACACCCCATGATCATGGGGTGGGGATAGGTCGCTTCACCCGTCCCCTCGATTCTAAACATTTGCCACGCGTCCTCCACGCGCTTGGGGTGGCAAGTGGTGGAGGCGGGAAACCAGGCCGTCGCTGGTTGGGGCAGTGGGTCGGTCTTGATTCCCCATGCCTCTGGTGGCTGGATTGGCCGAGCGGGGTGGCCGAGCCCCGACCCCGCCCCTTTATAAGGAGGGGGAAGGGGGGAATGGCCTCCCGCACTCTTCCGTCATCTATCTCCTCCTGCTTCCGCTTCTTCCTTTCACTCGCCATGGAGATAGGGAATCCTGGTCCTTCATCGGTGGCGGCGAGGGTCGCCGCTCGACAGCGCGTCCCTCCCCCTCCTGAGCCGGCGGTGGTGGAACCGGCCGCGAGGGGAAGGGGGAGGGGGCAAGGCCGTGTACGAGGCCGAGGCAGAGGTCGTAGTGCTCGAGGAAGAGGAGGACGGGGTGGTGTGCCGGCTTCGCCCCCGCTAATGATGCCTTTTCCGATGGAAGGCCATGTTGGAGACCAGCCCCACGAGTTCTTCATCAGGCTGCGCCGGCCTCCGCGTCGCCGTCTTCGTCTTCCCGCCCCGTTTGCTCGGGAGATGGAGCATAACCCGCCTCAATCCCTCAGATTGCACATGAGGGGCTGTGGGAATGGGGGCACATGGGTCGACGTCGACTTCCCAGCTCCTTGGGTCATGTACCTTCGTCGTGGATGGAAGACATTCTCTCGCATCCACAGCTTGACGGCGGGGCTCATCCTCTACTTCAAATTAATGGAGGACGACCTGCTCTCCGTCAAGGTCTTCAGAGACTTCGGGACTCGCCTGAAGTACTGCGTGGAGATCTCCTCCGACGGAGATTCCGACGATGGAAGCCCTTCCTCGAGCGGAAGTGATGAGGAGGACAGCAGGGCAGATGACGGGGACGAGTCCGACTAGGCGTCGGATGCCCCGCGCCTTGGCGGGTGCGGCAGCAGCAGCATCTGCACCTGGCCGCTCCTCCGGCAGAGTTTTGCCGGGGGCGGGGCCAGCTCCTTGAACTTCTTGGGGCCATCTCCTCGGGCGGCTGGCGTTGGGAGGCTGCGGAAGAGGAAGAGGGCGGGCAGCAAGGCCGTCAACTCGGAGTATGCGGGCAACGACGCCTTCATCGCGTATTGCCGGTCCTGCAGCCTCGTCTTCCAGCTCCTTTCCCGACACCGTCATCACCGGCCCACCCGTGGGCGGCCACCGAGGTGTTCTCTTGGTGCTTTATGCTGCTCGTAGCTCACCTAGGCGCCCCTTTTTCCCTTTCGCCTCCTTGACCTGCCACCTAAGGAGAGGGACAAGAAAGGGATCACGGGCATCTTATCTCTTTTTTAGTCTGTAAGCCTTCGGGCCCTATTAAATTTAAATCATGTAATCCCCCTTGTTCATGTTTTTCATTCCGTACAGACTATACCTGTGTGGGATGCTTTTAATGAAAAAGGGATGTTTGCCGGGTTTTTCGTACGTGGGTAGACCCCGCGGCAAGGAGTGAATCCTTGTTACAATTTAAGAAAAACATTTTCACCCGGCAACAAGCCTTGCCGTCCCCCCACTTCGCTTGACCATTCTCGCGCCCTTGGCGGAGGCAGGGATGAAGCGGACTTAGGCTCCTTGTTCTACTTCCTTGCCACCGCGACTACAACCAAATCCGGGCCCAGGAGATAATCCTTGGGTATAGAAAAGGGGAGCACGGTGTCCTAGAAATAAAACGAGGTTTCACATATCCTAGTTCCATTCCGAAATGCATGATAGAGGGTGAAAGACTTATCTGGATCTGCAGCCCCCAGCGACCTTGTCTTGCCGCGGTTGGATCCTTGTGCTTGCAGCCCCCGGCAACTCTGGTTTGCCGGGGGGCCGGGACGCCGGTCTGTTTCCTTTCTTCCAAGTAGCTCAGCAGAAGTGCTCATGTGCCCTGCGAACCAAAGGAGGACAGAAAAGAAACAGATAGACGCGCACTCGACCTCTAGGCTAGGGGTTAGTCGCCGCTAAGCACTATCAACCCTAACCAAGGAAGAGACTCGGCCTAGCATGCATGCTATAACTTAGGGCGCCAGCGCTTCATTTATTTATGCTCAGGGTCTGCGCCTGGATTTGTACAAAGGGTTATATGCCTTGCCGGCAAAGTTTGTACAAAAGGTGGCTTGCCGGGAGGCCCGGCAAGCCGCGCCTTATGGGTAAAACTTGTGAATATGCTCGATGTTCCAGGAGTTGCTCACTGGGACAACATCTTCGGTCTCCAGGCGGACTGCGCCGGGCCTGGTGACTCGTATTACCCGATAAGGGCCTTCCCACTTTGGCGTCAACTTGTTGAATTCTTGGCCAACTGAATGCGCCGAAGAACAAGGTCGCCTTCCTCAAAGCTTCGGGCATGAACCTTCCGGCTATGGCAGCGGCACAGGGCTTGCTGGTAGCGTGATGCTCTCACAGCTGCCCAAAGATGATCTTCCTCAAGGAGCATTGCGTCATCTTGCCGCAACTGCTCTTGCTCAAGCTCATCATAAGCGAGCACTCGAGGTGACCCGTATATGAGTTCCATGGGGAGAACTACCTCCGCCCCATATACTAGGGCAAAGGGTGTCTGTCCAATGGCTTGATTTGGCGTCGTCCTGATCGACCAAAGAATCGTCGGCAACTCATCAATCCAGCGCCTTCCACTCTTGTGCAGCTTGTCAAAGGTCTTCGTTCTCAGGCCTCGTAACACTTCACCATTTTTCCTCTCCGCTTGGCCGTTGCTCCGTGGGTGTGCCACGGAAGCAAAACAGACCTTGCTACCGAGGTCTTGAACATATTACATGGAGGTGTGGCTTGTGAACTGCGTGCCGTTGTCGGTGATGACTCTGTTTGAAACACCAAAACGGCAGACCAGTCCCTTGAAGAACTTGACGGCTGATTGAGCAGTCACCTTTCTCACTGCTTCCACTTCCGGCCACTTTGTGAACTTGTCGATTGCAACGTACAAGTACTCAAAGCCCCCGACAGCGCAGGGGAAAGGGCCAAGTATATCGAGCCCCTAGACCGAGAATGGCCAGGAGAGAGGGATTGTTTGAAGGGCTTGAGCTGGTTGATGAAGCTTCTTTGAATGGAACTGACACGCTTCACACTTGGTTACTAGTGCCGTCACATCCTGGAGGGCGGTGGGCCAGAAGAAACCTTGCCAGAACACCTTGCCGGCAAGGGCCCTTGACCCTATGTGGGAGCCACATATGCCTCCATGTATCTCCGCCAACAGCTCCAGTCCTTCCTCCCGGGGGATGCACTTCAATTTCACACCATTCGGCCTTCTCTTGTAAAGGACGTCATTGACGAACTGGTACAGGCGGACCAATGGGCTACTTTCTCCGCTTCTTCCTGCTCCTCAGGAAGCTCCCTTGTTTGGAGGAATTGGACGGTATGCTGCGCCCATGCCGGAGCCTGGGGCTCGATGGCAAGGACCAAAGGCATCTCTTCCGCCATGGGAGCGGTTGTCTCTACGGTCAGGGCTTGATGCCCTGCCGGAGCCAATTGCTCTTGGGCAGGCTCAGTGTGCATGGCAACATCCTTGCCGGCCGTCCCAGGGGGCTCGGCGGGAAGGTACTTGCCGGGACCTGATGTCCTCCGCTTGTTCTGATCTGTTGATGGTTCGACGGATGGCTGAGTTAAATAGAGCAAAAAGGTACCCGGCTCCACAGGTAGCTTGAATGCAACACACTTTGACAGGTAATCAGCGATGTCGTTCTCCGCTCGGGGGACGTGCTCCGCTTGGATGCCGTCAAAGTGCTCCTCCAGCTTTCTCACCTCATCTACGTAGGCCTCCATCAATGGGCTCTGGTAATCCTTGTTGACCTGCTTGAGGTGTTCTCCGGTGGGTGCGACGAGCAGCACACCGGCACCGGCGCCTTGCAGCGAGAAAGCCCCATCAAAGTACATGATCCAGTTGCGGTCTGCTTCCTTGCCGGGGAGAGTGGTCTCCTGGACTTCTTCGTCAGGCGTTGAGGTCCATTCTGCAATGAACTCCGCCAAGACTCTGCTCTGGATTGTCGAGGTACTTTCAAACTTCAAACCGAAACTTCATAACTCCAAGGCCCATTCCACAATCCTTCCGGTTGCATCTGGGTTATGCAGTATCCGTTGCAACGGGAGGCAGGTGATGACAGTGATCTCGTGGGCTTGGAAGTAATGACGCGGCTTCCTCGAGGCCATAAGGAGGCCGAAGAGCAATTTCTACACACCAGAGTACCTCAATCTAGCTCCCTGCAAGAGGGAGCTGACAAAGTAAACCGGGTGCTGCGTCATCTTCTTCTTCTGCACCACCTCACTCGACTGCGCGGGCACTACCTTGGTGGCATCAGACTCTGCCAGGGGCCTCGCCTTGCCGGCACCAGGCCTTGCTGGGGGAATCTTTGGCTTGCCATCCGCTGGTTCTGCCACCGTCACTGCCTCCTCGTCGACCTCCCTCTATGCCACCAGTGCGGCGCTGACCACTTGATTCGTCGCCGCCAGATACAGCAGCAACGGCTCTTGTGGTTTAGGCGCAACCAGTATTGGCATGGAGGAAAGATATTTCTTCAGATCCTGCAATGCTGCCTCTGCTTCTGGGGTCCACTCCATTGGGCCTGCCTTCTTCAAGATTTTGAAGAAAGGAAGGGTGCGCTCGGCGGACTTGGAGACGAATCGGCTCATGGCGGCGACACGGCCGGTGAGCCGACGCACATCCTTGATCCGCTTGGGTGCCTCAATCTGCCCAATAGCCTTGATTTTGTCTGGGTTTGCCTCGATCCCGCGCTGCGACACAAAGAACCCGAGAAGCTTGCCAGACGGAACACCGAAGACACACTTCTCAGGGTTCAGCTTGAGGTTGATCTTGCGCAGGTTGGCAAATGTCTCTTCCAGATCTTGCACAAGAGTTGCCCCGTCTTTGGTCTTGACCACTATGTCATCCATGTATGCTTCCATATTTCTATGGAGCTGGGGTTCAAAACCAATTTGGACTGCTCTTGCAAATGTCGAGCCAGCACTCTTCAACCCGAAAGGCATCCGCAAAAAGCAATACGTACCACATGGGGTGATGAGTGCTGTCTTCTCTTCATCTTCTCTTGTCATGAAGATTTGGCGGTAGCCCGAGTAGGCATCGAGGAATGACAACAGATCATACCCGGCCGTGGAGTCGATAATCTGGTCGGTGTGCGGCAACGGGAAGGGGTCCTTAGGACAAGCCTTATTGATATCTGTGTAGTCAATGCACAACCTCCACTTCCCATTTGCCTTGAGCACCACTACCGGATTGGCCAACCACGTCGGGTGGAGCACTCCTCTCACCAAACCTGCCGCTTCCAACTTCCTGATCTCCTCTGTGATGAACTCCTGCCTCTCCAGAGCCTGCTTTCTGACCTTCTGCTTGACAGGCCGCGCATAAGGACAAACAACTAGGTGGTGCTCAATCACCTCCCTGGGAACACCGGGACGTCCATGCTTGCCACGCAAACACGTCGACATTCGCCCACAGGAAGGTGATGAGCGCGCCTTCCTATTTGCTGTCGAGGGTGGAGCCTATGGTGAAGGCCCCTCCCGTGCCATCCTCCCTGACGAACACCTTCTTGGTCTGCGGCGGCTCAGCTCTGGATTTCTTGCTCTTGTCGGCAGAGCTCTCTGGCACGTCCTCGATGGTAGCACAACGCTCCGAGGAGGTGCGCTTGCCGGAGTGGGTGCGAGAGGTCTTGCCGGGCTTCTTCTTCCCTCCCGGGCCTTCAGCGGCAGGAGCAGGTGCCTTGACGGCAGCTGCTGCAATAGCTTCCTGCTAGAGTTGGTCGGCACAAATCAGCGTGTCCTTCTTGTCGGAGGGGACGGAGATGATGGTCAACGGCCCGGGCATCTTTAGCATGTTGTAGGCGTAGTGTGATGCCGCCATGAACTTGGCTAGTGCTGGGCAGCCGAGGATCCCGTTGTAGGGCAAGGGGATCTCGGCCACGTCGAAGATGATCCTTTCCGTCCTGTAGTTCAACTCCCCTCCAAACGTCATGGGCAATGTGACCTTCCCCTTCGGCTGGCTCCTCCCCGGATTGACCCCTTGAAACGTGCCCGTTTCCTCGAGGTCTCCATCAGGGATTTGCAATCTTTTGATCATGACAGGCGAGTCAAGTTCAGGCCGGCCCCGCCGTCAACCAACATCTTGTTCACCCTGAGGTTGCGTATCGTTGGTGAGACCAACAATGGCAAACGCCCGACCGCGGTTGTGTGGTTAGGGTGGTCCTCGGCGTCAAAGATGAGGGGCGTGCTGGACCACTTCAGCGGCTTCTGAGCATCGAACAACGGCTCTGCTGTTGTAATCTCACGCGCCCACTGCTTGAGCTGGCGGTGAGAAGTGTGCATCGAGGCGCCGCCATCGACACACATGGCCTCCGTAGCCTTCTGGAACTCTTGCTCACCGGACTCGTCATCCCCGTCGTGATCATCGTCTTCTTGTTTCTTGTCACGGCCCCAGGGGAGCCTCTCTTGCTGGTTGTCCTTGCCGCGGCAGCCTCCTCGGCTGCCACGCTTCTTGCCGGATCCCTCGGCACCATCCTGGTCCTTCTCCTTGTCCCGCCTCTCGTACTCAGCTTTTTGCTTCTCAGCAAGCAGCTCAACTTGTCAGCAGTTCTGGAGATTGTGGCCCTTGGTGCGGTGGATCTTGCAGTATTGCTTGCCGGAGCTTCCTGGCTTGTCGGTAGCCGCCAAGGCCCGGCAGGCAGTGCACCCGGAAATCTCCTTGCCGGGGTCGTCTGCCTTGACCTTCTTGGCAGCGCCGGTGTCGTCAGATCCTTCAACGGAAAGCACGGCCTTGCCTTTGCGTTTCCTGTTGTGACATCGGCCCTTCTTCGTCGGGGCAGCGGTGTCTTCGTTGGTAGAGTCAGTTTCTGCCCCGGTGTCTTCGCCGGGGTACTTCCTTCCCTCCTCAGCCCGGGCGCATCTGTCGGCCAGAAAGTAGAGCTCGGCCACATCCTTAACCTTGGTCATCGCCAGCTCTTCGCGCATCTTGCGGTTGCGCACGTTCTGATGGAACGCGCTGATCACGGCGGCAGGATGAACATCGGGGATGTTGTACTACACCTGGTTGAATCTCTGGATGTACTTGCGTAGGGTTTCCCCTTCCTTCTGGGGAATGATATGCAGATCAGTGGCCTGGCCATGACCTTGGTGGCCTCGTGTGAAGGCGCCAACGAACTCATGGCACAGATCCGACAAAGAAGAAATGGAACCCGCCGGCAAGTGCATCAACCAAGACATAACATTGGGCTTCAGCGCCACCGGGAAATAATTGGCAAGCAACTTGTCGTCGCGGGCTCCGGCCGCCTGCATCGCGATGGTGTAGATGTTGAGGAACTCGGACGGATGGGTCTTGCTAGTGTACTTCTCGCCGACGTCGGGCTTGAACGTGAGGTGGGACGGCCACTGGAACTTCCGCAGCTCACGGGTAAAGGCCGGGCAGCCCACCTCGTAAGGTAGGCTGCCGGAGCCCCCCGGCGCTGGGTGGTCCATAGCGGGCCTCACCTGCTTGTCCGACTGGTGGCATGTATCACGCCGGCGCTCAATAGTGGTCTGAGCATCTTCATGAGCTCGTTCTCGAATAACTTGGCACTGGTCGCGGTGGGTCCGCTGGTCGGACGACGCTATAGAGATGTTATGATAAGCGTCGTCATGATGGGCAGACGCCCGCGGCGGCTGGCGAGGAGGAGGAGAGTGCACCGTGGCCGCAGCTCCCCCAGTCCTCCCAGCGCCAGCATGTGGTGGCTCGGTGGAGTGCCGCCTCGAGGGCCCCGCCGGTCACGGACCATCTTTGTTGGCGACGGCGACGAGGCTCCGGATGGTGGCCCTCCACTCGTCGAGCTTCTCTGCGGCAGGAGGGAAGTCGAGGAGCAGCTGCGTGCGTGCCAAAGCTTCCGCTGGCGTGGGTGGCGGCGCTAGCTGCGTGGACTGTGGCGTGCTTCGACTTCTAATCATGTTAGAAGGACCTCCACCATGACCCAGCGGCTGCGCGCTGATACGTCTCCAACGTATCTATAATTTTTGATTGTTCCATGCTATTATATTATGAACCTTGGATGTTTTATATGCATTTATATGCTATTTTATATGATTTTTGGGACTAACCTATTAACCCTGAGTCCAGTGCAAGTTTCTGTTTTTTCCTCGTTTTAGAGTATCACAGAAAAGGAAAATCAAACGAAGTCCAATTGACCGGAAACTTCACGGAACTTATTTTTGGAACGGAAGCAACCCAGAAGACTTGGAGTGTACGTAAGGGAAGCAACAAGGAAGACACGAGGCAGGGGGCGCGGCCACCCCCTGGGCGCGCCCTCCACCCTCATGGGCCCCTCGTGGCTCCCCTGATGTATTTCTTCCGCGTATATATATCCATATACCCTAAAACCATCGGGGAGCACAATAGATCGGGAGTTCCGCCGCCAGAATCCTCCGTAGCCACCGAAAACCAATCTAGACCCGTTCCGGCACCCTGCCGGAGGGGGGAATCCCTCTCCAATGGCCACCCGGTGCTCTCCATGATGAGGAGGGAGTAGTTCTCCCTCGGGGCCGAGGGTATGTACCAGTAGCTATGTGTTTGATCTCTCTCTCTCGTGTTCTTGAGGTGGCACGATCTTGATGTATCGCGAGCTTTGCTATTATAGTTGGAACCTATGATGTTTCTCCCCCTCTACTCTCTTGTAATGGATTGAGTTTTCCCTTTGAAGTTATCTTATCGGATTGAGTCTTTAAGGATTTAAGAACTCTTGATGTATGTCTTGCGTGGGATACCTGTGGTGACAATGGGGTATTCTATGATCCACTTGACGTATGTTTTGGTGATCAACTTGCGGGTTCCGCCCATGAACCTATGCATAGGGGTTGGCACACGTTTTTGTCTTGACTCTCCGGTAGAAACTTTGGGGCACTCTTTGAGGTTCCATGTGTTGGTTGAATAGATGAATCTGAGATTGTGTGATGCATATCGTAAAATCATACCCGTGGATACTTGAGGTGACATTGGAGTATCTAGGTGACATTAGGGTTTTGATTGATTTGTGTCTTAAGGTGTTATTCTAGTATGAACTCTAGGGCTGTTTGTGACACTTATAGGAATAGCCCAACAGATTGATTGGAAAGAATAACTTTAAGGTGGTTTCGTACCCTACCATAATGTCTTCGTTTGTTCTCCGTTATTAGTGACTTTGGAGTGACTCTTTGTTGCATGTTGAGGGGTAGTTATGTGATCCAATTATGTTATTATTGTTGAGATAACTTGCACTAGTGGAAGTATGAACCCTAGGCCTTGTTTCAACGCATTGCAATACCGTTTGTGCTCACTTTTATCATTAGTTACCTTGCTGTTTTTATATTTTCAGATTACAAAAACCATTATTTACCATCCATATACCAATTGTATCACCATCTCTTCGCCGAACTAGTGCACCTATAAAATTTACCATTGTATTGGGTGTGTTGGGGACACAAGAGACTCTTTGTTATTTGGTTGCAGGGTTTCTTGAGAGAGACCATCTTCATCCTACGCCTCCTACGGATTGATAAACCGTAGGTCATCCACTTGAGGGAAATTTGCTACTGTCCTACAAACCTCTGCATTTGGAGGCCCAACAACATCTACAAGAAGAAGGTTGTGTAGTAGACATCAAGCTCTTTTCTGGCGCTGTTGCCGGGGAGGTGAGTGCTTGAAGGTATATCTTTAGATCTTGCAATCAAATCTTTTAGTTTCCGGTTTTATCACTAGTTTAGTTTATAAAAGAAAACTAAAAAAATGGAGTTGAGTTTGCCTCATACGCTTCATCTTTTTAATATCTTTCGTGAGAATGATGGAAGGGAAAATTGTGCTCAAGTGCTACAGGAAGAAGTCTATAAAATGTTTGGCACTAAATCTTTGAATGATGAGCATGATTGCAATGGTGTTAGTATGAACTCCTTGAATATCCATAGTACTAATGGTGATTGCACTAGTTACGACGAAAATGTCTCCTATAAACATGTCAATTTTTGTGGAGTGCATTGGGTTTGCAAGTACACACCAAATAGGGAAGATAGATATTGCAAGAGGCATAAGCATTTAGAAACTAAATTGTTGCAAGAGGCTAGATGTTTGTGCTGAAAATTTAAATTTTATTGGCCATACTTGTGAACTTTGCAATGAATGGGGTCATTTAGCTATCCAATGCAAAATGTTTCATGATCTAATCGTGTCCAAAAATTGTGATGACTTGATTTCCCTTGCACATTATATAGAACTTAGTTTTCTTATGGGTTACGAAGAAATGAAACGTATAACTAAGCATCTTCCAGAATTTGCCCGTTATAAACTTCTTGATTTTGATCTAGAAGAAATTTATATGTATTGTGCGGTGAATTGCATTGAAAATCCTTATATTGCCAATTACATAAAGAAAAGAAAACAAATAGAAGATGAAGAGAATACTAATGAAAGGGAAGAGACTTCCCAATATCCTCCTATTATTTCTTTTGATGAATCAGGTAACGAGGAGGAGCCCTCTATTCAACCAATCTCATTAATAAGGAGGTCCAAAAAGAGGATTGAACCCACACATGATGTGGTGAACAAGAAGAAAAGAAAAGGAAGAGAGGTAAAAAGATATCTCTCCCAAATAATGTTGCTCCTATTATTGTTGTGCCTCATGAAAATGAATCAAAAATAATTGTGGAAGATGATGCACTTGATGATGATCTCGTTATGCCTATTGCTTGTTGTGATGATTATGATTGGGAAGATAATGATACTCCTTATGATCTTGAAAATCTTTTCGGCACTTGCTTGGAAGAATATGATAATTTCTATACTATTGGTGCCATCCATACTATTAATGATGAGAGTGATTATGCTTATGAGATGAAAAGGCCCAAGCTTGGGGATGCTATGTTTGATGAAGATGATGTTTTTGAGAATATATTTGCTGCAATTAATATTTGTCCCAAGCTTGGGGATGCTATGTTTAATGAAGATGATATTTTTAGTCTCCCAAGTTTCGATATGAAAATTTATAATGATGATAGCATGCCTCCTACTTATGATGATTATAATATTTATGAAAGTGGATTTGGAGAGGTCATGACTTTATTTAGTGATGTATCCACTATTTCGGAAGAGGTTTCAATTGATTATGATGAGAACAAAGTTGCTACTTATGATGATTATTGTGATGAAACTTATGCTATAAAAAGTAGTGATGATTATATTTATGAAACTTGTCATGATTATGATCACCCTTTTTCTGAATATTACTCTTTTAATGTGGAAACAATTTATAGTATTCGAGTCTCTTATGATACTCCCACTATTCCGAATGAAAAGAATTTTGCTTCTATGGAGAGTAATAAAATGTCTATGCTTGTAGATCATGAAAAGAATGCTTTAGGTGCTGGTTATATTGTTGAATTCATTCATGATGCTACTGAAAATTATTATGAGGGAGGAATATATGCTTGTAGGAATTGCAATAATATCAAGTTTCCTCTCTATGTGCTTAAAGTTATGAAGTTATGCTTGTTTTACCTTCCTATGCAAGTTGATTCTTGTTCCCACAAGTTGTTTGCTCACAAAATACCTATTCATAGGAAGTGGGTTAGACTTAAATGTGCTAGTCATATTCTTCATGATGCTCTCTTTATGTTACAATTCTTATCTTTTATGTGAGCATCATTGAAATCATCATGCCTAGCTAGGGGCGTTAAATGATAGCGCTTGTTGGGAGGCAACCCAACTTTATTTTTGTTCCTTGATTTTTGTTCCTGTTTAGTAATAAATAATTTATCTAGACTCTTTTATGGTTGTGTTTTTTGTGTTTAATTAGTGTTTGTGCCAAGTAGAACCTTTGGGAAGACTTGGGGAAAGTCTTTGCGATCCTGATGTAAAAAACAGAAACTTTAGCGCTCACGAGATTTTCTGCCATTTTTTTATTGGAGAGTGCTATTTAGTTAATTCTTTTTGCAGGTGATTAATAGATAAATTCCTCACGTCCAGAAATTTATTTTAGAATTTTTGGGGTTCCAGAAGTTTGCGTTAGTTACAGATTACTACAGACTGTTCTGTTTTTCGTGTGTTGTTTGCTTATTTTAATGAATCTATGGCTAGTAAAAGAGTTTATAAACCATAGATAAGTTGGAATACAGTAGGTTTAACACCAATATAAATAAACAATGAGTTCATTACAGTACCTTGAAGTGGTGTTTTGTTTTCTTTCGCTAACGGAGCTTACGAGTTTTCTGTTTAGTTTTGTGTTGTGAAGTTTTCAAGTTTTGGGTAAAGATTCGATGGATTATGGAATAAGGAGTGGCAAGAGCCTAAGATTGGGGATTCCCAAGGCACCCCAAGGAAATATCTAAGGACACCTAAAAGCCAAAGCTTGGGGATGCCCCGAAAGGCATCCCCTCTTTCGTCTTCGTTCATCGGTAACTTTACTTGGAGCTATATTTTTATTTACCACACGATATGTGTTTTGCTTGGAGCGTCATTTTATTTTCTTTAGTTTTGCTTGCTTTTTGAATAAAATACCAAGATCTGAAATTATTAAATGTTAGAGAGTCTTCACATAGTTGCATAATTATTCGACTACTCATTGATCTTCACTTATATCTTTCGGAGTAGTTTGTCATTTGCTCTAGTGCTTCACCTTTTAGAGCACGGTGGTGGTTTTATTTTATAGAAATAATTGAACTCTCATGCTTCACTTATATTATTTTGAGAGTCTTTAGAACAGCATGGTAGTTTGCTTTCATTAAGAAACTAGTCCTAATATGATGGGCATCCAAGAGGGATATAATAAAAACTTTCATATGAAGTGCATTAAATACTAAGAGAAGTTTGATACTTGATAATTGTTTTGAGATATGGAGATGGTGATATTAGAGTCATGCTAGTTGAGTAGTTGTGAATTTGAGAAATACTTGTGTTGAGGTTTGTGATTCCCGTAGCATGCACGTATGGTGAACCGTTATGTGACGAAGTCGAAGCATGATTTGTTTATTGATTGTCCTCCTTATGAGTGGCGGTCAGGGACGAGAGATGGTCTTTTCCTACCAATCCACCCCCCTAGGAGCATGCGCGTAGTACTTTGTTTTGATAACTAATAGATTTTTGCTATAAGTATGTGAGTTCTTTATGACTAATGTTGAGTCCATGGATTAGACGCACTCTCACCCTTCCACCATTGCTAGCCTCTCTAATACCGCGCACCTTTCGCCGGTATCATAAACCCACCATATACCTTCCTCAAAACAGCCACCATACCTACCTATCCTGGCATTTCCATAGCCATTCCGAGATATATTGCCATGCAACTTTCCACCGTTCCATTTACTATGACACGCTCCATCATTGTCATATTGCTTTGCATGATCATGTAGTTGACATTTTAGTTGTGGCAAAGCCACCATTCATAATTCTTTCATACATGTCACTCATGAGTCATTGCACATCCCGGTACACCGGCGGAGGCATTCATATAGAGTCATACTTTGTTCTAGTATCGAGTTGTAATTCTTGAGTTGTAAATAAATAGAAGTGTGATGATCATCATTAATAGAGCATTGTCCCAAAAAAGGCCAAATAAAAAAAGGAAGGCAAAAAAAGGCAAAAAAGGGGCCAAATAAAAAATAAAAGGGACAATGCTACTATCCTTTTTTCCACACCTGTGCTTCAAAGTAGCACCATGATCTTCATGATAGAGAGTCTCTTGTTTTGTCACTTTCATATACTAGTGGGAAATTTTCATTATAGAACTTGGCTTGTATATTCCAACAATGGGCTTCCTCAAATGCCCTAGGTCTTCATGAGCAAGCAAGTTGGATGCACACCCACTTAGTTTCTTTTGTTGAGCTTTCATGCATTTATAGCTCTAGTGCATCTGTTGCATGGCAATCCCTACTCACTCACATTGATATCTATTAGTGGGCATCTCCATAGCCCGTTGATACACCTAGTTGATGTGAGACTATCTTCTCCATTTTGTCTTCTCCACAACCACCATCCTGTTCCACCTATAGTGTTATATCCATGGCTCACGCTCATATATTGCGTGAAGATTGAAAAAGTTTGAGAACATCAAAAGTATGAAACAATTGCTTGGCTTGTCATCGGGGTTGTGCATGATTTGAATACGTTGTGTGGTGAAGATGGAGCATAGACAGACTATATGATTTTGTAGGGATAACTTTCTTTGGCCATGTTATTTTGAAGAGACATAATTGCTTAGTTAGTATGCTTGAAATATTATTATTTCTATGTCAATATTAGACTTTTGTCTTGAATCTTATGGATCTGAATATTCTTGCCACAATAAAGAAGAATTACTTAGAGAAATATGTTAGGTAGCATTCCACATCAAAAATTCTGTTTTTATCGTTTACCTACTTGAGGATGAGCAGGAATTAAGCTTGGGGATGTTGATACGTCTCCAACGTATCTATAATTTTTGATTGTTCCATGCTATTATATTTTCAACCTTGGATGTTTTATATGCATTTATATGCTATTTTATATGATTTTTGGACTAACCTATTAACCCAGAGCCCACTGCAGTTTCTGTTTTTTCCTTGTTTTAGAGTATCGTAGAAAAGGAATATCAAACGGAGTCCAATTGACCTGAAACTTCACGGAACTTATTTTTGGAACGGAAGCAACCCAGAAGACTTGGAGTGTACGTAAGGGAAGCAACAAGGAAGGCACGAGGCAGGGGGGTGTGCCCACCCCCTGGGCGCGCCCTCCATTCTCGTGGGCCCCTCTTGGCTCTCCTAATGTATTTCTTCCGCCTGTATATATCCATATACCCTAAAACTATCGGGGAGCACAATAGATCGTGAGTTCCGCCGCCAGAAGCCTCCGTAGCCACCGAAAACCAATCTAGACCCGTTCCGGCACCCTGTCGGAGGGGGGAATCCCTCTCCGGTGGCCATCTTCATCATCCCGGTTCTCTCCATGACGAGGAGGGAGTAGTTCTCCCTCGGGGCCGAGGGTATGTACCAGTAGCTATGTGTTTGATCTATCTCTATCTCGTGTTCTTGAGGTGGCACGATCTTGATGTATTGCGAGCTTTGCTATTATAGTTGGATCCTATGATGTTTCTCCCCCTCTACTCTCTTGTAATGGATTAAGTTTTCCCTTTGAAGTTATCTTATCGGATTGAGTCTTTAAGGATTTAAGAACTCTTGATGTATGTCTTGCGTGGGATACCTGTGGTGACAATGGGGTATTCTATGATCCACTTGATGTATGTTTTGGTGATCAACTTGTGGGTTCCGCCCATGAACCTATGCATAGGGGTTGGCACACGTTTTTGTCTTGACTCTCCGGTAGAAACTTTGGGGCACTCTTTGAGGTTCTATGTGTTGGTTGAATAGATGAATCTGAGATTGTGTGATGCATATCGTATAATCATACCCGCGGATACTTGAGCTGACATTGGAGTATCTAGGTGACATTAGGGTTTTGATTGATTTGTGTCTTAAGGTGTTATTCTAGTACGAACTCTAGGGCTGTTTGTGACACTTATAGGAATAGCCCAACGGATTGATTGGAAAGAATAACTTTGAGGTGGTTTCGTACCCTACCATAATGTCTTCGTTTGTTCTCTGCTATTAGTGACTTTGGAGTGACTCTTTGTTGCATGTTGAGGGATAGTTATGTGACCCAATTATGTTATTATTGTTGAGAGAACTTGCACTAGTGAAAGTATGAACCCTAGGCCTTGTTTCAACGCATTGCAATATCGTTTGTGTTCACTTTTATCATTAGTTACCTTGCTGTTTTTATATTTTCAGATTACAAAAACCATTATGTACCATCCATATACCACTTGTATCACCATCTCTTTGCCGAACTAGTGCACCTATACAATTTACCATTGTATTGGGTGTGTTGGGGACACAAGAGACTCTTTGTTATTTGGTTGCAGGGTTGCTTGAGAGAGACCATCTTCATCCTACGCCTCCTACGGATTGATAAACCTTAGGTCATCCACTGGAGGGAAATTTGCTACTATCCTACAAACCTCTGCACTTGGAGGCCCAACAACGTCTACAAGAAGAAGGTTGTGTAGTAGACATCACGCGCTGTTTTCGCCAGCACTTCGGTTGGGCATGCTGAAGTCCTTCATCCCGCGAACAACGCACGGGGCTCTTCCCACAGCGGTGCCCAGGGCCGCCGACGTGGTGACACTGTTCCTCGCGCACACCATGGGAAGAGAGCGGAGTGGTCGCCGGCATGGGTGTCTTGGAGGTCGCTGCGCCGCTTGGAGGTGGCACAATGACACCCTTAGAGGGCCCCGCGCCGCCTGCGGGGGCCCCAGCTCCGTCTTTGGATCTGGCGACGTGCGGCCGGTCGTCGGGTGTGCGAACGACGCCGCTCGCCAGGCTCCGACTGCCAGGGTGATGCTGGTGCTCGCGGACTGCGATCGGGCCGCTGCTCGCCCGTATTGGTACGGGCCGTTCGGCCCCCGATGAGCCGATCGCTGTGGCCGTCTTCTTCTTGGGAGCCATGGCGATGAAGAAACGCTAGGCTAGCTACTAGACCAGATTCTCACAATTGCGCCCCTTACCTAGCGCACCAAAGATGTCGGTGTGGAACGACACCTATGGGATCACAAGAACCCCTACTACGGTTGCCGGGGCATGGGGTTGCGAGAAGAGCAGGATTAGTAACCAGCACAAGGATCATTTACCCAGGTTCGGGCCGTGAGGATGCGTAAAACCCTAGTCATGCTTTGGTGGGTGTATTTCAGAGAGTTCTTGAGCTCTCGAACTAGCTGTGGTGAGTGTGTGGTTTGAAAAGGCCGAATCCCTCTCCAGTATGCCATGGGCCTCCTTTTATAGTCGAAAGGGGCTGCCACAGTGGCACACAAGAGGTGGAAAGGCGCACAGTGCTATGAGCTTATCGCTCGTATTACAGGACAAGGCGCATTCAATATGTAGCTTAGGTGTCCCCTAACTTTATCAGGGACGGGGGCGAGGCCCGTCCCGTCCGTCGCCGCTCCTCCTTGCTTTGACACGCGCCCTGGCTAGTGACACATGCGGTGCCCCGTAGGCAGGCAGGCAGCTGAGGTGTCACGGTGGCAAAGCCTTCACGAAGATCTGCATGCCGCCACGCAGGCGCTTGCTGAGTTTGCCTGGGAGCTACATGTTGCCATGCAGGTGCCTGCCCAGCTGGTTGGGCTGGCAGCTGCATACGAACGATGGTGGAGACTTGGTTGGTGCAGGCCTGGTAGTGGCCCTGCTGGCGTCCTCGGTGAGGGCCTTGTCGGGTGGCCCTACAAGGGTCTTGCCATGGCACGCTATCATCCCTGGAAAGGACCTTGCCGGGGGTCTGGTGGCCTTCCTCGGCAAGGATCCTGCCGAGGATTGTCGTCTTCTAATCCTCATCTGATCTTGAGTGTTCCTTGTCTCCACAAAGATCTGCATGCCACTATGGAGGTGCCTCCCGAGCCCTGGACCAACGTTATGTTGGAGACTGTGGGCTCAAGGGTGGCTCACTCTGTTGGTGTGGGGCGAGCTGCCCCGGCAAGGGTCTTGCCGGGGGAACCTGCTTCGTCCCTCTGCTCTTTGTGGTCTTGGCCTTGGCGTTGCTCTGGCTGTCTTGGGCTTCAGTTTTACCTTGGTTCACCTCCCCTGCTCTGCTTGGTGTGGCCGCGGGCACGGCTCCGACTGTCTTTGCACCGGTAAAGGGGTACAAAAACGCGCCCCTTCTTTTGTACACTGACAATCCCCTTTTCTGTGTGCATTTACTAGACGCTTATATAAATCTGTGTCATCTTTTATCGAGTAAAATGTAAGTCAGTTCAAGTTAACATTGAGCATTTTTCAGTTCTCTCTCCTGTTAGGGTAATTAGGTAGTTTTACTGGGCCATGCATACTTGCTTCATGTCCTTTCTTTCAGACATTTGGCAAATTAAAATTTCTCATCCAATGTTTAGTTATTTTCTCATTCTATTTTCCTGAAGGTGCCCAAATACAATCAATTTACCCCCTGTAAGTGCACCCAATTTGATGTTTTTGTCAATTGTATTATTTAGAAGGCGCATATTTCTAGCAACCATATAATTTAGAAATGGTATGATATATGTTGCCGTCTTGTGACCCCCAGTTAACAAGCAATTTCAAGAAGAAACACCATTTCACTTAGTTTGATTATTATTTTGCAGGCCTGGTATAGCAAAACTAGAGTTGAAGATCTCTGAGTATACCAAAAAGATGTCATATCTGCAACAGATGGTTCGGGAGCTAGCCTCAAAGGTATAAATTCAGCACTGGATCTTATTTCTGTATTCACACAGTTGTGATTTGGTCATATATTTAAAATCAATTTATACACTTCTATCTGAAATTCCCATTCATTTTGTATTAGTTAGTTTATTGACAATACACTGCAGTATACTATTTGCACTAACAGGGTAGTCTTTGCTGCCCAGTATGACTATAATCTGAACAAAGACTATGCCGAGACAGAGCTGAAGTTGAGGGAACATTGCAATCGTTTATTGGAATAGTAAAATCCTTCAATATGACATACAATAAGGTGAATATATAACTGTCCCCATTGGGCCACAAGGTGGAGGGGAAGCATGCGAGGCAGAACTAGCGGGCACTCTGGTTGGCGCGACAGGTGGAGCGCATCCGGAAGACCGACCGCATGCCGTCCCAGTTCTGGCGCTGCAACTGGTTCCTGTGCTGAAAACCAAACAAAATTCAGATTGCGTCTGAAATGCAACCTGACTGAAGAAGCCTCAAGGTCTCTGTCGGAGTAAATGACCACAAGTAGCCTAGCCGGCACCCCCTGGCTCTTCTGAAAAATTATGAGCCGATCCGGCCCTCAAGAATCCAAGACGTGGGGCCGCCTTCCCCTTGCCGGCTGTCTCCCAGGCCGACTATCGGAGGGCGGCCCGACTTTAGCCCTCATGGAGAAAGCCGTGGGAGGGCCGGCTCCAAGAAGCCGGCCGCGAGAAGGCCAACTCCAAGAAGCCGGCTCCCACAAAGCGGTCAAGATCGTACCCTCGAAGTCTGCATCCACGTAACGGCGATGTGACGGGGCGTGGCTATAGTAAAGCCTGCCACCCCGAATCCCGGAGCACGCCTGGCACAGTGCGCCGTACGGGTGGCCATGACCCGTCCGGCGCGGCACTGTTGCCATGTTGACCCTGATGTCATCCACGACGGGCTGCCAGTGTGGCCCACGGGCGATGGCCCCCTTCAGGCAGAGAGACACCCGAAGGCGGCCAGGCCTCCCCCAGTTGGCCCAAGACAGAGCCGGCTCTCCACAGCCGGCTTGCCACCTCCCTCGAAGGAGACGCCCCATTAAGGAGACAAGACGCGGTGAGGCTACAGCGATCACCCGCCGGACGGCGGCACTGTAGCCACACCCACCTCGGCGAAGCCCTCGTCACCAGGATTGAGCAACAGTAACCAGCCACCGACAAGGCCTTGGACAGTGGGGCCTGCCTGTCAACCAAGGAGCCGGCAGCCGGCGGGACCCACCAGTCGGCGGGCCCTAGTAGCCGGCGCGGAAGCCGGCGAGTGTAGACACAGATGACTAGGCCCCACGCCAGCCAGATTACCATTGTACCCCCGGGGGTAGGCCTATATAAACCCCCCGGGACCCCTCGAGCTGGTCTCAGCCGTCGCTGGTATGCCAGGTCGCGATGCCGTGGACAAGGCCAGAGGGTGAGGGCTGGAGAGCCAGTAGGAGCCCTGAGTCGCGATGCTCAGGCGCCCCCCTTTTATCTTGCAAGCGGTTCGTGCGGGCGAGGGTGAAGGGAACCCCGTGAGGGCCTTGGCTAGTGCAGTTCCCTCCAAGGATCCTGCAGAGTCATCACAGAAAGAAGATGGGGTTGCCATGGCAGTCATTAGTCGATCGTTAGTCACTCAAGAGCTTGCTGGTTGGAGCAGGTGAGGTGTATCAGGGCACCCGTGAGCCAGCGCGGGACTCACGAGGCCCTACCTCTAGGCGGGTTGCGCCTGGCACTGGGCCGTATCTTGAGATGTGTCCCTGCAAAATTTGGTTAGATGCCGGTACTCTACGTCCTCGGGTCCCGGCCCTCGAGCTTGTCTCAGCCGTCGCTGGTATGCCAGGTCGCGATGTCGTGGACAAGGCCAGAGGGTGAGGGCTGGAGAGCCAGTAAGAGCCCTGAGTCGCGATGCTCAGGCACCCCCCTTTAACGTGCAAGTAGTCGACATGGAGAAGAAGGGATGCCGCGGATGGGCATCAAGCAATCAAGCGTGACAGGCGAATGCATAGTTGGAAATAAACGCGATGGAGATACACGCCGCTGGGCCTAGCCCCAGTGGCTTGGGGATGATGCAGCCCGAGGGGCGCCCCCAACAAGGCAAACTAACGACCGAAAGATAAAAGCAGATACATGCCGCAGGGACAGACCCATGCGGCCTGGGAGTGATGCAACCCTAGGAGGGCGCTCCCAGCTGGGAATGACGCTTGAAAGATGTCACCTGAGGATGTCGTTGGCGAAGTGGCGTTGGTGCAGCAGACTCGGTGGGTTGCGGAAGCTGATCCTCACGAGCCCCCAGGCCCCGGGGCCTCGGGAGGCTCCGGAGGCACTGGTGACTCCTCGCGAGCTGTCTTCATCTCCGCCAGCGCCGCGGAACGCCTGTCTTCCTGAGCCTCCATGATGCCCCTTATGAGGTGCTGGTACGCCGCAGCCATGCTCGGCAGGCCGTAAGGCATGCGAACATAGCTGTGGGGTGGACCCCCGCAGCGCCCCACTTGTGAGGGCCAGAGACACTCTGTCCTGGCGATCTGATTGAGCCCTGTTACATCGACGCAGATGCGCAGCCCACCATCCTCGCCTGGATGTGGAGCCACAACTGGTAGATGACGGCAACCTCTCATGATCCTTGACTCTTGTAGTTCTTGAATGGCCTTACTAACGAACTCCTGTTGGTCCGATCTTCCTTGCCTGGCTCCTTCTCGAGGGAAACGTGCTTCAAAGCACGCCTCCACATGGTGCCCAAGCGCCTCCCTCGTGACCCTGGCTAGGTCGGTGGCCCTCCAGGTGAGAGCCCCCGAGCCCTGCCTGAGGAGGGCACCGGGCGCGCTTTCCTATGCGATGGAAGGAGGGTCCTCCTGGGCAGACACGGGCCCTGAAGGGCCTGCCTCCTGAGGGGCTGAGCCTGACGACGTCTTCTTCTTCTTGGGGGTGGTCTCAGGAAGCCTCCTGCTTCCACGATCTGGGTCTTCTAGTGATGCGGCCTGAAAGGCTCGCTCCAGGGAACACACTGCATCCTTCTCTTCATAGGGCACCGTGATGACGCCGCCACTTCCTGGCATCTTGAGGACGTTGTAGCCGTGATGAGTCACGGCCATGAACTTGGCCGGCGCTGGGTACCCGAGGATGGCGTTGTACGGCAGGCGGATGTGGGCGACGTCGAAGTCGATGAGCTCGGTGCGGTAGTTGTTCCGGGCCCTAAAGGTGACAGGGAGGCGGACCTGCCCGATCGGGACTGTGGAACCGTCGGTGACTCCGGAGAAAGGCTTGGTTGGCTGAAGCTGGTCGTAGGGCACTTGGAGGTTGTTGAAGGTTTCCACGGACAGGACGTTGAGCCCTGCCCCTCCGTCGATGAGGGTCTTGGTGACCAGCACATTGCTGATGACTGGGGAGCAAAGCATCGGGAGGACTCCGGCTGTGGCCGAGCACTTGAGCTGGTCTGCTGAGCTGAACGTGATGGCACACGCCGACCACCTGAGGGGGCACGTTGCTTCGAGCTTGGGGAGAACTGCATTCACTTTGCGGGCAAACTGCTTGAAGATACGTTGAGAGGCTGGGGCTTGAGCTCCGCCTAGGATGCAGGCGATTGCGCGCAGCTCTTGGAAGCCCCCTGCCCCCTCGTCTTGATGGCGGTCTTCGTTCCTCCTTGGCGGAGGCGGCAGCGGAGGTAGGCATGCGTTGCCATGGGGACGATCCTCACGAGGTTGATCCCTCCAGTCCCCCTCGCAAGGCAGGTCCCGCCAGCGGTCCTCGCGAGGTTGGTCGCGCCACCCCTGGCGCGGGCTGCGATCTTCCCAGCGTCCTGGGTTTCTTCCTCCTCCTCGGCCGTAGCCCCGGTCAGCACGGTCAGGGCGACAGCCAATCCTTCCTTCTCGCACAGCGCGGAGCTCTTGGCATTCGTTGGTGTTGTGGGTGTGGAGGTCGTGGTACACACAGTACCGGCTGCCCCTGGAGGAGTCGGGCAGATCCTTGCTGCGCTTGGTGTCTGGTTCGGCTGCGAGTACGGCAGCCCCCTTGCGCTTCACGTCCTTGGCCTTGGGCTTCTTCTCTTCTGGGTCCGCGGCAGGCAGCTCGAGGAGGGAGATACGTCCCTCCTCAGCACTGGCGCACTTGTTCGCCAAGTTGAACAGCTCCAGGGAGGTGCAGAGGTCTTCATGCATCGCCAGCTCCTCCTTCATCTTGACGTCGCGCACGCCATCGGAGAAGGCCGAGATGATGGCCTCCTCGGACACCTTGGGGATCTTGAGGCGCGCGCTATTGAAGCGCTGGATGTACTTTGCAGGGTCTCTCCGGGTTGTTGCTTGATGCGGCGCATGTCGCTCACGGCGGGTGGCCGGTCGCGAGTACCTTGGAAGTTGGCGATGAAGCGGGTGCGCATCTGGTCCCAGGAGGAGATCGTGCCTGGAGCCAGATTCAGGAGCCAGGTGCGAGCTCCTTCCTTGAGCGCCATGGGGAACCAGTTTGCCATGACCTTCTTGTCCCCGCTGGCAGCCTCTATGCCCAGCTCATAGAGCTAGAGGAACTCTGCGGGATCAGTTGTGCTGTCGTAGCGAGGAGGCAGGTCCGGCTTGAACTTGCCGGGCCACGCGACGCTGCGCAGCTCGGTGGTGTAGGCGCGGCAGCCCGCGGTGGCCACGAAAGGCTTCGGCTGGTGGAGAGCTTGGCCTTGAGGGTCCCCACGCGCTGCAGCTAGGAGCAGAGCGGGGTCTTGGCATGCCGGAGCTGGAGCAGGGAGCGCCCGGGCAGCTCCTTGCGGGTGAGGGACTTCTTGGCAGCTCCGTGCTGGCTGTACTGGCACCTGACGGAGCGGGTTCCGCCCAGGGGCCACGCGCCTTGGAGCCATGGCGTCTTCTTGGAGAGGAGGCGGCTGGTACGCCCCCGGAGCATCATTGCCCGCGCGGGGCGGAGTGCAGCGCAGCGGAGCGGACGGCGCAGGAGAGCCCCCTGCGGCGCGGACTAGCTCGGCGATGCGGTCGAGCCACTCCTCATAGACGTCGTCGACGGGGCGGTAGCGCAGGAGTTCGTTCGCCGCGATGAGCGCAGCTCGAGCCTCCAAGGGTGCGCGGAGCACGCGGGACGAAGAGCCGGCTGGGGCGAGCGATGGAGTAGAGGTGCGGCCGTCTTGCCGCACGGACGGGTGCTGAGATGATGCCTGCTGCTTGCCCCCCGCCGGGCCGGTGGCGGCGTTGATGGCGGGCGACGGGGAACGACGAGGACGCCCACCGACGGGGGCCGTCTGGGCGACGCGAGAAGCGATGGCGGCCCGGCGCTCGGCGCGGGCCCGACGAGCGTCAGACATGGATGCGACGGTCGGAGGAGAGCGGAGTGGTGGAAGACGAATTCCGGCGCACCCCTACCTGGCGCGCCAAATGTCGGATTCGGGGTTCTGGCAGACCCTTAAGGTTCGAACACTGGGGTGCACGTGGAGATCGCGCCTTCTACCTCTCCGTCTCGCAAGGATCTAAACTACTAAAAGAACTGCACAAGGGACGCAAGATTTATACTGGTTCGGGCCACCATTGTGGTGTAATACCCTACTCCAGTGTGTGGTTGGTGGATTGCCTCCTGGGGCTGGTGATGATGAACAATACAAGGAAGAACAGCCTCGTGAGGGTCTGTTCTTGGTTGGGGTGATGAACTGCTAGGAGGAGTTCAGCCACCTTTCTCTCTCTCTTACTCACTCTCTCTGCTTGCCAACCGGGCGATCCAACCCCGATTCTAGATGATCCCCCCTTCCTTGGGAGTGGCTAGTCCTATTTATAGAGGCCCTAGTCCTCTTCCCAAATATTGAGCGGGAAGGGAGCCAACAATGGCGGGCTAATTTGAAGGGGGACAGTGAGTACACTTATCCTGACTAAAGTTGGTCTTCGCCTGCCAAAGGCTCTGGTGATGACGCCGTGCTAGGCTCCATGGTGACCTCCGTCTCGTAGTCCTCCTGGTCTTGGTCTCGTTGCACCGAAATGGCAACCTTTGCCTGATGCCTTGGTACTCCACGGCTGCGCTTGCCCCCTTTGCACCAAAGAGGAAAGAAGGACGCTGCGCGCGCTGGCACCCGCCTGGCACCCTGAGTCGTCATGGCTTACGTCATGGGCACCTCGCGAGGTACCCTGCCTTGATATCTCCGCCTCCTCGCGAGCCTGCGTGATGAGGCTGCGCCTGAGGATGCGACGTGTCATCCACCCCGCGAGGCTTGGCCCCTCGCGAGGGTATTGAGTCTTGTGTTGATGAAGATGGGCCGCGCTGGGCCCCCATTTGAGCCACGCCGCAGGCCGCAGGCAGGCAAGTCTGGGGACCCCCGTTCCCAGAACGCCGACACACTGGCTCACCTAAATCTCCAAAGGCGAAGGGCTCGCGCCGCCTCCGCCTGCCGGTCCGCCGCCTCCGGCTCCGCAGCCGCCAACCGCTCGGCCCGCAGTCGGAGCCGTGCACGATGAGTTCCCCGACGAGCATGCCGCCTATGTCATCTTTACAAGCTAGCCCGAAGACCGGCGCAGCAAATGCCGAGAGCACCAGGAAGTCAGCATGGTCGCTGCCAACCCCGCCGAGCACATGCACTGGTCAGAAAAACCTATCAGCTGGAGCCGGGCCGACCACCCAGAGGTGATGCCATCTCCCGGCTCTTATGCGTTGGTTCTGGATGCCACCCTTGCAATGGATAGACGCGCCGCCCGTTTCTCCCGCGTGCTGATAGACGGCGGGAGCAGCATCAACATCCTGTACCGTGACACCCTGGAGAAGCTAAACGTCAAGACGAAGCAACTCATGCCTACTCGGACTGTGTTCCATGGCATCATACCCGGCCTGTCCTGCGCCCCCATGGGCAAGATCAAGATTGATGTACTCTTTGGGGACAAGGAGCATTTCCGCCAGAAAGCGATCTGGTTTGAAGTGGTGGACCTGGAGAGCCCCTACCATGCATTGCTTGGCCGACCTGCCTTGGCCAGGTTCATGGTTGTTCCCCACTATGCTTACCTCAAGATGAAGATGCCGAGCACCAAAGGCATCATCACCATAGCCGGCGATTACAAGAAATCTTCCGAGTGCACAGCAGCTAGCAGCCGGCTGGCCGAGTCCCTTGTGATTGCCGAGGAAAAGAAGATGTTGGACTGAGTCGTGGCCATGGCCGGCAAACAGTCGGCCTTGTCCCCCGATCCCAAGGAGTATGATGCACAAGGATCTTTCCAGCCGGCCAAGGAGACGAAGAAGATACCTCTTGACCCTGAGCACCCAGAGAGGTTTGTCGTCATCGGGGCAAACCTAAACAGCAAATAGGAAGGCGAGCTCGCCGATTTCCTCCGTGAGAATCGGGACATCTTTGCATGGTCCCCCAAGGACATGCCGGGTGTTCCGAAGGAATTCGCCGAGCACAAGCTACACGTCCGAGAAGACGCAAAACCAGTTAAACAACCCCTCCGCCGACTGTCGGAGGAGAAAAGAAGGATTGTAGGAGATGAGATAGCCCGGCTTCTGGCAGCCGGCTTCATTATGGAGGTTTTCTTTCCAGAGTGGCTCGCCAACCCGGTCCTCGTGCTAAAGTAGAACAACAAGTGGCGCATGTGCATAGACTACACGAGCCTCAACAAGGCCTGCCCCAAAGATCCCTTTGCCCTGCCAAGGATTGATCAAGTGATAGACTCCACGGCCGGATGCGAGCTGTTGAGTTTCTTGGATGCTTACTCAGGATACCACCAGATAAAGTTAGATCCGGCAGATCGCCAGAAGACCGCCTTCATCATGCCATTCGGAGCCTTCTGCTACCTGACTATGACATTCGGCTTGAGAAATGCCGGTGCCACTTTTCAGCGCTGCATGCAGAAGTGCCTCCTTAAGCAGCTCGGCAGAAATGCCCATGTCTACGTAGACGACATTGTGGTGAAGATGGAGAAGCGCGACACCTTGCTAGAAGACCTCAAGGAAACATTTGAGAACCTACGCCGGTTCCAAATCAAGCTCAACCCCGAGAAATGCATGTTCGGAGTGCCAGCCGGCCAGCTCCTAGGCTTCCTGGTCTCCGAACGCGGCATCGAATGCAACCCAGTAAAGATCAAGGCCATTGAGAGAATGGCGATTCCCACCAAACTTCGAGACGTCCAGAAGTTCACCGGATGCTTGGCCTTCCTGAACCGCTTCATCAGCCGGCTCGGAGAGAAAGCTCTCCCCCTCTACCGCCTCATGAAGAAGACCACTCACTTCGAGTAGAATGACCAAGCCGACCAAGCTTTTCATGAGATGCAGAAGATGCTGGCCACGCCGCCTGTCCTGGCGGCACCGACTGAGAAAGAGCCCATGCTCCTCTACATTGCTGCAACCAGCCAGGTGGTCAGCACCATCATCGTAGCCCAACGCCCAGAAGAGGGCCGAGCCCAGCCGGTCCAGAGGCCGGTGTACTATTTGAGCGAGGTGCTATCTACCTCGAAGCAGAACTACCCGCACTACCAGAAGATGTGCTACGGCGTGTACTTTGCCGCCAAGAAGCTGAAGCCCTATTTCCAAGAGCATCCCATCACGGTTGTATGCACCGCCCCGCTGGCCGAGATCATAGGCAGCCGGGATGCATCCGGCCGGGTGGCGAAATGGGCCATCGAGCTGGCCCCCTACACGATCTTCTACCAGCCTCGCACCGCCATCAAGTCCCAAGCATTGGCCGACTTCCTCGTTGATTGGGCCGAGACCCAGTACCTACCACCAGCTCCCGACTCCACTCATTGGCGCATGCACTTCGACGGGTCCAAGATGCGCACTGGCTTGGGAGCCGGCGTCATCCTCACCTCTCCCAAAGGCGACAAGCTCAGATACATGCTGTAAATTCACTTTGCCACCTCCAACAACGTGGTCGAGTACGAGGCGCTCATACACGGGCTCCGGCTTGCCAAAGAGCTCGGCATTCGCCGGATCCTATGTTATGGCGACTCGGACTTGGTGGTCTAGCAATCATCCGGCGACTGGGATGCCAAGGACGCAAATATGGCAAGCTACCGCTTCCTCGTTCAGCAGATCAGTGGGTACTTTGAAGGATGCGAGTTCCTCCATGTACCGCGAGCCGACAACGAGCCAGCTGATGCCCTGGCTCGAATAGGCTCCACTCGGCAAGCAATACCAACCGGTGTCTCTCTACAATGCCTCCTCAAGCCGTCTATCAAGCCGTCTCCAGAGTTCGATTCCATCTTCGTGCCGCCTGACCCCGATACAGCCGGGTCCGGCTCGAAGAACCAAGAGGGTGACCCGGGGACTACGATAGTCGCCATGGGACATCAGCAGGCGGCTCGGGGACTTCCGTAGTTACGCCCGACCCGGGGACTGCCACACCCGGCTCAGGGACTGCGGTAGTCGGCCCAGAGACTGCACCAACACAACAGGCGGCGGCCGACTCCAGCATTTCACCACCCAGCCCGCCCGCCCTGGTCGCAGTAGCCGCATTGGCAATAGAAGAAGTCGCAGCTCCATCATGGGCTCAGTCCATCCTCAACTTCCTAATAAACCAAGATCTGCCGGCTGACGAAACAGAGGCAAGACAAGTCCAACGCCGAGCCGGAGCATACACAATCGTCAACAGAGAGCTCGTCAAGCGCAGTGTCACTGGAGTCCTCCAGCGATGCGTCGAGCAAGAGAAGGGCATTGCAATCCTCAGAGACATCCACCAAGGAGAATGCGGCCACCATGCGGCCTCAAGATCACTCGTCGCCAAAGCCTTCCGCCATGGTTTCTTTTGGCCGACTGCTTTGGATGACGCCAAGGGGTTAGTTAAACATTGCAAAGGATGCCAACTCTTCAGCTCCAAGCAACACATGCCGGCTTCAGCACTCAAGACCATTCCCCTCACTTGGCCCTTCGCCGTTTGGGGACTGGACATGGTGGGCCCATTCAAGACGGCGCACGGCGGCATGACACATCTGCTTGTCGCCGTGGACAAATTCACCAAATGGATTGAGGCAAAGCCGATCAAGAAGCTGAATGGGCCGACTGACGTGACATTTATCGCAGATATAACAACTCGGTACGGCGTGCCACACAGCATCATCACCGACAATGGCACGAATTTCGCCAAGGGATCCTTGGCACGTTTCTGCGCGATGCAGGGCATCCGGTTGGACTTAGCGTCCGTTGCCCACCCGCAGTCAAACGGCCAGGTCGAGCGAGCCAACGGCCTCATCCTTGCCGGCATCAAGCCCCGACTGGTCGTACCACTGGAGCGTTCAGCCGGCTGTTGGCTCGAAGAGCTGCCGGCCGTCCTCTGGAGTCTGCGCACTACCCCAAACAAGTCAACCGGCTTCACTCCTTTCTTCCTCGTGTATGGTGCCGAGGCGGTCATCCCAACTGACATCAAGTTCGACTCGCCTCGGGTAACCATGTACACGGAAGCAGAGGCCAAGGAAGCACGAGAAGACGGTGTCGACCTGCTGGAAGAAGGCCGGCTGTTAGCCCTCAGCCGGTCCGCCATCTATCAGCAGGGCCTGCGCCGCTACCACAGCCGGAAGGTCAAGCCAAGATCCTTCCAAGAGGGCGATCTTGTGCTCCGGCTGATCCAGCGAACAGCCGGCCAGCACAAGCTCTCGGCCCCTTGGGAGGGCCTCTTCGTCATCAGTAGAGCTTTAGGCAACGACTCCTACTACCTGATCGACGCGCAGAAGCCGATGGCACGAAAGAGAGACGACTCCGGCAAGGAGTCAGAACGACCATGGAACGCCAACCTCCTCCGAAGATTTTACAGTTGAAATGCAGTATGTATCACGCTAACTTTTGTACTAAGTACGAGACAATAGGCCCCCCGAGGAGAGCTCGGGGACTGCCATCTTTTATCTATGAATGAAGAGTATCATGCTTATGACCTTGTCATTACATTCACCTTTTCCGTTCGGCACCGGGTTCTACTAGTCGGCTTGGGGACTGGCCGCCTGGAGTTATATTAGAAGTCCTACCCGCGGTCAGACAAGTAGTGTGCCGGCTCCCAAGCCTTCTCTTGCCAAAAGTCGCAGATCAAAGAACCGGCTGTCCGGCTGGCAAGAGTTAAAGGCAGGAAAGGACGCCCACACGAAAAACGGCTAGGGACTAACGGACTAATATAACAAAAGCCGGTTTTTCTCCCACCACCGACCGACTACCAGAGTAGCCGGCCGGCCGGCTTCCATTCACCTCGCTTCAATCTAAGAAAGCTAGAGTACTTGCCCTGCCAAAAGGGGAATGCGGCAAAGGAAACAGCCTAAGGATAAAAAGCATACACGAACGGAAACCAAACACGCACACAATCATATTTACATAAAAGACCTTCAAAAGGACAGCATTCAACATAGTTCGAATACACCCCCAGTGGGTGGAACTATGCAAGTTTAATAAAATTGTTCAAAAGGATAACAAGCAGGAAAAACAAGGATGGCAGATTAAGCCAGGGGAGCGACTAGCGAGTCGGGCAGGTCGGTGGAGACGGCAGTGCTGGCTGGAGGAGTGGCCGGCTGGCGAACCTCGGCATGATCACCGCCTCCCATAAAGGGCGCGCTAGCACGCGCCTCATTGCTGGAAGCACAGTCAGGCTGAGGCTGGTTGGCCGCTTCACCGGCCGGCTCAACGTCTTCGCCTTCCTCTCCTTCGTCGTCTTCACCTTCGTCGCTGGAGGCGATCTCTTCTGCCGAGTCCTCACCCGCTGTCGGGTCCAGCCCGAATCACTCCTCCGGCCGGGCAATGCCGTCGTCATTTATTTCAGGAGCGAAGACGCTGATGTTAGTACACTCGGCGATCGTTGAAGCGCGCTGAGCGATAGCCAGCCGCACCTCCTCCATCTCCTCGTCGGCCTCCAGCCGCCAGGTGCGCAGCTGGTCCAGGTTCAGCCCTAGATACCAGGCTCGGACGAACTCCAGCGCCCGCGCAGCTCCAAGCCAGGCTGTCGATGCCTTCCAGGCCTCAAAGCGGCCAACCGCAACCTCCAGCCAGTCGGCAGTCCGACTCGGGGTGCGGGGAATCGCCTCGCCTGGCCAGAGGGCGGCCAACACCTGCGCCCCGGCGCGCTGGAGGCGACGGAGCATACGGTGAGCCGGCTGCAGTCGGGCTTGGACCGCCAAGAGTTGCTCCTCAAGCGTCCGGCTCGTGTCCGGCGCGATTTCATCTCCTGCCTGCCGGCGTGCCTCGTGGTGGGCCTCGATGGTTTGGGTGGCGAAGACGGAGTAGCCGGGAAAGTATTCTGCACAGAGAACAAAAAGCAGCACAAGTCAGAACACAAATCAGGGATCAAGGGGCAAGCAAGGAGTGAAGAAGGTGGCTTACCATCGATCAGATCCTCGATACGACCGAAGCCCTCGCCCAGCGCCTGCTTCGCCTCAGCCCAGCCCGCCGCTTCGGTCTCAAACTCGGCCTTCAGGGCGTCCTCGCTGTCCTGCGCCTTCTTCAGGGCCGCCTTGTGGCTCTCCTCCTGGCCGGACAACTTCTTGGCCAGGCGGTCACGCTCCAGGACCAAGGCATTGTACTCGGCTTCCTTGGTGCGAAGGGAGGCCTGGGCCCCGCTGAGCTGCCCCCTCAAGTCGGCATTGGCTCCTACAAGCATGAAGACAAAGGAAAAATTAATAAGGAAGAAGTCGTCAAGGAAGATCCGACCCAACTACTCAGCAGTCGGCCCGAATCTCGGGGACTACACCCAGTGGATGCGCTGACGCGCCCCCACAGGAGATGAACGAAACAAAGCACGCACTCCGGCTGCTGGTCAGGTCCTCGGTTCTCCAGCCCAGCTCCTGAGCCTAGGAGTTGAAGGTGGCAGCGCGAAGGTTATGATACTCCTGGAAGATTATACAGGAGGCGAGGATAGGATAAGTTAGTTGTGAGGACCTAGTAAGTTCCAAGCCGCCTGCGCAGCAGCCGACTCGGAACTCGGGGATTACACCCAGTGGGTGCGCTGAAGCGCCCCCATGGAAGAAATCAAAAGAGCAAAATAACCAAGGCCAGAAGACTCACCCGGATGACGGCCCGCGTCGCGAGGAACTCTTGGGTGTATCGCTGCAGCAAGGCGGCCTGAGCTTGAAGCCGGTTCCGGACCTCCCGGGCCGCCGCGTTCAGCTCGCTCGTCCCCCCGCTGGGAGTCCACTCGGACATGCTGGCGCTGGCCGCCTCTAGGGCCTCCGCCGTCTGGCTGGCGCCCGCAGCTCGGTGCGGTTCTCGCACGGAGGTGCCTCCCCCTGCGCGCCGGCGCAATGCCGGCTGCACCTCGAGGCCGGCCCCTGCCTCCGGCTCGCCCCCAGCCGGCTGCTCTAGCGCCGCGGCTGATTGGCCACTTTGGCCCGCTCCAGTCGGCGCCGTCTGCGGCGCCCCCTCCATGAAGATCACGTGGTCCTCCCTCCTCTCCATCACCAGCCGGTCTGGGTCGACCTCCTCCGACGGGGGCACGGAGATGTCGGGGGCCATGGCGCGGAGGGGAACGACGAGCAGCGGAGGCTGGTTGTGCGAGGCCTCTGCCTCCGTCTCCACGGCTGCCGCCTCCGCCCGGGCCTTGGCCGCCGCGTCAGCCTGCTCCTTCGCCGCATGGGCGGTCCTTCGCTCCGCCGCCTCCCGCTCCTCCCGTGCCTCCCGTGCGTTCCGCTCCGTGGCCTCCCTAAGGTCGGCACGGGGATCCACGCGACGGGAGCCCGAAGACCCTCCAGTCGGCCCGACTACGGAGCCGCTAGGACCTCGCTCAAGGGAAAGCGGTGCCTTGTCCAGCGAGCAAAGAAAGGTTTAGAAGAGCTTCAATCGAAAGGACAACAAAAAATATATATATACAAGACGTTTGACGACTTACGCCGAGATCGCCTGCGGCTGTTTCACCACCTTGCGGAAGCGGGCCGCCTTCACGGCTGCCTCATCCCACTTGGTCGCCGCCGTGGAAGCCTTGGATTTCTTCGGCCAACTACCGAAGAAGGTCCACGCGGCCCGGCGCTTCTACGCGCCGCCACGGGCAGCCAGTGCGGCAGACGGGCCCGTGCCTTGATGATCAAGCGCCGGCTGGCGGTGCGGGGCGGCTTCGACCTCATCATCATCCGGCCAGTCCTCGAAGCCGGCCCCGAGCCCCACGCCGCCGGCTTCGTCGCCTTCCCCCACGATGGCGTCTTCCATGGCGGCCGCTCCCAGGTCCGGATCGTCGGCGTCATCCGCCGTGCGGTCGGGGAGGAGTTGGCGCTCTACCCCTGCGGCCCCGGCCGTCGGCGGAAGAAGAGGGTTCTGCTAAAGGCAAACCAACTGATCAGAGTTCGGCTATCATGAGGCCAGCTACAAAAAGGAAGAAAAGAAGAAAACTTACGGCAGGCGGAGGGTTGGCGCGGGAATACGGCCCCTTGCCGTATCGCCAATCCTCGGCGAGCTTGTAGTTGGAGATGTAGTTCACCATGTAAGACACCTCTGCATGAGGCATCTCCCCGGTGCTCAGCCGGCACGGGTCGAAGCGGCCGCTCATCTGGCAAATCATGTGAGGCCGGCCTTGGAGCGGAAGTACTCGGTGCTCCACGAAGGCGGCCACCAAGTCGGCTCCGGTCAGGCCCTCCGACTGGATCATCACCCGGAGCCGGGAGACGACTGCGTTCTCGGCCTGAGACAACGACCTGGCCCGGTAGCTCCACGAAGGTTGCCTCCTAGCCGGCGGGCCGGCTACGTAAGCCGGCAGGTTGACGTAGTCGCCTTGCTGAGCAACGTTCTTCATGTAAAAGTAGGATTTCTGCCAGAGCTTCACCGAATGGATCAGCGGGATGGGCGGGAACGGATTGTTCTCGCCCGTCCACCTCATGGCAATGAAGGCTCTGCAGGGGGCGGGCACGCCCGCGACGACGGTGCCGAGCTTTCTCTGGAAGAATTCCCCCCAGAGCTCGAGCATGGGGAGAACCCCAAGAAAGCCCTCGCACAGGGTGACGAAAGCCGACAGCAGCACCACCGCGTTGGGCGTGAGGTGATGCGGCTGGAGGTGGTAGAATTCTAGGAAGGCTCGAAGGAATCCGCTCGCTGGGAGGCCAAAGCCGCGCAGGCAGTGCGAGCAGAAGATCACCCGCTTGCCCTCCTCCGGTGCCGGCAAAATCTCCCTCGCCGGCGCTTGACGAACCCGCACGAAGTTCTCACCCGGCAGGCGCCGCGTCCGGCAGAGGAACTCGACGTGGTCCTCGTGGACGTTGGAGCCATCCCATGAGCTCGACAGCACCATGGGAGCGACGCGGCGAGGAGCAAGACGATGCGACGGCGGAGACGCGCACGACCCCGCTACGGCGGGACCAAAGGAACCGAGAGGTTCGATGGCGGAACGGCGCGGCAATGGGTTGCTGCGGCGGCGGAGGGAAGAAGAAGGAAGGCGAGAAGGGGCGGAGCGAGGGAGAGCGTGCGAGCCTCTGCCGCTCCCCCTCCTCCCCCTACTTATAGACCCGCGCGGCGGAGCCGAGGAGGCGTGGCGTGGGGGAACGTGGGGATCAACTGCGCCCACTCCCCCACGTCCCGCAATTATTGCGCCCTGATGGCGTAATAAAACCGCCGCAGGAAGGCGAGCGATCCGTGTGGGCCTCAGAAGATCCGCGCTCGGGCCGAGGCCTGGGAGTGGCAGGCCCGGGCCTGCGGTGGCGTCCCATCGCGCGCGTGCGTTGGCAGGATTTCCTTGCCACGTGGCCCGCGGGACGGCGCGCGGTCAGCTCGCAGGCCGACCCGCGTTCCCGCCTACGAGAAACGGGGCTTTCCGAAGACGGCGCGCACAAGCAAAGCCAGCCCCTCAGGATACGAAGCTGACCAAGCTTCTCGTCCCTTTGTCAGCCTTGAAGCTCGATCAGCTTCGGGGGCTACTGTCGGAGTAAATGACCACGAGTAGCCTAGCCGGCACCCCCTGGCTCTTCTGAAAAATTACGAGTCGATCCGGCCCTCAAGAATCCAAGACGTGGGGTCGCCTTCCCCTTGCCGGCTGTCTCCCAGGCCGACTATCGGAGGGTGGCCCGACTTTAGCCCACATGGAGAAAGCCGTGGGAGGGCCGGCTCCAAGAAGCCGGCCGCGAGAAGGCCGACTCCAAGAAGCCGGCTCCCACAAAGCGGTCAAGATCGTACCCTCGAAGTCTGCATCCACGTAACGGCGATGTGACGGGGCGTGGCTACAGTAAAGCCTGCCACCCCCGAATCCCGGAGCACGCCTGGCACAGTGCGCCGTACGGGTGGCCATGACCCATCCGGTGCGGCACTGTTGCCACGTTGACCCTGATGTCATCCACGACGGGCTGCGAGTGTCGCCCACGGGCGGTGGCCCCCTTCAGGCAGAGAGACACCCGAAGGCGGCTAGGCCTCCCCCAGTCGGCCCAAGACAGAGCCGGCTCTCCACAGCCGGCTTGCCACCTCCCTCGAAGGAGACGCCCCATTAAGGAGACAAGACGCGGTGAGGCTACAGCGATCACCCGCCGGACGGCGGCACTGTAGCCACGCCCACCTCGGCGAAGCCCTCGTCACCAGGATTGAGCAACAGTAACCAGCCACCGACAAGGCCCTAGACAGTGGGGCCTGCCTGTCGACCAAGGAGCCGGCAGCCGGCGGGACCCACCAGCCGGCGGGCCCCAGTAGCCGGCGCGGAAGCCAGCAAGTGTAGACACAGACGGCTGGGCCCCACGCCCAGCCGGATTACCATTGTACCCCCGGGGGGTAGGCCTATATAAACCCCCCGGGACACCCATGCAAAGGGGGGATCCCTGCTAGTTTTAGACACCACATAGGGAGGAGAAGAGAGCGAGTAGTGCCCTTCTTCCTCCTCTCGCCAAACAGCTCAAGGAGCACCGTGTAGCTACTTTTTCATCTAGTGATCATGCGGAGACCCCGCAGAGCAGCAGTAGGGGTGTTATCTCCACGGAGAGCCCCGAAGCTGGGTAAGATTCGCCGGCGTGCATGTCTTCGCCTCATCCCGCTTCCAGGCACCGGCGACGTCTTACTGGCTCCCACAATGATAAGCCACCCGTTGGCATATGTCGCACCTACCACCCGACAGTCTCAGTGCAAGCTTCTGGGACAAGATGTACATGAAATTATTTGAATCAATCTGTTGTGGGTGTTGCTTTACTCTGTAATATGTACAATCTTAATGTCTGTGACCTGAGATTCAGTAGCATGTTATGAGCTAATGATAATGGCTTGCTGACTAATGTACTCAAAACTTTAAGTCATCTTTTCTTTAAGCTTAGTGGTAATTGTAGAAAAAGGAAAAAACATGAGCTAATACTATGATCTTTTATCTTCACACTTATTGGCACTTATTTTTTGGTGTTATATTTTATCTCACTACTTTCTGGTTGCTTCCTAGCTTTTCTTCAGGAACAAATATTAAATTGTGAATTCATTTGAGACCTTGCCATCTTATAATGAAGAATCTATAAGAGATTGTTCAGTTGTTGTGTCTTCTCACACTTCCATTGTGGGGTTTAAACTGTTTTAGGTGAAATTGTGAAGGGGTTGTGATATGGTTGATAACATTCAAATATGGAATTTTGATAACTCATTTATGTGCATGAGACCGGTAGATGGTAGGATGCCTTGGATTTTGATTCAGTAATGCCTGAAAAGAGTCTTCGGAATTGTATAGCTATTCTATCCGAGTGGTAACTGGGATAGATGTCAGTGATGTACTAAATCTCGATACATTGTAAGAGATCTCATCAAAATTTAAACTCACGGAGTTTAAGGAATGTATCCAAATCATTGCACATATATGTGGATTGAAAATTTAAGCTTTAAAGTATTCAAATTTTGAATTCTGACAAGACGTGCATTGCATGTGCACACTTACTAGTAATATAAATACATTTGATGTAGGTCGTATCATATTCTCATGAGAGATAACTCTAGAAACGTAAGTACATGATAATTCAGTTGTCGTTCGTGAGCTCTAGTCACTGGTCCTTTCATCTTGAAACTTGAGCTAGTGTAGGAGTTGTGGATGTTGCATGGTGCTAGGACTATGAGAGGTCTTCTGTAGCATCCCCGTGATGCAACGACGAAGTCTGCGTTGACCGCAACCAACGACTACAAGGCGTGGATCGAACTGACTTACGAAAGAAATCAATCCTAGTATTTGCCTAAGAAAAAGGTGATGCTAGCACGACCGTTGACACAGATCAGGGTGATCCTCCTGTCGATTCAAATTCTTCCCCCAAATCTCAGCATACGCGCTGGGTGGCTCCTTCAGTGACATCAAGGAGGAGTTTCCCTCTACAAGACTTTGTGACGACTGCTACCTCTTGAGCATGCGTTGGTTTCCCTTGAAGAGGAAAGGGTGATGCAGCAAAGTAGCGTAAGTATTTCCCTTAATTTTTGAGAACCAAGGTATCAATCCAGTAGGAGACTACACACAAATCGCCTAGTACCTGCACAAACAATCAAGAACCTTGCAACCAACGCGATAAAGGGGTTGTCAATCCCTTCACGGCCAACTGCAAAAGTGAGATCTGATAAAGATAATAAGATAAATATTTTTGGTATTTTTGTTGTAAAGATTGAAAAGTAAAGATTGCAAAATAAATAGTAACTAGAATTATAGATAGGAAACTTATATGATGTAAAGTAGACCCGGGGGCCATAGGTTTCACTAGTGGCTTCTCTCAAGATAGCATATATTATGGTAGATGAACAAATTACTGCCGAGCAATTAATAGAAAAGCACATAATTATGAGAATATCTAGGCATGAACATGAACATACGCATCACGTCCGTGTTAAGTAGACCGAAACGATTCTGCATCTACTACTATTACTCCACACATCGACCGCTATCCAGCATGCATCTAGAGTATTAAGTTCAAAAGAATAGAGTAACGCATTAGGCAAGATGACATGATGTATAGGAATAAACTCAAGCAATATGATATAAACCCCATCTTTTTATCCTCGATGGCAACAATACAATACGTGTCGGTTCCCTTTCTGTCACTGGCATCGAGCATCGCAAGGTTGAACCCAAGGCTAAGCATTTCTCCCATTGCAAGAAGATCAATCTAGTAGACCAAACTAAACCGATAATTCGAAGAGACTTGCAAAGATATCAAATCATGCATATAAGAATTCAGAGAAGAATCAAATATTGTTCATAGATAATCTTGATCATAAACCACAATTCATCGAATCTCGGCAAACACACCGCAAAAAGTATTACATCGAATAGATCTCCAAGAACATCAAGGAGAACTTTGTATTGAGAACCAAAGAGAGAGAAGAAGCCATCTAGCTAATAACTATGGATCCGAAGGTCTATGGTAAACTACTCACACATCATTGGAGAGGCTATGTTGTTGATGTAGAAGCCCTCTGTGATCGAATCCCCCTCCGGCAGATCGCCGGAAAAGGCCCCAAGATGGGATCTCACGGGTACAGATGGTTGCGGCGGTGGAAAAGTGGTTTCATCGCTCCCCTGGATGTTTTTAGGGTATAAGAGTATATATAGGCAAAAGAAGTAGGTCAGTGGAGCTATGAGGGGCCCACGAGGGTGGGGGGCGTGCCTACCCTCCCTGGGCGCGCCCTCCTGCCTTGTGGCTACCTCGTTGCGTCTCTGACTTCCACTCCAAGTCTTCTGGATTGTGTTTGTTCCAAGAAAGATCCTCGCGAAGATTTCGTTCAGTTTGGATTCTGTTTGATATTCCTTTTCTGCGAAATACTGAAATAGGCAAAAAACAACAATTTGTACTGGGCCTTCGGTTAATAGGTTAGTCCCAAAAATAATATAAAAGAGTATATTAAAGCCCATTAAACATCCAAAACAGATAATATAATAGCATGGAACAATAAAAAATTATAGATGCTTTGGAGACGTATCAACGACACAATTGTAGATATCTTGTCTTCGTCCTCTCCACCAGCGATGCTACGAGACTAAGCTAGTGACAATAAAGTTAGTTCAAATGGATTTTCATGAGGGCTTGGATGTACCTCTAAGTTTTCCCAATGTCTATTGTAAAAGTGAGGATAGCTGTCCTAGATGTGGGTATTTATTTTGCAAACCTGTTTTCATTATGTAATATAATTCAGATATTCCCTTTTGATATTAGACTCGCGCAAAAAAGGAGTTAACCCCCTCCCCCCCAACTGGCTGATTTACAACCTGGTCGTTTGCTGCCTCGGTTGTGTGCCATGCGTCCTTGTGGACCCCACACCAACCACGTTGACTATTTGATAAAAATATCCACTCATTTGTCTCTCTTCATTGTCTCTCTATCACACCGCAAGCCGTCAATGCATTAGATGCGAGATGCCACAGCCGAAAACAATGGAACGACGCATGCTTGTTGTCGCAACTCGCTAACCCTCTAACATTGCAAGTCTATGCTTGATGCAGCAAGTCCATGCGCGTTGGCGCTGACGCAAGGTTGAGGAAGGGTCACCGACTCAGGGGCTTTTGCTGAGCCTAGCATGGCTGTGTGCGTGCACGTGACATCGGGGAGGAGCCTGTGCTGTGATTATGATGGCCACGCTAGCAGGAACACACTCGATGTTGCGTGACAACGGTTTGCCACGCCAACGATGACATCAATGTTGCTAGAGGTGACTGTAACATGGTCCATGTGTAACAATGGGTGATAAAAGGCTCACATCACGCAAGACATAGGTGACCGCAACATGGTTCGTGTTGCGATGATTTTAGAGGATTGATGCGCTGCAAAACAAAGGTAAAAACGGTTCGATGAGGAATGCATCATGGCTCATGTTGCAAAGCGCGAGGCCCAATACGAGTCATAGCTGGCCAAACGGGCCGGCCCGACCCATCCTAATCATGCCTGGCCCGACCCGGCCCACCATGGCACGATTATTATACGGGTCGTGCCATGCCGGCCCATGTGCTGCAGCCTGCACCCCAGGCACGACCCAGCTGCTAATCGGGCCGGCCCACCGGCACGCCAGGCCCACTAATCTGCCTACTATTTGGTGCACTGGGTGTTTTTAGCATAATTTTACCTGTTGGGCCATATAGAGAAAAATAAAAATGATAAAAATGCCTGTCTACGTGCTCAGCCTAGCAGCCCAAGCATGGCCCAAGGCGTGCCGGGTGCCGGGCCCGGCCCGTTTACCCGTGCCATGCCTGGCCATCTTCATGGCGGGCCGGCCTGGTGTGACGCCCGGATATTTAAGCTACAGTAATTCCCTGTTAATGATGCCATGTCATCGCGGTTACTGTTGTTAATCTCGCGTTAGTTAAAAACGATTCAAATTCAAATTTGAGTTAAAGGCAAACCACAAAAGTTTTCAAATATTAAAAACTAAAATGTTCGGATTGTGAGAAATAATTCATAGGTAATTATGATGGAGGAACCATATTTTTATAAAATATTCAAATGCACTATAATAAGTAAAACATTGCTAAAACAATTCATTAAATAGTTTTATAAGTTATAAAATATTAAGCAATTTAATTTGGTAGTCACCCTTTTTATGGCAGAGGCTTAATTTACAACACTAAGTTAGGTACTAATTATATATTTTA
>NC_041388.1:629134853-629150375 GCF_002162155.2 Triticum dicoccoides | reverse complement strand
CCGACGCCGGCACCTCCCCTAAACGGCGCCGCCCTCCTCCGCCCCCATCGTCGGTGACACTGCCGCCACCTCCCCGAGCACACTGCTTTCCCCCTGCAGCTCCCCTGTGAGGAACCCCCCTCATATCCTCCTTTCCCTCCTCCGACGCGGCCACCGTCCGCTACTCCCTCGCACGCACGTGCACACCGCCGCACCCGCTCCCCGCGCTCGTCGTCGCGCCACCGGCCGGCCCAGTGCTTGCGCTCGCCATGCCTGGACCGGCACCCCGCACGCCCCTGCCGTCCTGGTCAACCACCGCGCTCACCGCGGTCCCGCACCGGCCATTTCCCCACGCCCTCTGCCCTCGCGCTGCTCGCGCCCGCGACGCCCGCCGCTGCCTTTCGACGGCCCTGCTCTCCTGCCACGGCACGCGCATGTGTGTGCCGCCTTTGCTCGTTGTCCGTTCCGGCGACGCAACCCCGAAGCTCTGCTCCGCCACGTCCCCATACCCGCGTAGGTGACGCATCTCTGCTCCGTTCGCTAGGCGTCCTCCTCACGCCGGCCACGCCCACCGCGCACAACCATCACCGCCGACCCCAACCGCTGGCGCCCCGGCGCCTCCACTGGCCTAGGCGGGCGCCCAAACGGGCTAGCACCCGCATGCCCGTAACCCGTTCGCCCGTCCCCGTTTGGCCCTGGGGCCAATGACATGTGGGGCCCAGCCCCCAGAATGTTTTAAAAAAAAAGAGAAAAGGAAAAAGGAATTCAGAATTAAATAAATAAATAATAATTAATTAATTTAATTAATCATGATTAGAATAGCCGAATTAATTAATTAACCTAACTAATCTGTTAATTAAACTAATTAATTTGGTTAATTAGTTAACAGAGTATGACATGTGGGACCCACACGTCAGATTGACTAAGTCAACACCCTCAGCAAACACTATTATGGATAATGTTGATAAAATAATTAAATAAATTCTAAAAATGACTAAATCTTTTAAAATTAATATAAAATAAACCGTAGCTCGGATGGAAAAACTTTGTACATGAAAGTTGCTCAGAACGACGAGACGAATCTGGATATGCAACCCGTTTGTCCGCCACACATCTCTAGCATAGAGAACACACAACTTTCCCCCTCTAGTTCTTATGTCCGAAAACGCGAAACACCGGGGATACTTTCCCGGTTGTTTTCCCCCTTCGCCGGTATCACCTCCTACTGCGTTAGGGCGCACCTAGCACCGTTACTCGTCATGTCATGCATCGATATGCATCTATTTGCATTGTATTCATTGTTTCTTCCCCCTCTTCTCAACGGTATACTACGAGACTAACGCCTCTGCTGGTGCCCCGGTCGACTACTTTGTTGACGACCCCTCCTTCTTGCCAGAGCAACCAGGCAAGCCCCCCCCTTGATCACCAGATATCGCCTATTCTTCTCTCTACTGCTTGCATTGGAGTAGTGTAGCATGTTACTGCTTTCCATTAATCCTATTCTGTTGCATAGCCTGTCATTGTTGCTACAGTTATTGATACCTTACATGCATTCCTAAATGCTTAGTATAGGATGCTAGTTTATCATCAGTGGCCCTACATTCTTGTCAGTCTGCCGTGCTATACTATCAGGCCGTGATCACTAGCGAGGTGATCACGGGTATATATTTATATACATATACATGATACATGTGTTGACTAAAGACGGGTCGGCTCGTAGAGTACCTGCGAGTGATTCACGGATTGGGGGCTGAAAGGACCTTGTCCCGGAGCGACGGGGAAGGTTGAGACCACATAGGAGAGAGGTGGGCCTGGCCCTGGCCGGCGTCCGCGGTTACTTCAAGATAACACGCTCAACGAGATCTTGGTATTTGATCTGAGTGTTGGAAATATGCCCTAGGGGCAATAATAAAATGATTACTATTATATTTCCTTATTCATGATAATTGTCCATTGTTCATGCTATAATTGTATTAACCGGAAACCGTAATACATGTGTGAATACATAGACCACAACATGTCCCTAGTAAGCCTTTAGTTGACTAGCTCGTTGATCAATAGATGGTTATGGTTTCCTGACCATGGACATTGGATGTCATTGATAACGGGATCACATCATTAGGAGAATGATGTGATGGACAAGACCCAATCTTAAGCATAGCACAAGATCGTGAAGTTCGTTCGCTAAAGCTTTTCTAATGTCAAGTATCATTTCCTTAGACCATGAGATTGTGCAAATCCCGGATACCGTAGGAATGCTTTGGGTGTACCAAACGTCACACCGTAACTGGGTGGCTATAAAGGTGCATTACAGGTATCTCCGAAAGTGTCTGTTGGGTTGGCATGAATCGAGACTGGGATTTGTCACTCCGTATGACAGAGAGGTATCTCTGGGCCCACTCAGTAATGCATCATCATAATGAGCTCAATGTGACTAATGAGTTGGTCACGGGATCATGCGTTACGGAACGAGTAAAGAGACTTGTCGGTAACAAGATTGAACGAGGTATGGGGATACCAACGATCGAATCTCGGGCAAGTAACATACCGATTGACAAAGGGAATTGTATACGGGATTGATTGAATCCCCGACATCGTGGTTCATCCGATGAGATCATCGTGGAACATGCGGGAGCCAATATGGGTATCCAGATCCCGCTATTGGTTATTGGCCGGAGAGATGTCTCGGTCATGTCTGCATGGTTCCCGAACAGGTAGGGTCTACACACTTAAGGTTCGATGACGCTAGAGTTGTTATGGGAAATAGTATGTGGTTACCGAAGGTTGTTCAGAGTCCCGGATGAGATCCCGGACGTGACGAGGAGTTCCGAAATGGTCCGCGGGTGAAGATCGATATATTGGACGAAGGGTATTGGAGTCCGTAATTGTTCCGGGGGTACCGGGTGACGACCAGAGTGTCCGAAAGGGGTTTCGGAGGCCCCGGCAAGCGTTGGGGGCCTTATGGGCCAAGGGAAGGGGGCACATCAGCCCACTAAGGGGCTGAGCGCCCTCCCACCCCATATCACGTAACTTGGAGAGGTAGGGCGCCTCCCCTAGGGCAGCAACCCCTCCCGGCTTGGGGGGCAAGTTTCCTAGGGGTGGGGGCGCCCAAACCCATCTAGGGTTTCCCCTGTGGCCACCGCCCTCCCCTAGGGAACCCTAGGGCGCCTCCTCCACCCCCTTCCCCCTATATATAGTGAGGGAGAGAGAGGGCAGCCGCACCCTTCCCCTGGCGCAGCCCCTCCCCTCTCCTACACTTCCTCCTCCATAGCGCTTGGCGAAGCCCTGCCGGAGAACCACGAGCTCCATCACCACCACGCCGTCGTGATGTCGGAGTTCTCCCTCAACTTCTCCTCTCCCCTTGCTGGATCAAGAAGGAGGAGACGTCCCCGGTTTGTACGTGTGTTGAACGCGAAGGCGCCGGTGTTTGGCGCTTAGATCGGAATCGACCACGATCTGAATGCTGCGTGTACGACTCCACCAACCGCGTTCTTGCAACGCTTCCGCTTAGCGATCTTCAAGGGTATGAAGATGCACTCCCTCTCTCTCGTTGCTAGCATCTCCTAGATTGATCTTGGTGACACGTAGGAATTTTTTGAATTATTGCTAAGTTCCCCAACAGTGGCATCATGAGCTAGGTCTATGCGTAGATTCTATGCACGAGTAGAACACAGAGCAATTGTGGGTGTTGCTTTTTTCAATTTTCTTACGTTACTAGTCTTATCTTGATCCGGCGGCGTTGTGGGATGAAGCGGCCCGGACCGACCTTACACGCACGCTTACGTGAGACTGGTTCCACCGACTGACATGCACTTGATGCATAAGGTGGCTGGCGGGTGTCTGTCTCTCCCACTTTAGTCGGATCGGACTCGATGAAAAGGGTCCTTATGAAGGGTAAATAGCAATTGGCATATCACCATTGTGGTTTGCGTAGGTAAGAAACGTTCTTGCTAGAAATCCATAGCAGCCACGTAAAATATGCAACAACAATTAGAGGACGTCCAACTTGTTTTTGCAGGGTATGCTATGTGATGTGATATGGCCAAAAGGGTGGTGCAGTGCGCGCTGGAGTGGGCGCAATGACTTGGTTGAATTCTTCGGTAGAAGGCAGGCAACGAGCAGGCGTAAAAGATGCTGATGACGAGACAAAAGTCAGTGGCGGGGCGATGGGTAGGAGCTCCCTCCTGTTGGCAGCACAGCCATGAACTGAGTCCATGCGGGTAGCTACGAAGTCGTCCACCAGGTTGTCGAAGGCTGCCTCCAGGGCCCGGAGATACTCAATGAGCATCTCAAAAGCCTCGTCTCGTTCTCCTCTGGGGCAGGAGTATGCGTAGTGACAGGTGTAGGGCACATGGCATGGAAGATAACGGTAACGATGAGTCTTCATCACGGGAAGGACATCCCTGAGACGAGCTATCGCCTCGCGGGCTGCCATCTGCGTAGCATGCCTCTCCGTAGGCATGGCTCTTCCCACGAACCGGAAGCGGCGTAACTCACCACGCCCTCCCTTGAACTGCACCGCGGCCTGGTGCATGGTCAGACTGTCGTTGACTCGGTGTTGGTAGAGTGTGAAGACTGGGCGCACAGATGGCCCCATCGCGACCTGAACGATGAAGGAAAGAAGCTTGACGAACCCATCGGGCACGTTGGCGAAGGTCTGAGACTCGCAGCTGTTGTCGGCCATCTACAAAAGTAGGCAAAATTTCTGCATGGTCAGATCATAAATTTATGCTGACTGACAGAAAATGACTACAATTGCAAAAATATGAATTAGTTCTATCATGGTAATAACCAATTAGCGATCGCACCTAGTGGCTTCCTACAGTCAGCCTGGCTCTGGTACCAAGCTTGTCACGACCGGTTTTCCAATAAAAATATTTATTGAGAAACCAATCTTTTGAGTCCAGTATGAGAGAAATCCTCCTCACTGGTAGACAATTTCTTGATACAATCAGCCAGTAGCATGAAATATATTACAGGGTCGAACTACGGTTGCTCAACCAAATTATTACAAGCACGCCAATAATTATACATAATGGCGGACATGACACAGTGGTGTGGAGGCATACTACTGACTCGAGGATAGGGCGGTGGTGGATAAACACAGCGGGGAGAGAAATACAAGACTCTAAGTCTATCATCCCATCGAGCGTCGAGGTGAGGCTCGATGAATTTATTTGGTAGCGGAAGCGGATATAAAACAGTGACCAAATCCAGGGTCGCACGAGACTGACTGGGACTCCTCTAGGTGTCGGACTCGCTATCAAACTCTTCATCCATGAGATCGCCTTCGTCAGCATCTGGCCAAATCAACAAGCCAGTGAGTACTTTGAAAGTACTCGCAAGACAGTTCGGACGTAAGATATAACAAATGCATGCATGGATGCGTCATGATTAATTCACCAATGTACATTAAAAAAATTTACTTAACAGGCTAAGTAAGAGGGAAACGGCGGTAGTCCGCCTGAAATCCCAACAGAACATAAATAACTACCGATCGGGTGTCTGAAGCGACGCCTCGAAAGGTGAACAAATAAATATAAGGAAATGGTGCCACAGTCGGGCGTCTTAGCGACACCACATAAAGGGCTTTAAAAGAAATGCCACAGTCGGACGTCGGGGCGACATCACAGAAAGGGCTTTAAAAGAAATACCACAGTCGGACGTCGAGGCGACATCACAGAAAGGGCTTTAAAAGAAATACCACAGTCGGACATCGAGGCGACATCACAGAAAGGGCTTTAAAAGAAATACCACAGTCGGACGTCGGGGCGACATCACAGAAAGGGCTTTAAAAGAAATATCACAGTCGGACGTCGGGGCGACATCACAGAAAGGGCTTAAATTCACAAGTAAATAATACTCATAATAAACTTTAAATTCATGAGAATAAATGGGTTAGTCCATCCACAGGAATAATCATTTAACTGGAATTAGCACTCATGCGAATCACCGGAGTCTCTGTCATCAAAACTGACATTTGATTAGGATAAGATAATATCGATCTAGGACATGGAATAGATGATTTGGAGGAATATATGACTCTGCAGAGTTTGTACAAAATTTTTCCCACAGCCAACGGATTTCCGTAGTCACGAAGGACTAGTTCCGTTTACGGTATTTCGGAAGAAAACACAACTAACCAGTACACACCCATCCTACCTCTCGATGCTAGGAATCACCCTAGACATCGTCCAAGAAAAACTTTTGAGACGGGGAGATCACAATCTCGAATAGCATGGGATCAAATTTATATACGCGCGCTCTAAGGGGTGCCCCCCTCTCGGTCCCAACCGGAAACACCCATGCCCCCTAACCGGATGACTGGCTTTAATCCAGGGCCATGGAACCATCATCCCGGCCTCTCCTTTTGGTGTGTACCAGGAAAGCGGTTTACAACTTACTAAACCATATTCCTTGCGGAAAACATGTGGTAGTACAGGGAAGGCGGAATGAAAGGAACTGGAATGATACGAGCTGACATTGAAGTCACGTAGTCTGGCATAAGTCTGGCATGCTACAACACTGCCATCTTACCCATTCTCATGCCAACACATGGCCATTCATACTCACATCCATCCACTTATGGATCATTGAACTCACTTACCTCAACATTGCATAAAATAACGTTCATCGGTATGCTCATCAACATGCCATGAAACTAACTAAATGTAGAACATGCCAAGACACTCATCATATCAAAAGTCAAACATGCTTGCCTGGTTCGGAGTAGTCGGAGCCTAGCTCGGTGAAGTTCGCGGCTCCGTCACCTCCTTCGGTATCTACGGTATAAAGAAAAGTATATGCGCTATCGTAAATACCAAGGAGTGCACAGAAATTAAACCAAACATTTTTCAAATAAATCTGATAAAAAACTAGACAAAATTTTAAAGAGAACAAAAAAAGAATCAATCAAAAATACTTTTCTGTTTAAAAGTTATAAAGGTTTTTGTCCAGGGACTCATCTGTAATGAAACAGAAGTTTTCTAGGGGCTACTTTATAAAAACAGAAAGCGCTTCGGTAGCGACTACGCCAGCCCAGAGGGAAGACGTATTTGCCCGTAGGCGCTTCCAGAAAACGGTTCGATAGAAAGGGTAGAGGGGCTGACGGTGGGGTCCCACTCGTCAGGTTTGAACTTCAAAAAAAGTGGGGGCGAAGCTCGTCGGCGCCCGAGAGCCGCGGTGGTCGCCGGCGGCGATCCACGGCGAGGCAGAGAGATCGGAGGGTACCTACGTGTTCAGGGCACCCTTCCGCGTCGGTTGGTGGTGGTGGTGGCGGTCGGCGAGCACCACGTCGACGGCGAGCTTTACTCCGGCGGACGGCGGTTCGGGTGGTTGCGGACTTCGTCGGAGAGAGCTGCAGTGATCAAATTGAGGAGGGGGTTAGGCTCCTGGTAGCTGGAGAGGGTAACGGACGGGGTTTGGGCGCCGGAGACGGCCTCACCGGAGCGAATCGAGGTGGAGGCCGAGGCGGATCGGGGCGGCCGGAGTTGGGGGAGGAGACCTCCTCGGGGTCCCCCTAGTGGCCTGGCGTGGCGTTGGTGCGGAGTGGGGATGAGGCGTGCACGAGGTTGAGCTCGGGGGTCCTTTTTATAGGCGGCCCGAGGCGGTTGCCGTGAACGGGGATCTCCGGCGAGTGATTACGGTGGTGCCGGGGATGTGCAGTGGATTAGGGGCTTGGGCATCGTCGTTGGGGTCCACCGGTTCCGTTTTGGTGCTAATCGAGCTGGAGATTGGTGCTTTGGAGGTGAGTTCGACAGAACGGGGCGGCGCGGGCCCGTCGGCGGCAGGGAGCGCGTCCCGTGCTTGCCGGTCGCGGTGGCGGTGCCACGGGCGTGTGCTGGCACGCATGAGGCCACGCGGAGAGCCGAGGGGCGATGGGCGGCGCGGAACGGCGTTGAGCCGCCGTTCTTGTCCCCTGACGGCTGTAACGGGGTCTCGGCCGCCGCAAGACACGCTGGTGCGGGCGGCCAGGGGCGCCACCGACGCCGGGAAGATGCCAAGCGCGCGTGCGGGATGCTCCAGACAGGAGGAAGAGGCGGCGAGGAACGTGCCAAGGGCACTGTGGGCATGTGACTGAACCTCTGTCGAAGATCATCACTGAACTCTGAACTTTCTGAATTTTGAACAGCAGCAGTGCATGTAAGGTGTTCGACAGAATGAAATTGGCCTCTGGTGATTTTTCCTTGAGCTGAAACTTGGTGGAGTGGCTTCTCTTTGCACAAATAGGTTGCCTGAATTTTGGTGGAATTTTTGGAGTAGTGTAGATATGAATTTCATCAAATTTGGCAAATCTGGTCCAAACTTGCAGAGACTGAATTTTGAAAAAATTGAAAAGAGGAGGAGTGGATCAAGATGGTTCTGAGTTGTGGGTACAAAGGACTATCCAGGAGAGTTGGTTTGAGGTCAAAAATCAAATGAAAAAGAGTACTTGCTTTGAAAATCACTCAGGCTCCAAATAATTTTCAGAATTGATTTGAGAGGGGAAATAATTAGAATAAAATCCAAAACTTGTTTGGACTAGTTGGGACAGAGAACTTAGGTTGATCACAAGGTGTAGGGGAGGTTTTGGAGAGGTTTTATCACATGGGCAAGAATGCCAAGTCAAGGATGGTTCCAAGATATGAAAATCCCCAAATTTTCATAGAGTTTTATTTTAAAAGAAAACAAATTAAACTCCCAGAATAAATTTGAGAGAGAACCAACAGAGAAGAAGTTTTCAAAAGATCAAACACCAAAGTTTTGAAAAAATAAAACCCTTGCCAAAGCAAAGGAAGTTTTTAAGAGGAAGGTTTTTCTGAAAAAGAAAAATTTTAAAAGGCCTCTCCTCAAAAACCACAAAGTTTTTGATAAAACCAAAAAAAAAAATTTGGAGTGTCACAACACCTACCCCCTTAGGAAAAATCTCGTCCCCGAGATTTCAGCTGATCCTTAAATAAGTGTGGATACTCTGTCCGAAGAAAATCCTCGCTTTCCCAAGTTGCTTCACTGTCAGTGTGATTGCTCCACTGGACTTTGAAAAACTTGATGGTCTTCTGTCGGGTCCTCCTTTCAGACTCCTCTAATATTTTTACGGGACGTTCTCGATAAGTGAGGTCTGGCTGCACGTCAATGTTTTCATGGGATACTTGTTTCTCTGGGTTGCTTACGCACTTCCTTAATTGAGAGACGTGGAACACGTCGTGAATATCGGATAAATCTTCGGGTAAGTCTAGCTGGTAGGCTACAGTGCCTCTTCGTGCCACTATGCAGAATGGTCCAATGAATCTTGGTGCTAACTTCCCTTTAATCTTGAATCGTTGCAATCCTCTCATAGGGGATACTCTCAGGTATACGAACTCACCGGGTTCGAAGCTGACCCTTCGATGTTTCTGATCATAATAACTCTTCTGTCGACTTTGAGCGGTCTTAAGTTGGTCTCTGATTATCTTGACCTTTTCCTCGGCTTCTCTGAGTATGTCTGGTCTGAAGATGCGGCTGTCTCCGGTCTCTGACCAATTTAACGGGGTACGACACCTTCGACCGTATAAGGCCTCAAATGGTGCCATTTGTAGGCTGGTCTGGTAGCTATTGTTATACGCGAACTCGGCGTATGGCAGGCTTTCTTCCCAACTTGTTCCATATGTGAGGACACATGCTCTCAGCATGTCTTCTAAAATCTGGTTTACGCGTTCAGTCTGTCCATCAGTCTGTGGGTGGTATGTGGTACTGAAGGCTAGTTGGGTTCCCAGAGCCTGTTGTAGATGCTCCCAAAATCTTGAGACGAACTGAGTGCCTCTGTCGGATATTATAGTCTTCGGGACACCATGCAGACAAACTATGCGGGAAAGATAAATCCTGGCAAGCTTCTGAGTGTTGTAGGTTGTCTTTACTGGAATAAAGTGTGCCACTTTGGTCAACCTTTCGGTGATGACCCATATGGCATCATTCCTGTGTCGTGACCGAGGTAGTCCGACAATAAAATCCATCCCTATTTCATCCCATTTCCACTCAGGTATTTTGTTTGGTTGCAGTAGTCCGGCTGGTCTCTGATGTTCAGCTTTTATGCGTTGACATGAGTCGCAACATGCAATGAAGGTGGCTATGTCCCTCTTCATACCGTGCCACCAAAATCTTTCCTGAATATCTTTATACATTTTGGTTCCTCTAGGGTGGATTGAATATGGAGTGGTGTGTGCTTCAGCTAAAATTTGCTGCTTAAGGTCTTCTATGTTTGGCACGCATAGCCTTTCTCCGTACCATAATATTCCTTCATTGTCTATGACGAATTCCGAGGCCTTGCCCATACTCAACTTTCTTTTAATTCCTTCAATGCTGGGGTGACCAGGCTGAGCTTCTTTAATTTTCTCCACAAGGTTGGGTTGTATTTCCAAGTTTGATATGGTGCCTTCTGCTACCATTATCAAGTTGAGCTTGGTAAATTCTTGTTGGAATTCGGGCCTCACGCTGTGTAGATTGTCTTTGTCGGAGCTGGGGTTCCGACTAAGGGCATCGGCCACTACATTTGCTTTCCCTAGATGGTAATGGGTACCAACATCATAATCTTTTACCAATTCCAACCAGCGTCGTTGCCGTAAATTTAGTTCTGGCTGCGTGAAAATACATTTGAGACTTTTGTGATCCGTATATATTTCACATCGATTCCCAAGTAAGAAATGCCTCCATTCCTTGAGTGCATGAATAACTGCTGCCATTTCTAAGTCATGAGTGGGATAATTTTCCTCATGCTTGCGAAGTTGCCTTGAAGCGTAGGCGACAACCTTGCCTTCTTGCATCAACACGCATCCGAGACCCTTTCTGGACGCGTCACAATATACTTCAAAATTCTTGTGTATGTCGGGTACAATCAATACCGGTGCTGTTGTTAACTTCCGTTTTAGCTCTTGGAAACTTTTCTCGCAGGCTTCTGTCCATTCAAACTTCTTATCTTTCTTGAGCAACTGTGTCATAGGCTTGGCTATGGTGGAAAATCCTTCAATAAATCTGCGGTAATATCCTGCCATTCCCAAGAAACTCCGTATGTCCGTTACGCTGGCCGATGACTTCCAGCCAAGTACGGCCTTGACTTTCTCTGGGTCCACTACGATACCGTCTTGGGTCAGTACGTGGCCTAGAAAGCCTACTTGTCTTAGCCAAAATTCGCACTTGCTGAACTTGGCATACAATTGGTGTTTTCTTAGCTCTCCTAGCACAATCCTGAGATGTTCTGCGTGCTCTTCAGGTGTCTTGGAGTATACCAATATATCGTCGATGAATACCACGACGAACTTGTCCATAAACTTCATAAATACTTTGTTCATGAGGTGAACAAAATATGCTGGGGCGTTAGTTAATCCAAATGGCATCACTGTGAACTCATACAGTCCATATCTGGAGGTGAAGGCTGTTTTGGGGATATCTTCCGTTCGTACCTTCAATTGATGGTATCCTGACCTTAAGTCAATTTTTGAGAATACCTTGGCCTGAGCGAGCTGATCAAATAAATCATTTATTCTTGGCATCGGGTATTTGTTTTTGACTGTGACCATGTTAAGTGCTCGATAGTCAATACACAATCTTAGTGTTCCATCCTTCTTTTTGGCGAATAAAATTGGTGATCCCCAAGGTGAGGAGCTGGCTCGAATGTATCCCTTTTCCAGTAATTCCTTTATTTGTTTCTTCAACTCGATCAACTCGGATGGTGCCATTCGGTACGGTTTCTTGTATATGGGGGTGGTTCCTGGTGCGAGCTCAATGCTGAATTCTATCTCTCGGTCTGGTGGCATGCCTGGTAGCTCTTCAGGGAATACATCTGGAAATTCACACACTACTGGAACCTTGTTTAGCTCAGAAATATCCACCTTATTCAATCTCAGTTGCCGGGGTATTTTTCCTTCCTTGGCTGATACTCTTATTGTCTTCCCTTGGTGGTGTGTGAGAATTACGGTCCTGTTGAAACAGTCGATAAAACCTTTATTGGTGGTTAGCCAATCCATCCCTAGGATGACATCCAGTCCTTTATTTTCCAACACAATAAGATTTGCGTGAAACTCCAATCCTTCGAACTCAATGACCACATTCTGACAGTAATTCTGAGCAACTTGCTGAATCCCAGGGGACTTGATGGTCATGGATTTCTCCAAAGGAAGCATCGAAAAATTATTTTGCAAAGCAAAACTTTTCGAAATGAAAGAGTGAGAAGCTCCAGAATCAAACAAAACCATTGCAGGTATTGTGTTGACAGGAAACGTACCGAGTATGATATCCGGAGCATTTTGTGCTTCCTCTTTGGTTACGTGATTCAGATGACCCTTCCTGTGGTTATTGTTGGGATTGAAATTGTTTCGCTTGGGCACGGAATTGTTGCCGCCGTTTGGCTTTGGGGTTGAATTCCTTGGCTTGGGGCACTGTTTGGCATAGTGCCCTTCTTCTCCACAAGCGTAACAAGTAACGCCGGGGCGATAGGTGAATTCTTTGTCCCTTGCATGATAATTCTTGATTGGGCGTGAGACATTGGATGGGGATTTGTGTGTCCCACCCTTTTGAAAATCTGTCCTGCTTCGGTGATTGCGAGTATGGTTAGTCTGGTCCCTTTTTCGCTTGCGGATATCTTCCAGACTGCGTCTCTCATTTTCCAGAGTAATGGCTTTGTCCACCAGTGTTTTAAAATCAGGAAAAGTGTGCACGACCAGTTGACACTTAAGCGCGGGCGCCAGACCGTCAAGGAATTTCTCCATCTTCTTGCTTTCAGTCATACGCTCTTCATTGGCGTAGCGGGATAATAGGGTAAATTGACTGTTGTAATCTGACACTGTCATGTTCCTTTGTTTGAGGTCATCGAATTCTCTCTTCTTGATTTTCATAATACTCTTAGGAATGTGTGCACCACGGAAACCTTCCTTGAAATCATTCCAAGTTATGTCATTTTCGTTGGGATGCATGTGCAGAAAATTCTCCCACCACGATGCGGCTGTTCCTGTGAGATAGTGCGGAGCATATAATACCTTCTCGGGGTCTGAACATTTTGCAATAATTAATTTTCTCTCCATATCTCGAAGCCAGTCCTCGGCTTCAAGAGGATTGTCAGTGTGAGAAAATGTTTGAGGACGTGTCTTCTGTAGCTCAGATAACTTGGAATGCTGTTGATACTGTCCATGGTGATTTCCCATGTTGATGACTTGGTTCATCATTTCCCGATGTTGTTGCTGACTCTGCTCATAAAGGCGGCACATTTGTGAAAGTGCCGGTTCACTGCCCTGTTGGTTTGACTGTCCCTGAGTGAACTCGTTGCTGGGTTGTGTATAATTCCCCTCTGATGGAGTTGGCATGGAACGAGTCCAAGGACGAGACATTTTTCACTCTGGGGATATATTTTGTAAAACTCATAAGAAAAGCGGAAAGAGTCACAAAAACAAATCCATAAATGCATAAAGCTGGCAGATATAATTAAATATCCAAGCTTACTTAAGAAAGACAAATCGACTTGCGCACGGAGAAGGACTGCTCATTACATATCTTACACGCGGGCGGTAATTATACAATACATCACTCAGGATATGCGTACATAATCCTGACATGTTATTTAGGCTAGTGCACTTCTCCAGATCCTACATGATGCGCAAACAGGCTACTTCTCATAACCTATGTACATATCTTACAAAGCGGTACAATACACGGCAGCTAAACGTACTCAGGCGGAGATGTTGACGACCTCCTTTGCCCTGCCGAGGGCGAGGCATAGCGAGGTTGGGGACTCGACTTCCTCCTCGCTAATGGGCTCCATACGTGTAGTGTTGCGCAGAGTGGACGGAGCGGTTGCCAGGGGCGGAGCAACACGTACAGGAGTGGGCGCGAAGGGTGGTGCAGTGCGCGCTGGAGTGGGCGCAATGACTTGGTTGAATTCTTCGGTAGAAGGCAGGCGACGAGCAGGCGTAAAAGATGCTGATGACGAGACAAAAGTCAGTGGCGGGGCGATGGGTAGGAGCTCCCTCCTGTTGGCAGCACATCCATGAACTGAGTCCATGCGGGTAGCTACGAAGTCGTCCACTAGGTTGTCGAAGGCTGCCTCCAGGGCTCGGAGATACTCAATGAGCATCTCAAAAGCCTTGTCTCGTTCTCCTCTGGGGCAGGAGTATGCGTAGTGACAGGTGTAGGGCACATGGCATGGAAGATAACGGTAACGACGAGTCTTCATCACGGGAAGGACATCCCTGAGACGAGCTATCGCCTCGCGGGCTGCCATCTGCGTAGCATGCCTCTCCGTAGGCATGGCTCTTCCCACGAACCGGAAGCGGCGTAACTCACCACGCCCTCCCTTGAACTTCACCGCGGCCTGGTGCATGGTCAGACTGTCGTTGACTCGGTGCTGGTAGAGTGTGAAGACTGGGCGCACAGATGGCCCCATCGCGACCTGAACGATGAAGGAAAGAAGCTTGACGAACCCATCGAGCACGTTGGCGAAGGTCTGAGACTCGCAGCTGTTGTCGGCCATCTACAAAAGTAGGCAAAAATTCTGCATGGTTAGATCATAAATTTATGCTGACTGACAGAAAATGACTATAATTGCAAAAATATGAATTAGTTCTATCATGGTAATAACCAATTAGCGATCGCACCTAGTGGCTTACTACAGTCAGCCTGGCTCTGGTACCAAGCTTGTCACGACCGGTTTTCCAATAAAAATATTTATTGAGAAACCAATCTTTTGAGTCCAGTATGAGAGAAATCCTCCTCACTGGTAGACAATTTCTTGATACAATCAGCCAGTAGCATGAAATATATTACAGGGTCGAACTACGGTTGCTCAACCAAATTATTACAAGCACGCCAATAATTATACATAATGGCGGACATGACACAGTGGTGTGGAGGCATACTACTGACTCGAGGATAGGGCGGTGGTGGATAAACACAGCGGGGAGAGAAATACAAGACTCTAAGTCTATCATCCCATCGAGCGTCGAGGTGAGGCTCGATGAATTTATTTGGTAGCGGAAGCGGATATAAAACAGTGACCAAATCCAGGGTCGCACGAGACTGACTGGGACTCCTCTAGGTGTCGGACTCGCTATCAAACTCTTCATCCATGAGATCGCCTTCGTCAGCATCTGGCCAAATCAACAAGCCAGTGAGTACTTTGAAAGTACTCGCAAGACAGTTCGGACGTAAGATATAACAAATGCATGCATGGATGCGTCATGATTAATTCACCAATGTACATTAAAAAAAATTTACTTAACAGGGTAAGTAAGAGGGAAACGGCGGTAGTCCGCCTGAAATCCCAACAGAACATAAATAACTACCGATCGGGTGTCTGAAGCGACGCCTCGAAAGGTGAACAAATAAATATAAGGAAATGGTGCCACAGTCGGGCGTCTTAGCGACACCACATAAAGGGCTTTAAAAGAAATGCCACAGTCGGACGTCGGGGTGACATCACAGAAAGGGCTTTAAAAGAAATACCACAGTCGGACATCGAGGCGACATCACAGAAAGGGCTTTAAAAGAAATACCACAGTCGGACGTCGAGGCGACATCACAGAAAGGGCTTTAAAAGAAATACCA
>NC_041388.1:629128533-629134822 GCF_002162155.2 Triticum dicoccoides | reverse complement strand
AACAGAACATAAATAACTACCGATCGGGTGTCTGAAGCGACGCCTCGAAAGGTGAACAAATAAATATAAGGAAATGGTGCCACAGTCGGGCGTCTTAGCGACACCACATAAAGGGCTTTAAAAGAAATGCCACAGTCGGACGTCGGGGTGACATCACAGAAAGGGCTTTAAAAGAAATACCACAGTCGGACGTCGAGGCGACATCACAGAAAGGGCTTTAAAAGAAATACCACAGTCGGACGTCGGGGCGACATCACAGAAAGGGCTTTAAAAGAAATACCACAGTCGGACGTCGGGGCGACATCACAGAAAGGGCTTAAATTCACAAGTAAATAATACTCATAATAAACTTTAAATTCATGAGAATAAATGGGTTAGTCCATCCACAGGAATAATCATTTAACTGGAATTAGCACTCATGCGAATCACCGGAGTCTCTATCATCAAAACTGACATTTGATTAAGATAAGATAATATCGATCTAATACATGGAATAGATGATCTGGAGGAATATATGACTCTGCAGAGTTTGTACAAAATTTTTCCCGCAGCCAACGGATTTCCGTAGTCACGAAGGACTAGTTCCGTTTACGGTATTTTGGAAGAAAACACAACTAACCAGTACACACCCATCCTACCTCTCGATGCTAGGAATCACCCTAGACATCGTCCAAGAAAAACTTTTGAGACGGGGAGATCACAATCTCGAATAGCATGGGTGCCCCCCTCTCGGTCCCAACCGGAAACACCCATGCCCCCTGACCGGATGACTGGCTTTAATCCAGGGCCATGGAACCATCATCCCGGCCTCTCCTTTTGGTGTGTACCAGGAAAGCGGTTTACAACTTACTAAACCATATTCCTTGCGGAAAACATGTGGTAGTACAGGGAAGGCGGAATGAAAGGAACTGGAATGATACGAGCTGACATTGAAGTCACGTAGTCTGGCATAAGTCTGGCATGCTACAACACTGCCATGCTACAACACTGCAATCTTACCCATTCTCATGCCAACACATGGCCATTCATACTCACATCCATCCACTTATGGATCACTGAACTCACTTACCTCAACATTGCATAAAATAACGTTCATCGGTATGCTCATCAACATGCCATGAAACTAACTAAATGTAGAACATGCCAAGACACTCATCATATCAAAAGTTCAAACATGCTTGCCTGGTTCGGAGTAGTCGGAGCCTAGCTCGGTGAAGTTCGCGGCTCCGTCACCTCCTTCGGTATCTACGGTATAAAGAAAAGTATATGCGCTATCGTAAATACCAAGGAGTGCACAGAAAGTAAACCAAACATTTTTCAAATAAATCTGATAAAAAACTAGACAAAATTTTAAAGAGAACAGAAAAAGAATCAATCAAAAATACTTTTCTGTTTAAAAGTTATAAAGGTTTTTGTCCAGGGACTCATCTGTAATGAAACAGAAGTTTTCTAGGGGCTACTTTATAAAAACAGAAAGCGCTTCGGTAGCGACTACGCCAGCCCAGAGGGAAGACGTATTTGCCCGTAGGCGCTTCCAGAAAACGGTTCGATAGAAAGGGCAGAGGGGCTGACGGTGGGGTCCCACTCGTCAGGTTTGAACTTCAAAAAAAGTGGGGGCGAAGCTCGTCGGCGCCCGAGAGCCGCGGTGGTCGCCGGCGGCGATCCACGGCGAGGCAGAGAGATCGGAGGGTACCTACGTGTTCAGGGCACCCTTCCGCGTCGGTTGGTGGTGGTGGTGGCGGTCGGCAAGCAGCACGTCGACGGCGAGCTTTGCTCCGGCGGACGGCGGTTTGGGTGGTTGCGGACTTCGTCGGAGAGAGCTGCAGTGATCAAATTGAGGAGGGGGTTAGGCTCCTGGTAGCTGGAGAGGGTAACGGACGGGGTTTGGGCGCCGGAGACGGCCTCACCGGAGCGAATCGAGGTGGAGGCCGAGGCGGATCGGGGCGGCCAGAGTTGGGGGAGGAGACCTCCTCGGGGTCCCCCTAGTGGCCTGGCGTGGCGTTGGTGTGGAGTGGGGATGAGGCGTGCACGAGGTTGAGCTCGGGGGCCCTTTTTATAGGCGGCCCGAGGCGGTTGCCGTGAACGGGGATCTCCGGCGAGTGTTTACGGTGGTGCCGGGCATGTGCAGTGGATTAGGGGCTTGGGCATCGTCGTTGGGGTCCACCGGTTCCGTTTTGGTGCTAATCGAGCTGGAGATTGGTGCTTTGGAGGTGAGTTCGACAGAACGGGGCGGCGCGGGCCCGTCGGCGGCAGGGAGCGCGTCCCGTGCTTGCCGGTCGCGGTGGCAGTGCCACGGGCGTGTGCTGGCACGCATGAGGCCACGCGGAGAGCCGAGGGGCGATGGGCGGCGCGGAACGGCGTTGAGCCGCCGTTCTTGTCCCCTGACGGCTGTAACGGGGTCTCGGCCGCCGCAAGACACGCCGGTGCGGGCGGCCAGGGGCGCCACCGACGCCGGGAAGACGCCAAGCGCGCGTGTGGGATGCTCCAGACAGGAGGAAGAGGCGGCGAGGAACGTGCCAAGGGCACTGTGGGCATGTGACTGAACCTCTGTCGAAGATCATCACTGAACTCTGAACTTTCTGAATTTTGAACAGCAGCAGTGCATGTAAGGTGTTCGACAAAATGAAATTGGCCTCTGGTGATTTTTCCTTGAGCTGAAACTTGGTGGAGTGGCTTCTCATTGCACAAATAGGTTGCCTGAATTTTGGTGGAATTTTTGGAGTAGTGTAGATATGAATTTCATCAAATTTGGCAAATCTGGTCCAAACTTGCAGAGACTGAATTTTGAAAAAATTGAAAAGAGGAGGAGTGGATCAAGATGGTTCTGAGTTGTGGGTACAAAGGACTATCCAGGAGAGTTGGTTTGGGGTCAAAAATCAAATGAAAAAGAGTACTTGCTTTGAAAATCACTCAGGCTCCAAATAATTTTCAGAATTGATTTGAGAGGGGAAATAATTAGAATAAAATCCAAAACTTGTTTGGACTAGTTGGGACAGAGAACTTAGGTTGATCACAAGGTGTAGGGGAGGTTTTGGAGAGGTTTTATCACATGGGCAAGAATGCCAAGTCAAGGATGGTTCCAAGATATGAAAATCCCCAAATTTTCATAGAGTTTTATTTTAAAAGAAAACAAATTAAACTCCCAAAATAAATTTGAGAGAGAACCAACAGAGAAGAAGTTTTCAAAAGATCAAACACCAAAGTTTTGAAAAAAATAAAACCCTTGCCAAAGCAAAGGAAGTTTTTAAGAGGAAGGTTTTTCTGAAAAAGAAAAATTTTAAAAGGCCTCTCCTCAAAAACCACAAAGTTTTTGATAAAACCAAAAAAAAAATTTGGAGTGTCACATTAGATGAACTTAATTATCATGAACATAGTATAAATTGTCTTTGCAAATTAAGTCATGGATTAATAGCTCACGCTTTAGCTCTTTGTTTTAATACGTTCCTAGAGAAAGACTAAGTTGAAAGATATTGTAAGCAATTGTGCGGACTAGGGCCGTAGTCTGAGGATTGTCCTCACTGCTACACAGAAGGCTTCTGTCCTTGATGCACCGCTTGGTTTGCCAACCCCTCTGGCGTCGTCTGTGGATGTTGTGAACATCTGGTAGACACGTTCTGATGACTACCTGATAGTTTAGTGCGCCATGCTTTACGGCTTAGAGTCGGGGCTCCAAAAGCGTTTTGAACGCCATAGAACATATGAGATGTTTGAAGAGCTAAAATTGGTATTTCAGGCTCATGCCCATGTTGAGAGGTTGAGACCTCTGACAAGACCTTTGCCTACAAGATGGAGGAGAATAGCTCAGCTAGTGAGCATGTGACGCCCCCGATTCAACCGTACACTAATCATACACGCAAACGTGTACGATCAAGATCAGGGACTCACGGGAAGACATCACAACACAACTCTACAAATAAAATAAGTCATACAAGCATCATAATACAAGCCAGGGGCCTCGAGGGCTCGAATACAAGTGCTCGATCATAGACTAGTAAGCGGAAGCAACAATATCTAAGTACAGACATAAGTCAAACAAGTTGCCTTAAGAAGGCTAGCACAAACTGGGATAGAGATCGAAAGAGGCGCAGGCCTCCTGCCTGGGATCCTCCTAAACTACTCCTGGTCGTCGTCAGCGGGCTGCACGTAGTAGTAGGCACCTCCCGATTAGTAGTAGTCGTCATCGACAGTGGCGTCTGGCTCCTGGGCTCCATCGTCTGGTCGCAGCAATCGAGTATAGAAAGGGGGAAAAGAGGGAGCAAAGCAACCGTGAGTACTCATCCAAAGTACTCGCAAGCAAGGAGCTACACTACATATGTATGCATTGGTATCAAATGGAATAAGGGTATCATATGTGGACTGAACTGCAGAAAGCCGGAATAAGAGGGGGATAGCTAGTCCTATCGAAGACTACGCTTCTGGTAACCTCCATCTTGCAGCATGTAGAAGAGAGTAGATAGTAATTTCACCAAGTATCATCGCATAGCATAATCCTAACCGATGATCCTCCCCTCGTCGCCCTGTGAGAGAGCGATCACCGGTTGTATCTGGCACTTGGAATGGTGTGTTTTATTAAGTATCCGATTCTAGTTGTCATAAGGTCAAGGTACAACTCCAAGTCGTCATGTTACCGAAGATCACGGCTATTCGAATAGATTAACTTCCCTGCAGGGGTGCACCACATAACCCAACACGCTCGATCCCATTTGGCCGGACACACTTTTCTTGGTCATGCCTGGCCTTAGAAGATCAACACGTCGCAGCCCTACCTAGGCACAACAGAGAGGTCAGCACGCCGGTCTAAATCCTATGGCACAGGGGTCTGGGCCCATCGCCCATTGCACACCTGCACGTTGCGAACGCGGCCGGTGAGCAGACCTAGCAACCTCCATTACAAAGGAAGTTGCGTTACGCGGTCCAACCCGGCGCGCGCCGCTCAGTCGCTGACGTCACGAAGGCTTCGGCTGATACCATGACGTCGAGTGCCCATAACTGTCCCCGCGTAGATGGTTAGTGCGTATAGGCCAGTAGCCAGACTCAGATCAAATACCAAGAACTCGTTAAGTGTGTTAAGTATCCGCGAATGCCGACTAGGGCCAGGCCCACCTCTCTCCTAGGTGGTCTCAACCTGCCCTGTCGCTCCGCCACAAAGTAAAAGTCGGGGGCCGTCGGGAACCCAGGCCCACCTCTACCGGGATGGAGCCACCTGCCCCTTCAGCCCCCATCTCCGAACAGTATCACAGGTAATGTAACAGCATAATGTATATAGCATGCCCGTGATCACCTCCCGAAGTGATCACGGCCCAGTAGTATAGCATGGCAGACGGACAAGAGTGTAGGGCCACTGATGGAACACTAGCATCCTATACTAAGCAGTAGGATAGCAGGTAAGGGTAACAACTGTAGCAACAATGACAGGCTATGCATCAGAATAGGATTAACGGAAAGCAGTAACATGCTTCATTACTCTAATGCAAGTAGTATAGAGGAGAGTAGGCGATATCTAGTGATCAAGGGGGGGGGGGCTTGCCTGGTTGCTCTGGCAAGAGAGAGTGGCCGTCAACACCGTAGTCGATCAGGGCAGCAGCGACGTCAGTCTCGTAGTCTACCGGAGAGAAGAGGGGGGAGAAACAGTAAATACATAGCAAGCAAGTGCATAATAGGACAACATGCAGAGCTAGATGTGTTCTAACGTGGTATGAGGTGATACCGGTGAAGGGGGAAAACATCCAAGAAAGTATCCCCGGTGTTGCGCGTTTTCGGGCAGAGGAGCCGGAGGGGGAAAGTTGTGTGTTTGCTATGCTAGGGATGTGTGGCGGACGAACGTCCAGTTGCGAAGACGAGCGAGGCGAGCGGCGGGGCTGCACCGCGGGCGTGGAAGAGGGCGTGGCGGCATGGGGGCGCGGGTTGGGCATGGCCAGTACGGGGAGGGCGCACGGCGACGGGCAGGGGGTGCGGGCTAAGCAGAGCAGTGGGGGCGGCGGTCCGGGTCGCGAGCGGGGCGAGGTTTGCAGGGGCGGGCGCGAACGGCGCGGGGATGGCGCGGTTGCACGCGTGGGATGAGCGAAGCAGCAGGACGACGCGTCCACGAGCATGTATGAGGCGCATGTGTGCAGTGGCCGCGGCGACGAGCTCGCGCGCAGGGAGGAGGAGAGGTCGGTGCCTCACCGCGGGTTGCAGGGAACGAGGCAACGGGGGGGGCGAGGAGGAGGACGGAGACGACGGGGACGGAGAGGAAGCAGTTCGGCGGGGAGGCCTTCGGGCGACGACGAGGTCCAGTGGCGTCGGGGGC
>NC_041388.1:629057332-629128213 GCF_002162155.2 Triticum dicoccoides | reverse complement strand
GTCGGGGGCGGTCCAGCGGGATCCGGCGAGGCAGCAGGGTGACGGTGGTGGTGCTCCGGTGAGGGGCGTCGAGGCGATGGGGTCGGGGTTCGGCTCCCCTCCTCGTTCCAGATCGGATCGGGGGGGTGGGGGCTGACGAGGGGGAGTGGGGGGGAGTGAGGTGGATCGTGGGTTAGGGTTTCCCCCTGGTGGGGATATGGAGAGAGTGGAGGGGCCAGCTGGGCCAAATGGGTCAGCCAGCTGGGCCTTCTGGCCCAGTTGGCCAGGGGGCCTTTTCTTCTTTCTTTTTTTTGTTCTGTTTTCTTTTCCTTCTTTTTTTCTATTACTTTTCTGTTTTCTTTTATTTTAGTTTTATAAAATATATTATTAGTTTTACTAATTACACCATGACCACAAAAGTTAAACCCCAATTAAAATAGTTTATTATTTATAACTAATGAAGGGCATTTATTTAATTGTTCAAGTTGTTGTTTACAATTTTATCCTAGCCTCTGATTTATCTACTATTTATTGAACATTTTAGTTTAATATTTTGAAAACTTTTGTCGTTTAACTTATTTAGGATTTAAATTTGAAACGGTTTCGAATTAACCCAAGATTAACTACAGTGACAGAGGTGACGTGTCACCATTAACGTGAGATTACTCTAGCGTGATTATCCGGGCGTTACAGAGCATGTGCTCAGAATGTCTGGGTACTTCCATCACTTGAATCAAGTGGGAGTTAATCTTCCAGATAAGAGAGTGATTGACAAAAGTTCTCCAGTCACTATCACCAAGCTACTAGAGTTTCCTGATGAACTATAACATGCAAGGGAAAATAATCCCAGAGCTGTTCATCATGCTTAAGACCGTAAAGGTAGAAATCAAGAAGGGGCATCAAGTGTTGATGGTTAACAAGAGCACTAGTTTCAAAGAAGGGCAAGGACAAGAAGGGAAACTTCTTGAATGGCAAGCCAGTTGCCGCTCCAGTGAAGAAACCCAAGAACCCAAACCCGAGACAAAGTGCTTCTATTAGGGGAACGGTCACTGGTAGCGGAACTGCCTCAAATACTTGGTAGATAAGAAGGCTGTCAACTTCAACAAAAGTATATTTGATATATGTGTGTTATTGATGTGTACCTTACTAGTACTCCTAGTAGCACCTGGGTATTAGATACCTGTTCAGTTGCTAATATTGGTAACTCGAAACAAAAGCTACGGAATTAATGGAGACTAGCTAAGGGCGATGTCGGTGTCAAAACCGGCGGATCTCAGGTAGGGGGTCCCGAACTATGCGTCTAGGATCGATGGTAACAGGAGGCAGGGACACGATGTTTTACCCAGGTTCGGGCCCTCTTGATGGAGGTAAAACCCTACGTCCTGCTTGATTTATTCTTGATGATATGAGTATTACAAGAGTTGATCTACCACGAGATCGGAGAGGCTAAACCCTAGAAGCTAGCCTATGGTATGATGTATGTATCTTATCTATTGACTAGCCTGGCCTCGGTTTATATAATGCACCAGAGGCCTAGGATAACAAGATTCCTAGCCGAATACGCCGGTGGGGGAGGAGTCCTTGTCTTGATCACCAAGTCTTGTGGAATCTTCCTTGTATGCGGCAGCTGTCCGAACCGGCCCATGAGTATACGGCCATGGGGGTCCTCGGCCCAATCTAACAGATTGGGAGATGACGTGGTGAGTACCCCCTAGTCCAGGACACCGTCGGTAGCCCCCTGAACCAGTCTTCAAGTTAGGGACGCTCCTCGATTCTTCCAAACTATTCTTCATCTTCGGTTGTCGGTCTTGAAAACTGGTTCAACAAATCTTCTCATCTTCGATCTTGAGGATCGCCGAAATGCATTCGACAAGTTTATACGTCGGGTATCTGAGGAGCCCCTTTAAGTTTTCGGCCTTTATCAATGCCTTGTTATTTTTATGCCACACCTTGGGTAGGAAGTTGTTCCCGGGAGGCAGTGTCCTCTTGCGTCCGAGCTCCAATGCCGGACTGCATTCGAGGTATCTTTTGCAGCCGAGCACCAATGTCGGACTGCTTCTGAGCTCCAACGCCGGACTGTGTCCAAGCTCCAACGCCGGACTATATCCAAGATGTCATAGATCATCTTGGTCCAAAAAAGTTGAAGGAGTTTAGCCGAGCTTAATGCCGGAAATGCCCTCTATGGAGCCAACCACTAGCGCCCGAGCTTTATGCCGGACTGCTTCCGAAGTGGTGCACCACCCCGACTGTGGGCCGATTTTTTGTCAATATTTTTTATTGGTGCAAGTTATTCTCTGCCGAGATATACAACCAGTAGCCCTCAAGGTGTGTATCGTTCTAAAACCCGAGATGCACCTGAAGGATGACATAAGACCACTGATCCCAGTAGCCGCTGAGACTCAGGTTGATTTGCAAAATCGGCCTGAGGATCAAGTCCTAGCTCGGCAGAATACTTCGGGACACAAAAGCGGCGTGCTCAGTCCTCGAGACTCAGGTTGGGTGCGGCCGACCAACCTGAGGATCAAAATCTCCTCGGAAACTATATTGCACATAAAATTTTCTGCATTGGACAAGCAATGCAGTAGCCCCCGAGACACTGGTCGGGTGGCAACACCAGATCAGGGGATCGATGTGCCCCTTTAATATTTGTAAATAATAAGCCCAAAGCCCAGTAGCCCCCGAGCCTTAATGCAGGCACGGGTGGCCGAATTAAGGATCGATATCCATAGTAAAATCACAAATTATGTGTAATGACTATGTATCCAGGTACTTTACATCATTAATGCTCGGATCCGCATTGCACAAAACTTTGTTGACCGACCATCGGCTTCCACCTCCTCGGCTAGTAGCCGAGGAGTGTTTGTCCTACTTTATAAAGCCTTTATGAGGGCAAAGACTTATGACAAACAAGGCAATCTGGCCATACAGTTTTATAAACAAAGGTACGCAGAGAGATATGTTATATTACTGTTTAACATAAGAAATGTCTTCCAAAGAAAATAGTCCCGCTACCAGTTCCTTTCTTTGGGTTGTCATGCTAAGCATGATCATGAAACCTCAGCTCTAATGTAAGAGCAAAATATTGAGGATTTAGTTTGGGAGGCCAGTTAATAGCCGCCGGTAGTGTTCGGCGACACTCGAGGTCAAGCCGTAAGCACTTCAGCCATTGTTATGAATGGCCCGTCATTTAACACAATCATCGGATCACTGACCAGTTTACGCTTATTGTGACAGTCAGTTTTCGGCTTTCTCCACTAAGGTGCTTAACCATGTGAGCTGGAAGCACAATCGCAGTGGTTCTCCCTTTGTACGCCTAGCCGAACAAAGCGGAACGTAGGAAGCAAGTGCAGGAGCCGGGCAACCCAACTATTAACTGAAGACACAATTCGAAACCGATGCATATATAGCAATATCTGAGAATGTTTTTGCCGAATCTCTAAAGGTCTCCGGCGTTGCACTGCGAGACTTGTGCTGAAAACACACAAATAGTTTAAAAGTGCCAAAAGCTTGGAAAACCAAAAAACGTCAGTAAAAACTAGACGTCTGAACAAGATCAAGTGTTCGGTGCAAATCCGAAAATTGGTCTTTAGAAAAAAAGTGCTTCTGTCGTGCTTTAACATGACACATCCTATCTCAAGACTTCAAGCGGGTCAGCCTAGGGCTTCAACCTCCTATCCCGAAGGCGGAGTACTTCTCATTAAGCCAGTTTAGCAAACTAAACTCTAGCGGCTTTGAGAGAGAAATTAGGCTCCCCGGCTAGTGACCACACACTCGTGTCGAAAAAAAGGAGTGATGAATAATAATAGTAATAAAAACTTTGCAACAACTAAGAAGAAGAACACTTATTATAAAACGGCTCATATAAATTTAAGAGCCCCCAAGTGACTTGGGTACAAGAATTTTATGTATAATGACTGTATGTACCAAAGTACTAATATCATATCTTTGTTCACCCGAACTTTAAACACGTCTTAACCGACTGTTGGCTTCTCCCTCTTCGGTCAAGGACCGAAAAGTGTTATGTACTCCACCTATCAAGAATATTGATAGTGTTTCTGATAACTAGGCAACCAAGCCATAAGGCTGTAACAGACAAAGCACGCTCAGGGAACTTATGCTATATTACAGACGAAGTGTAAGAAGCATATTCGAAGAAAATAGTTCCCCCACCGATACCTTTCTTCGGTGCTCATTATTACTATGAGACTTGTGCAATACATTTTTTGTACTCATGAGTTCCGTTGTGTGCCGACCATGATTGAAAACAATAAGAGCGCTAGCTTTCGGCTTCACCCAGTCTGAGGTCAGAGCTCGGAGGCCCCGGTCGTGACAATCGCAGAGGTGCTCCCTTTACTCCCTAGCCGAACAATCGGGAACGTAGGGGTAAGCACAGGAGCCAGGCAACCCAGCCTGCAAATCGCTTAAGTCAATATAGTGCATATTGTGACGTAATACACGAACAAGGAACGAAGCCGTACAAGTGTAATCATATGCAAGAGGAAAACTTCATAAAGGAAGCCCCCAAATAAACGGGGTATTTGAATTTGTGCGTCACAAACAAAGTTTGGACAAGGAAAATTTTTACAAGCAACTTTTTTCCAAAAAAGTATAATGCTTGGTCGAACCGAACACAAGTTAAAAATTTAAAACTTTGAGCATGAAGGCAACTTAGCTGGTTAATGTGTTCGGTATTGATGACGCGGTCCGAGCTTGATGCGGGACAAGGTTCCATCCCCCAAGCTGGTCCCGAGGTGGCGGAGCAAAGGGCTCGGCACTCCGAAGTGGTGACATAGCACGGTCAATGCAGGCCGGCACAGTGATGCCTAAGTCCCTGGCATGGGGTAATGAAGTGTTGACGAAGCCCCCCGTCTAGCCGAGGTGTCGTGGTATGTCAGTACGCCGAGTTGACGATACTGCTCAACTCGGATCATTTTCCTATGCACAAAAAATAGTGCAAACCGGAGATAATAGTAATGATAAAAAATGTTGCATAATAAATAATTTATGCAAAGTGAGTAATAAAAGAAATATGGCCTAGCGCGGAAGTCAATGTCGATGCAGGGCATCGGCATGATGCAGTAAAGGTGTGGCAAAGCCTGAATTCACAGGTCGGTCCGAGTTCCGGATGCGGTGTTCGCTGGACTATGTACGGAAACTGACCGAACCACCATGTGATCGTCGTTAGTGCGGACATCATTCGATAGACCTGTGTACAGGAACAAACCAGAGTAATAATTTCTTGGGAAAAATAAACCCCAACAAGCAAAAATTACTAGGATTAATAGCACCTGATTTATTTGTTGTAGCAATCCGAAGAAAGGTGACTCCCAAAATTGGGACTCGATCCGCACACCCATTGCCTGATGGGCGATAAAGCGACGGTATGGCGATGCTGGCAAAGGTTGGCTCGCCAAGGCAAAGCCCTCGGTCCAGCTAACGTGACGGAGCTGGTCGGCTAGTGACGCCGAAGTCTCTGGAGTAGGTTGATGAGGAGATGGCGAAGCCCCCGGTCTAGCCGAGATGTCGAAGCCTCGATGTCAGCCGATGAGTCGAAGTAGGTCGGCGTGATGGACACCAGCTTGAAGAAGCAATAGTGCGGCCCTGCCGATGAAGATCGTGACATGGTCGATGCCGGCTTGATGAAGTGACCGTGCGGCGATGCCGGTATGCCCGCTCCGTGTAATCCGTGGAGCGGCGATGTTGGTGATGATTTATCCTTCGCGATGTCGGACTCTTGTTCGGCTTGCCGAGATGATGATCCGAAGAAGTTGAGCTCGGCTCAACAAAGTGACGACATGTCTAGCGCAGGTCGGCAGCCTTGGAGCAACATTGCCGGACTGGTTTGACACCAGCATGATGATGAAGATGACCTCAGGGGAGGCTTAAAACTTTACGGTCACGTGTTTGAAAACAACGTACAATACCCTAGAAGAGAATTCCTCTAAAAAGGCTGTCCAATATCACGTTCATAAAGAAACATGAATTCGGGTCGGATTCGTATTAGCGCAGAAAACGGATCCGAAAATTGGTCCACTCATCGGAAGGTTCCCGGAGTTTGAACGGTCGGATTGAGCTGAAATTTTTAGGGGTGGTAGATATAGGAATTCCGCAGCAGATCAGCGGTTGGATCTTCCAAAGGACGTCCGAGCTAGAAGCCGAACACCACGCCCGAAACTCGTCCAGATTTGACAAGGCTCCGGTATATTGTAGATTGTCAGAGATTCCTCCATCAGAACTCGATGAAATTTTGCGTGGTTGTTGTAGACTTAATTCCACACAATTTCATCAAAGGGATCGTCAAAGTGATGCTCAAAGAGGTGGTGGCAACGAATACAAGTTCGCTGTTCGGAAAAACAGCACGGTCGCCCAAGGGCAATGTTGACGTTGAGCCCCTGAGCTCCATGGATGATTCCTCCATGATCTTGATAGAGATTGGAGTTGATGTTCATGAAGGCCCCCATCCAAACATGATGATCGGAGATGAAGCACGGTCCTCGGTCGAGCCAAGGTAACCAATCGAGCCGGCGACGAAGATGTCGGCGTCGCAGTTGACCTGCGGGCGAGCCATTGATCCTTTTGTCGATCACACAGCGGAACTCTCAATGAAAGCACCAATGTCGGTGTCAAAACCGGCGGATCTCGGGTAGGGGGTCCCGAACTGTGCTTCTAGGATCGATGGTAACAGGAGGCAGGGGACACGATGTTTTACCCAGGTTTGGGGCCTCTTGATGGAGGTAAAACCCTACGTCCTGCTTGATTTATTCTTGATGATATGAGTATTACAAGAGTTGATCTACCACGAGATCGGAGAGGCTAACCCCTAGAAGCTAGCCTATAGTATGATGTATGTATCTTATATATCGACTAGCATGGCCTCGGTTTATATAATGCACCAGAGGCCTAGGATAACAAGAGTCCTAGCCGAATACGCCGGTGGGCGAGGAGTCCTTGTCTTGATCACCAAGTCTTGTGGAATCTTCCTTGTATGCGGCAGTTGTCCGAACTGGCCCATGAGTATACGACCATGGGGGTCCTCGGCCCAATCTAACAGATCGGGAGATGACGTGGTGAGTACCCCCTAGTTCAGGACACCGTCAGGCGAGGTGACGATGTGTGTTGGAAGTGTTTCCAAGGTTGATGTGATCACCATCGCACGCTCCCTCTACCTTCGGGATTAGTGTTGAACCTACATAAATGTTGTTTGCATTGGTGTCTGCGTTGAGCATGAACATGATTAGATCATGTTTATTTCAATAGGGTTATTCATTTAAGTCAGGGAATAATGGTTATTTTGTTTACATGAATAATACCTTCTATGGTCATTCACCCAATGTGAATGGTTTATTGAATCCCGGTCGTAGTTATACACATGTTCATAACATTGATGCCAAAAGATGTAAAGCTGATAATGATAATACCACTTTCATGTGGCACTGCCGCTTAGGTCATATTGGTGTAAAGCGCATGAAAGAACCTCCATGCTAATGGACTTTTGAAGTCACTTAATTTTGAATCACTTACACATGCGAACCATGCCTCTGTGGCAAGATGACTAAAACCCCGTTCTTTGGAACAATGGAACAGGCAAGTGACTTGTTGGAAATCATACATGCTGATGTGTGCGGTCCGATGAGTGTTAACGCATGCGGTGGATATTGTTATTTTCTCACCTTCACCGGTGAATTGAGTAGATATGGGTATATTTACTCAATGAAGCATAAGTCTGAATGTTTGAAAAGTTCAAGCAATTTCATAGTTAAGTTGAGAATCATCGTAACAAGAAGATCAAGGTCCTTCTATCTGATCAAAGGGAAAGTATCTGAGTTACGAGTTTGGCAATCACTAAAGACAAGGTGGAATCGTTTCATAGTTGACGCCGCCTGGAACATCATAGCATGATGGTGTGTCCGAACGTCGTAATTGAACCTTATTAGATATGGTGTATGATGTCTCTTACCAATCTACCGCTATTTTTGGGGGTTGTGCATTAAAGACAATTACATTCACTTTAAATAGGGCACCATATAAGTCTGTGGAGACGACACCGCATGAACTATGGTTTGGCAAGAAACCAAAGTTGTTGTTTCTTAAGGTTTGGGGCTACGATGCTTATGTCGATAGGCTTCGGTCAGAAAAGCTCAAACCCAAAGCGGAAAATTGTATCTTCATAGAATACCCAAAAAAGACGATTGGGTATACCTTCTATCTCAGATCTGAGGGTAAAGCTTTGTCGCTAAGAACAGGTCCTTTCTCGAGAAAGAGTTTCTCTCGAAAGAATTGAGTGGGAGGAAGATAGAACTTGATGAGGTTGTTGAACCTTCACTTCAACCAGAGAGTAGCGCAACACAGAAATATGTTTCTGTGGCAACTACGTCAGTTGAAGAGAAAGCTAATGATGCTGATCATGAAGCTTCAGATCAAATTACTATCGAACCTCGTAGGTCGACAAGGGTGTGTACAACTTCTCAGTGGTAACCCTGTCTTAAAGGTCATGTTGTTGGACAACGATGAACCTATGAGCTATGAAGAAGCGATGGTGGGCCCGGATTCCAACAAATGGCTAGAAGCCATGAAATCCGAGATAGGATCCATGTATGAGAACAAAGTATGGACTTTGGTGGACTTGCCCGATGAACGACAAGCCATTGAGAATAAATGGATCTTTAAGAAGAAGACAGACGCTGATGGTAATGTCACCATTTGTGAAGCTCGACTTGTCTCAAAGAAGTTTCTGACAAGTTCAAGGAGTTGACTATGATGAGACTCACTCAATCATAGCGATGCTAAAGTCTGTTAGAACTATGTTAGCAGTTGTTGCACTTTCATTTACGAAATCAGGCAGATGGATGTCAAAAAACAAAGTTTCCTTGACGGTTTCCGTGATGAAAGGTTGTATGTGATACAACCAAAAGGTTTTTGTCAATCCTAAGGATGCTAAAAGGTATGCAAACTCCAGCGATCCTTCTATGGACTGGAGCAAGCATCTCGGAGTTGGAACATACGCTTTGATGAGGCTATCAAAGCATTTGGGTTTATACAAAGTTTGCAAGAAACTTGTATTTGCAAGAAAGTGAGTGGGAGCACTACAACATTTCTGATAGGTATATATGGATGACATATTGTTGATCGAAAATGATGTAGAATTTCTAGAAAGCATAAAGGGTTCAAGATGGATCCTTCAAAGAAGGGGTTCTTTCTTGAGTTATGAGGTGTGAAGTTAAGACTTGAAGCTCGACCACGGCAGAAGAAAGAGAAAGGACGAAAGTCATCCCCCATGCCCTAGCCATAGGCTCTATACGATATGCCATGCTGTGTACCGCGATGTGCCTTGCCACATGTCTGGCAATGGGGTACAAGGGTGATCCAGGAGTGGATCATTGGACAGCGGTCAAAATTGTCCTTAGGAATAAGGAAATGTTTCTCGAGGTGATAAAGAGTTCGGCGTAAAGGGTTACATCGATGCAATCTTTAACACCTATCCGGATGACTCTGAGTACCAAACCGGATACGTATAGTGGAGCAACCATTTGGAATAGCTCCAAGTGGAGCATAGTAGCAACATCTACAATATGAAATCGAGATTTGCGAAGAACACACGGATCTGAATGTTGCAGACCCGTTGACTAAAACTTCTCTCGTAAGCATAACATGATCAAACCCTAGAACTCATTGAGTGTTAATCACATGGTGATGTGAACTAGATTATTGACTCTAGTAAACTCTTGGGTGTTAATCACATGGCGATGTGAACTAGATTATTGTCTCTAGTAAACTCTTCGGGTGTTAGTCACATGGCGATGTGAACTATGAGTGTTAATCACATAACGATGTGAACTAGATTATTGACTCTAGTGCAAGTGGGAGACTGTTGGAAATATGCCCTAGAGGCAATAATAAAATGGTTATTATTATATTTCCTTGTTCATGATAATTGTCTATTGTTCATGCTATAATTGTATTAACCGGAAACCGTAATACATGTGTGAATACATAGAGCACAACATGTCCCTAGTAAGCCTCTAGTTGACTAGCTCGTTGATCAATAGATGGTTATGGTTTCCTGACCATGGACATTGGATGTCATTGATAACGGGATCACATCATTAGGAGAATGATGTGATGGACAAGACCCAATCTTAAGCGTAGCACGAGATCGTGAAGTTCGTTCACTAAAGATTTTCTAATGTCAAGTATCATTTCCTTAGACCATGAGATTGTGCAACTCCCGGATACCGTAGGAATGCTTTGGGTGTACCAAACATCACAACGTAACTGGATGGCTATAAAGGTGCGTTATAGGTATCTCCGAAAATGTCTATTGGGTTGGCACGAATCGAGACTGGGATTTGTCACTCCGTATGACGGAGAGGTATCTCTAGGCCCACTCGGTAATGCATCATCATAATGAGCTCAATGTGACTAAGGAGTTGGTCACGGGATCATGTGTTATGGAACGAGTAAAGAGACTTGTCGGTAACGAGATTGAACGAGGTATGGGGATACCGACGATCGAATCTCGGGCAAGTAACATACCGATTGACAAAGGGAATTGTATACGGGATTGATTGAATCCCCGACATCGTGGTTCATCCGATGAGATCATCGTGGAACATGTGGGAGCCAATATGGGTATCCTGATCCCGCTATTGGTTATTGGCCGGAGAGATGTCTCGGTCATGTCTGCATGGTTCCCGAACCCATAGGGTCTACACACTTAAGGTTCGGTGACGCTAGAGTTGTTATGGGAAATAGTATGTGGTTACCGAAGGTTGTTCGGAGTCCCGGATGAGATCCCGGACATGACAAGGAGTTCCGGAATGGTCCGGAGGTGAAGATCGATATATTGGACGAAGGGTATTGGAGTCCGGAATTGTTCCGGGGGTACCGGGTGACGAACAACGTGTCCGAAAGGGGTTTCGGAGGCCCCGGCAAGCGTTGGGGGGCCTTATGGGCCAAGGGGAGGGGGCAGATCAGCCCACTAAGGGGCTGAGCGCCCCTCCCACCCCATCTCACGTAACTTGGAGAGGTGGGGGCGCCTCCCCTAGGGCAGCCACCCTTCCTGGCTTGGGGGCCAAGTTTCCTAGGGGTGGGGGCGCCCAAACCCATCTAGGGTTTCCCCTGTGGCCGCCGCCCCTCCCCTAGGGAACCCTAGGGCACCTCCTCCACCCCCTTTCCCCTATATATAGTGAGGGAGAGAGAGAGGGCAGCTGCACCCTTCCCCTGGTGCAGCCCCTCCCCTCTCCTACACTTCCTCCTCCTCCTCTATAGCGCTTGGCGAAGTCCTGCCGGAGAACCACGAGCTCCATCACCACCACGTTGTCGTGCTGTCGGAGTTCTCCCTCAACTTCTCCTCTCCCCTTGCTGGATCAAGAAGGAGGAGACGTCCCCGGGCTGTACGTGTGTTGAACGTGGAGGCGCCGTTGTTCGGCACTTAAATCGGAATCGACCGCGATCTAAATCGCTGCGTGTACGACTCCACCAACCGCGTTCTTGCAACGCTTCCGCTTAGAGATCTTCAAGGGTATGAAGATGCACTCCCTCTCTCTTGTTGCTAGCATCTCCTAGATTGATCTTGGTGACACGTAGGAATTTTTTTTGAATTATTGCTACGTTCCCCAACACTGAGTCTGGCCACTGGCCTATACGCACTAACCAACTACGCGGGAACAGTTATGGGCACTCGACATCGTGGTATCAGCCGAAGCCTTCGTGACGTCAGCGACTGAGCGGCGCGCGCCGGGTTGGACCGCCTAACGCAACTTCCTTTGTAATGGAGGTTGCTAGGTCTGCTCACTGGCCACGTACGCTACGTGCAGGTGTGCAATGGGCGATGGGCCCAGACCCTTGCGCGCATAGGAGTTAGACCGGCGTGTTGACCTCTCTGTTGTGCCCAGGTAGGGCTGCGACGTGTTGATCTTCCGAGGCCGGACATGACCCAGAAAAGTGTGTCCGGCCAAATGGGATCGAGCATGTTGGGAAATGTGGTGCACCCCTGCAGGGAAGTTTATCTATTCGAATAGTTTTGTCCCTCGGTAAAAGGACGACCCGGAGTTGTACCTTGACCTTATGACAACTAGAACCGGATACTTAATAAAATACACCCTTCCAAGTGCCAGATACAACCCGATGATCGCGCTCTCACAGGGCGACGAGGGGAGGATCCCCGGGTAGGATTATGCTATGCGATGATACTTGGTGAACTTACCATCTACTCTCTTCTACATGCTTCAAGATGGAGGCTGCCAGAAGCGTAGTCTTTGACAGGACTAGCTATCCCCCTCTTATTCTGGCATTCTGCAGTTCAGTCCACAGATACTACCCATTTCATTGATACCAATGCATAAGTAGTGTAGATCCTTGCTTGCGAGTACTTTGGATGAGTACTCATGGTTGCTTTGCTCCCCCCTTTTCCCCTTTCTATACCCGGTTGTTGCGACCAAAGTTGGAGTCCAGGAGCCAGACGCCATCGTCGACGACGACTCCTACTACACTGGAGGTGCCTACTACTACGTGCAGGCCGCTGACGACGACCAGGAGTAGTTTAGGAGGATCCCAGGCAGGAGGCCTGCGCCTCTTTCGATATGTATCCCAGTTTGTGCTAGCCATCTTATGGCAACTTGTTTACTTATGTCTGTACTCAGATATTATTGCTTCCACTGACTCTTGTGTATTTGAGCTTATGTATTCGAGCCCTCGAGGCCCCTGGCTTGTAATATAAAGCTTGTATTATTTTAATTTGTGTCTAGAGTTGTGTTGTGATATCTTCTCGTGAGTCCTTGATCTTGATCGTACACATTTGCGTGTATGACTAGTGTACGGTCAAATCGGGGGCGTCACACCTGGTTGGCAGGGCCCATTTGGCCAGCTATAATACGAGCCTTGTTGCGAAGGCCGACGATGCGTCACCCAATTTTAGAGTGAAAAAGGGAGCGAACTTCGTTGCGATAGAACAGGGAGCGAACCACCTCCTTTTTGCTGACGATAGCCTGTTGCTTTTCAAGTCAAGTGCTGAGGGGGCTGCGAGGGTTTCAGTTTTATTGGAGACATATTGTAATGCTTCAGGTCAGAGGATAAACAATGAAAAATCTTCAATATTTTTCAGTAAGAGATGCCCACAAACGGTGAAAGATGAGGTCAAACAGATTTTGAATGTGACAAACGAGTCTTCGAGTGAAAGGTACTTGGGGATGCCCAGGGAAGTTGGTCAATCTAAAATGGGTACCTTCAAATACTTGAGGGACAGAATTTGGGATAAGGTAAGAGGATGGATGGAGAAACTTCTTTCAGTTGGAGGAAAAGAAGTGCTCATCAAATCAGTGGCGCAAGCCATTCCGGTTTACTCAATGGCATGCTTCCGATTACCAAGAGGTCTGTGTGAAAACACCGCTTCCATAATCCGGCAGTTCTGGTGGGGGAGTAAACAAGGAAAGAGGAAGCTAGCCTAGGTATCTTGGGATGTTATGACAAAGCCAAAGTTTCTTGGTGGCATGGGCTTTAGGGTCATGGAGATATTTAATCTTGCGTTGTTGGCTCGCCAGGCATGGAGGTTGTTGAACGAACCAAGCTCTCTCAGTGCAAGAATCTTAAAATCGGCATACTTCCTAGATACAGACTTCCTCGAAGCAGAACTAGGCAATCATCCATCACAAATATGGAGGGTTGTTCTAGATGGGAGACATTTTAAGACAAGGCATTGTTAGACGGATTGGCAACGGGCAAACAACAGATATTTGGAGAGACAACTGGTTGCAGAGGCAAGGACCTTTAAGACCGATAACTTCTCTCACCCCCAATCCACCCCAGTTCGTGTCTGAGCTCATAGACACGACCACAACACCATGGCAGGAGGAGCTAATCCGTACTACCTTTGTGCCGTTTGATGCTGAAGCCATTCTGTCCATACCTATATGCACTAGGGTTGTGGAAGATTTTTGGGCCTGGTCAGCCGAGAGGAATGACAGGTTTTCAGTGAGCTCTGCATACCAGATGATTATGACCAAAAAGGAGGACCGAGGGAACTGGCACAACCTTGGGGGCTCGACACTGAGTTCGAACCGCGGGGATTGGACGATGCTATGGCATATCAAGGTACCTTCTAAACTCAGGGTTTTTCTATGGCGGTTGGCGAGGCACTCCATGCCGATGGCGGACCTATTACACTATCGGCACATGTCAGAATCTCATCTGTGCTCGTTGTGCGGGAGGGAAGACTCATGGAGGCATGCTCTCCTAGAATGTATTATGTCAAGATGCATATGGGCGCTCTCGGAAGATGAGGTGGTACAACAGTTAAGTATGAACACGAATCCTAACGCAAAAAACTGGCTAATGGAGATGCATGACCAACTATCCCAAGAGCATTTTGTCCGGATGGTGGTGACACTTTGGGCTACATGGAGAGCTCGGCGCAAGGCTACCTACGAGGGAGTTTTTCAGAGCCCCCAAGGAACGAATCAATTCATTGAAGCCTATATAGCAGACCTGCAGATCATTGCAGGTGTGGGGAGCTGCCAGGTAAAACAGCAACCAGTGAGACCTCATCACTGGATAGCGCCACCCAACCGATGTGCTAAGATCAACGTAGATGCGGCGGTCAGAGCCAACCAAGGACGTGGAGTTGCTGCTGCAATATGTCGTGATCAAGCTGGCACTTTTCAGGGAGCTTCTGCTCTTGTTGTCGGGGGAATTAAGGAACCAGCAATGCTCGAAGCATTAGCAGTCAGGGAGGCTTTAGCGCTTGCTGAAGATCTCAACATACGCAGGATTCACGTTGCCTCTGACTGTAAAGTTGTAGTGGACGACATCAAAAGCAAAATGCCAGCTACATATGGAGCTATTCTACATGAAATCATAGAGCACAGTTCCTCGTCTATTTCTTGCATTTTTGTGCATGAGTTTAGGAGCTCGAATGTCGAGGCTCACAATCTAGCGAAGCATAGTTTAAAATTGGGGGTTGGCCGCCATGTGTGGTTAAGCAACCCTGGTAATCTCTCTTTTGTACCTTTGAACATTGGCACAAGTTAATAAAGCTTCGCGTGATTGTCTAAAAAAAAGGTAGGGTGAATGTGTGATGAAGCTTGAAACCGGAGGTTAAGGTGTCAACTGAACTCAAATGAAGCGCGATCGTGAAATATTTGTTTAAGCTGATCTGAGCTGCCCGAGCACAGTCATTAAGTTAAGCTCCATCCATAAACAAATGCATTACAATGTCGCCTTCGGCCTTGCTCTTCCTGCTCGCCGCCCACCTCGCCGCCGGCGAGGCCACGGCCACCTCCACCACGACCCTCACAGCCACCCCGGCGACGCTGACCAAACCAGACCACCACGCAGTGACCCTGCAATGGTCCAACCTCCCCAACCCGGGCCCGCTCGACTACGTGGCCGTCTACTCCCCGCCGACCTCCGGCGACCTCGATTACCTCGGCTTCCTCCTCCTCAACTCCTCCGCCTCCTGGGCCACGGGCGCCGGCAGCCTTGCGCTCCCGCGCCTGCCCGACCTGCGCGCCCCCTACCAGTTCCGCCTCTTCCGGGGCTCGCCGGGCCAGAACCCGCGCGTTGACCAGGACGGCGACCCGCTCCCGGACGCCAGCCGCCGCGCCGCCGTCTCGGGCGACGTGGCCCGCGAGGGATCCGGTGCCCGGCCCGCCCAGCTGCACCTGGCGTTCACCGACGAGGCGGACGAGATGAGGGTGCTGTTCGTGTGCGGCGACGGCGGGAGGAGGTCCGTCAGGTACGGGCCCGCCGGCCGGCGCGAGGAGGAGTGGGAGGAGGCGCCGGCGGTGGCGAGCACGTACGAGCGGCGCCACATGTGCGGCCACCCGGCGAACCACAGCGTCGGGTGGCGCCACCCCGGGTTCGTCTTCGACGGCGTCATGAAGGCGCTGCGGCCTGGGACACGGTACTCCTACAAGGTAGTGACATGGTGAACTGTGCCTACTCATACTAATTTTGTGCTGACATTGTTATCTAAGAGTTTGATTTCCGGATAAACAGGGCTCATTGTCAGAAATCCAAGTTTATGATGCGCAAAATCATTTTCCATTTTAGATGGGATCATCTCAAAGTTGTGTAAAGTTTAGTCTTAGAACACTAACTTCAGTTTGATATACAGTCTAGTTTTTGTGATGCAATCATGGAATAGATATCTTTCATAGCTCATGGTTTCAAGTTCCAACAACACAATGAGCATCCAACATCATCAGCATTTAGTATAATTAAACACTCATTCTACGCCACATTCACCTAATCTTTTGAAGTTTGGACTGTCATTTGATAGGTTGGCAACGATTCAGGGGGTTGGAGTGAGACACACAGCTTCATCTCACGCGACGCCGAGGCCAACGAGACCATCGCATTCCTCTTCGGCGATCTGGGCACCTACGTCCCTTACAACACCTACTTCCGAACACCTCAAGAAAGTCTGTCAACCGTGAAATGGATCCTCCGCGATCTCCAAGTTCTCAACGACAAACCGGCAATCATTTCCCACATCGGCGACATCAGCTACGCCAAAGGTTACGCATGGTTATGGGATCATTTCTTCGAGCAGATCGAGCCCATCGCTGCCAGCACACCATACCATGTCTGCATTGGAAACCACGAGTATGACTGGCCTTCCCAGCCCTGGAAACCCTCCTGGGCAGCAAACGTGTACAACGGGAAGGACGGCGGCGGCGAATGCGGAGTGCCATACAGCATCAAGTTCAGAATGCCCGGGAATTCATCCCTCCCTACCGGCACCGGCGCCCCCGACACCCGGAACCTCTACTACTCCATTGATGCAGGTGTTGTGCATTTCGTCTACATGTCTACCGAAACAGATTTTACCCGTGGCAGTGATCAGTACAACTACATAAAGGCTGACCTCGAGCGCGTGAACCGGAGCCGAACGCCGTTCGTCGTGTTCCAGGGCCACCGGCCGATGTACACCTCGAGCAATGAGACGAAGGACACGGTTCACAGGGAGCAGATGATCCAGCACCTGGAGCCCCTCTTTGTGGATCACGGCGTGACGCTCGCTCTGTGGGGGCACATTCACAGGTATGAGAGGTTCTGCCCCATGAAGAAGTATCAGTGCCTCAACACGTCGTCGAGCTTCGTGTACCCTGGTGCCCCTGTGCATGTCGTGATCGGGATGGCCGGGCAGGACTTCCAGCCGAGCTGGGAGCCGAGGCCTGACCACCCTGACGTCCCCATATTCCCTCAGCCGCAGCGGTCCATGTACCGTGGCAGCGAGTTCGGGTACGCGAAGCTTGTGGCCACAAGGGAGAGGTTGACACTGATGTACGTTGGGAACCATGATGGGCAAGTCCATGATATGGTCGAAATACTGTCGCCGCAAGTCGGTACCCCCGGCGGTGCGCCTGGTAAGTTGGTCGGTGCGATGCCGGAGAAGATGAGGTACTTGGGAGTTGCCGGCGGCGTGGTGCTTGCGATGCTGCTCGGTTTCATGGCTGGCTTTGCTGTTAGAAAGAAGAAGAAGGCGGAGTCTGCAGGATGGAGTCGTGTCCAAGAAGAGGAGTCCTAGTTACTTCACTCTGCTTGCTCGTTTGTGTTGGTAATTGCTCTTCCTTTTTCACTGTAACATATCTAGACACCAATTGAATGTCTAGACACGACAGCAACTAAATACAGTACTTGGTCTTCAGATTCACTGGCATCAGTGTGTCTGAATGAAGTAATACGATCTCGACACGCGGTTGATGTATTACCGATGAGTGGTTCCCAGCGCTTACTGATGTACAGTACTACGATGGTTGATGTATTGCTGATGAATTCATCCATGTAATATTTGTTCATCTTGTTCATTGTGGTGTGTTGATTGTCGATGTGATTCTTCTAGTCCAGTGCTCATGTGTCTTGAGCTGAATACAAGCCAGTAGGTTTCCCTACCTTTCTTGTCGAAGCACGTTGTTGGTGCGTACCATGCTTGTAAAAGAATATATTTGGTGTGAGAATCATTTGAACATTTGATTATTACCATGTCAATATATTACTGCTGCCCAAAGGCACAAAGGTTGGAGATTTTCTTCGCATTCAGAGAAATTTATGACAATTGGATCAATCTCATAATAAATCCATAGTACTGTACTTCATATAGTCTCCGAAAAATAATAATAACAACAAACTCACACCAAGAGCAGGAGTCGACAAAGTGGCTATAACTGCTATACCACACACAACACGGTGAACAATTTAACCAGAATGTAGTATTCTGTGGCAAATGTATGCATCAGTTGGGGTTTGCACCAACCTGTCCACTTGTGTTGTCGCCAGTTGCTTGTTTCCGGTACCTCTGCCGTGGTCGCACAGCGGGCACAAGAGCAGCGTATCATGCTATGATGGTCAGCTGCTCTGGTACTCAGACGCACTCAGGTACTCGCCGTTCTCCTCAAAGTACTCCACCAAGCGTTTCAGGAATCTGTCGCTGCTTACGGTCTCGGCATCGCACACTATGCAGCACTGCCGCCTGGCTCGTGTCACGGCGACGTTCATCCGCCTATGGTCGCTCAAGAACCCGACCTGAGGAAGCAAATGAATATAGGTTTTAGTTTTACAACTAGACAAGAGCTCGCTCGAGCATCCAAGCTGCCCGCATAGTGGACATGAATCTCCACCTTTTATGTCCAAACATAATCAAGAACAAAACAGATTTTCTGTTCATCGCACATACTTAGGGCCGCAGACACCCAATATTTGCAGATCAGTCATGCCATATATAAAATGCTCACTCTTTTTTTTTATTAGATAGACATTTAATCGTATGGAACTTCCCCTCTCCTTTTTTCTATCAACTATGCAATGCAAAATCAACATCAATGCCTAGAGGATAATTTTCAACCTAGGAAGATCACACAAGGAAGCTTACCTCTTTCTTTGGGTTGGATCTGACCATTGTAATGATTATGGCCTCTTTCTCCCTACCCTGAAATCCATCAACCGTTGATATTTCCAAGTCCTTCAATTTAGCATCTTTATTTCTCAGCATTTTCAGGCAGGTTACCTGTTGCACCATCCAAGGAACCAAAAATCAATTTCTAACAGATAAATGAATTGCAAGCCAAAAGCTATAACGATGAAATGTAACAGAAAGAGAAGAACAGAGTCTTTCAAACAACGCACAACCAACCAATATGTGCAGACTCGAGCAGAACAGCAAAAAGAACATGCAGCAACGTGATACTCCCTCCATTCCTAAATATAAGTCTTTTTAGAGATTTCAATATGGACTATATACGGATGTATATAGACATATTTTGGAGTGTAGATTCACTCACTTTGCTCCGTATGTAGTCCATATTGAAATCTCTAAAAAGACTTATACTCCCTCCGTCCCATAATATAAGAGCGTTTTTGACAGTAGTGAGTATTTAGGAACAGAGGGAGTACTAAACATGATACTACTGAATACATACGTATGAAGACAACTAGCGAGTGTAAACAACTAAACATGATACTACTGAATACATAGGCATGAAGAACGCATGGCTAATAATTATCTACTACCTATAAATTTTGATGAATACAGAGAGCATATGATAAAAAAAAACCTGTGCAGAATATGGAGTAATAATGCCAATATCAATTGCACGGACACCACTCTCAACAAGTAACTTGGCATGGGCAATGGATACTGCAGCCTCGCCCTCATTCATGGTGCTCTCCTCTTCATCTTTCACTTCTTCCATATCACACCTAAAAAGTACTTCAGACATGTTAGAAGTACTTTACATATCATTTTAAGAACATTATTATAAAAGACACATTTAAAAAACATTCATATTGTTCATCATTCAGAAAATATAAATGTTTTTAGTATCAGTCAAAGGATGGTCTACACTTGAAATAATAATCGAACCTGTCAAATTATTGTATTAGCATATGGAATATCTCTCTTCAGTCAAGCCACCAGCTAGTGCTACTTTTGTACAAGAGTATCTTAACTACAACTCGAGGCAGAGAGTGGGAAAACATAAAAATAGCCAAGGTTTCACTGCATGCACACAGTTTGCTACTCCCTGCGACCCAAATTCTTGTCTTAGATTTGTCTACATACAGATGTATCTAGTTGGGACGAAAATATGTGTGAGTACTCCAACAAGCCACTGAGGGGGAAGCACCAGAGAATACAGACCCTGTAGTGTCAACAAGTATAATAGTTGGTTCTGTTGAAGAAGATTTATTCACTCCTTCAAGATCATAGAGCATATGCCCAGCAACACTAGAATGCGCTTTGATCTGAGAATACAAAAGGAAAAACAACATGAGAAAATAGTAGCGTAAAGAGAAAGAGAGATTGAAATACAAGTAGCACAATAATGTAAGAGAAAGCACACCTTATTATTGTAAAGTTCTTTTGATGACCAGTTCATAATTAGCTCGTGCATCCTGTACTGGATAGTGAGCATGCATGTGATTTCCTCTCCATAACCTTCAGTAAGGCGTTCAAAGAGTGTCTTTCCCATACCCTTCTTCTCAGCCTCAACACTTTGGATCGTTGGAGGAAGTTGAAGATGGTCTCCAGCAAGCACGCACCTTTGACCCTGAATACGACAAGAATATAGAACTGATAAACACATAAATGAGAAGCTCCATAACACAAATGCTACCTTAACAAGAACATAAGAGTAACCATTTATCCAAATCATTATGCATGCCAATCATGTCAAACAGAGAAACAACTGCATTGCTAATGGCATAGTCAGCTAAGACCATTTGAAAATCCCGAAACTAATCAACCACCAGAAGCAGGGTGCCTTGACTGTAAAGCCAAAAACTATATTCCCAACGATCTGTCTACCGGTGACACTTATGCAAATTACAGCAGATTAACATTACATCCTTACAGAGTTTTATCATATATTCATACCGATGTGCCACAATTTACACCAATACAAAAACCAGCCTCAAACATACACAGACCTATTTAACTGTTAACAATTTATCCTCTTTTGGAAGACAAGTTGCTATCTCAACTTGTATTGTAACTGTAAGTTACAACTTACCTTCAGTAAGGCTATCCAACAGGCCACCTCGAGTGCCTGAGCAGCCTCATCAATAATTACCAGATCAAATGTAATGCCAGCTATCTTTTTGGAAGATGCACCTGTCAAAGTTGACAGCACAACATCTGCATTTTTTATGACATCAGCGACTGCAAGCTGCTGCCGTTTTCGCTCCTCTTTGGCAAGGGTTTTAAGCTCTTTCCTGATGTCCCTTTTCGTGTTTCTATCTTTAGCTTTCAGCAATTTGCTATTAAGCACCTGACAGAAGAACAGAACATATCAACAAATATCAAACTACGTCAGCCAAAGAGGACTGAGAAGGTATGCCATACTAATAGACTGGGCAAGAAAAGCAAGGCACACGAATGAAAATGCAACCATTGGTACTATCTAAATAGGACATCTTCCACACTAGACCGCTCCTTAATAGTTGTGGATAGACATGCTGTCCTAGAATTACAAAAAAGTTAGGAATTTGGAAATTAATGGTTACCTTCATTTCCTTGCGAATGTCTCCGGCCAAGCTGCTATTATCTGCTCGCAGTACCTGGTCCCAGAAGGTTAATCAGGCCAACTATCATCAGGTTAACAGGGACACATTAAGGCATCACAGATAATACATCTGCCAAATATAGCCCACCCATTTTAAATTGAATGGGACATACAAACTAATCAATTAAGTTGCTTAAGTCAATAAGTAATAACAAAAACATAGTAGAATTTCTTATGTTAGAAAAAAAGGCATAAGCAAATAGGAAAAACTATCCAACCAAAATCTTTATTTGAATCATAAGTTGCATGTATGGTAGAGTGAAATAAAACATAACATGAATTCCCATAAAATCTCATATGAAGGCAAAGGTGGGTACACTTAACCATGTAGTGGATGCGTATTGAAGTTAAATGTGATCGAAAGCATAACTTATGAGCTAAAAAGGAATGTATCTTCATGGTTCCCCAGTACAAAAGCAAATTTTACAACTTAAACAGGGGTTTCACCTGTGCATCAAGAGCACTGTCCAACACTTGCGGTAGTAAACGGGCAGGATGCCCTAACCTCACCAATTTTGTTCTACAGAAAGAAATAATAAGGATATTTAAGTAACTTAGGGTTCAGATGATTAGGTCACTAGAATCCACTTTTTGTAAGGGCTACATATATGATTATAACATTTTCCCCACAGAAACTATGGGAAGAATGATGGAAGCAAAAAATATATGTTACACTTTTTTTTAGCAACCTGTACTGTGAGAGTCGCTCAACAATGTTATCGACAGCAATGTTGGAAGCAGCACAAGCAAGAATTTTCGCTCCACGCTTGACCTCCTGCAATATTATCTCAATGATGGTTGTTGTCTTCCCAGTTCCAGGAGGTCCATGAAGCAAAAAAGCATCCCTTGATCTGAGGGCCTTCAAGATAGCATCTTTCTACACAAGAAATATGTTACATTTCTCTATATTTCATAGAACAATTGACTTTGCATGCCTACAGTTGTAAATTTATAACAGATGTTTAATTTTATAATGCTTGCTGACACTGGTACATGAAGACAAGTGTAAAAAAATCAAAGGCATGTCATAAAAAGCAAAAAACATTCATTGCAATATTTTTGATTTAGTGTTAAACAAACGTGCCTACCCCAACTTGTTTGGGACTAAAGGCCCTGTTGTTGTTGTAGTGTTAAACAAATGTAACTACAGATCCAAACAAGGATGTTGAAAAAATTATATACTAGAACTAGATTGACCTGTGCGCTGCTTCAAGAGCACAAACAAACTATGTAAGAGAACCTATCAAGATGAGTTATCCAGTTTGCCCATCAGGAGGCATCAGCTACTTTAGTTCTCAAGTATAGCATAGATGTACAATAGTATTTCAATACTCCAACAATCAATTCACTAAAAGCTTTCTCTCTGGCACTCCTACAAGGCAGGTACCAAAGCCTAACAGCATTCTTTGTGGTGTTATGATGTGGAACATTACGAAATGCATCCCAGAGTTGCAAGTTGGGTCCCATTTGGGTGTGGGTCAGTTTGCAGCTTTCACCACAAGATTGATTATACAAAAAAACAGATTCCCTTCTTTATAATGATAAGGAACCAAATCATTGCCTCATATATGATTTACTTCATGTAATGCAATTAAGCATATGATAGCAACATTAGCAAATTAGATGTTAAACCTAACTGTTCTAGACTTCTCATGAACACCAGTAGGTCCTAATAGCATATTCTTTTTTATCTACTCAAATTGGGTGGACCAGAACTGAAATGGAACATAGGCAGCAACACAGAAGATTTTTTTTTTAAAGTCTAACCTGCGAGTCGTCCAAATTCTTATTAAATGGACTGAACTTCACGGCATCCTTGGAACGCATAGGTGAGTTCTCTCCAAATAACACAGGAACAAGGTTTGCGGAAGGTCCTGCTTGGATGCCCTTGCTAAGTTGAATTAATGCATCCTTCATCCTGCGGTAAGTAACCTACAAGAGGGATTAATAAACGGTATGATAATGCTGGTGTGCAAGTAAAAAATAATGGATCATGGATTAAAAAACAAAGAGGTGCTAGGTGAAAAATATGCTGTGCTTGTGAAATTCTAGACAGAAACCATGCGGATTTTTTTTTGGAGTACCTCATCCGCAAGCTTCTCAAGACGGAGAGGGCTATTTAATCCATCTTCAGGAATATCATCAAAAACGACGGTAATGGAAGAATCCTGTTTGTTCAGACACAACACTGCAATCAGTATGCCTACTACAATGCAAAGACTTAGATAGCCAACAACCCTTGGTTCAGAGCAAGATACCTTCAAGCGATAAACTACACCTTGCCCAAGTGCAGGGGATCCAGCATCTGCTTTGTTTGGCTTGAGGGCAACCACGTCGTGCGTCCCAAACTAGAACAGCGGAGGGGAGGGGACATAAACAAGCAAGATCAGTGCAGCTAGCAAAAGAAACAGAGTGCTAACCCCAAAAAAGTCCCGGAGATGTGATTCGTAATGAACTTGACAAGTGCAACTATGCAAGTATTTGATTAGACATTTCAGCGATTAATAACATTGCATGCTCATGCATAGATAGATTACACTACTCAAGTGGCATAATAAAGGCATATAAGAGACGATTTGCACAGCATATGTACGACGGTAAGCGATCCAGACCACATTTTCAGCAATAGTTTCTAACCAGAGTTGCAGAAATCGTACCCTCGCAAGCAGCCAAACTGAGAAGAGGGGAAAGTACAAGCAAGCTCACCTTGTGAGGTGGAAGCACGTCGCCCTTGTTGGGCTGGAACTCCAGGAGCGTCTTCCCCATCAGCCCCGTCTACTCTACCCACGAAAGGTAACACAGAGCAAGCAAGATTAGCGCCAACCAAACCTGCGCACCACTCGAGTCAGCAATGGAGCCAGCCAAATTAACCTCCGACCTACCTGGGCGTCGGTGCACTTGAGGTTGGGCATGACGGACCCCCGCCTCTCCTTCCTCTTGGAGCTCGCCTCCGACTCCGCCGATATCTCCGCCGCCTGCGCACCAAGCCGCAGCAGCAGCTCATCATCGCAGCCCATTCCAACATCGAAACAACATGGAGGGGAAGGGCCGGAGCCGGGGAGCAAACCTTCTCCAGGTCGATGAGGGGCGCCATGGAGGAGACGAACTCGTTGAGCGACATCATCTTCCCCGCCGCCGGCCCCTTGCCGGAGCCCCGGCCCCCGCCGCCTCCTCCTCTCCGCTCCTCCATGGCCGCCGCTCCTCGGATGACTTCGCCCAGGCCTAGCCGCCTCCGGTCCCACAGCAGGAGGAAAAGAGAGAGAAGCGACGGCACGTGGGCTCGGCCCACTTACACCAGCCCGGCCCGTCAGAAAAACTTACGCGCACCAGGCCCATGCGGGCCCACCGCAGCAGCAGCGCAGGAGCCAAGCAACAACCCTAGCTAAAACCCCCTCGGCCCCCTCCGCCGCGCCTCCGCTTTGCTCTGCACTCCGCAATCCCATCCGTGTCTCCCCCTCCCCCTCGGCGAAACCCTAGCACCCGGCGCGGCATGGCGGACGGCGAGGGCGGCGCCGACGGCCTGGCGGAGAGGCTCGCGGGGGCGGAGATCGCCGCGGACGGTGGCGGCGGCGAGGAGCCGAGGGTCTCGAAGAAGTGCGCCCCCTTCCTCGCTTCTTCTTATTATCCTCCGTTTCGCGCGCGTCGTCGTCTGCTCTTGCTTGCTTGTTTGTTGTGCTCCGGCTCTTGATTGTTGGCTGTTGTTGTTGGCTTGCAGCGCCCAGAAGAAAGAGGAGAAGAGGAGGAAGCAGGAGGAGCAGCGCCGGCTCAAGGAGGAAGAGAAGAAGAACAAGGTGTGATGCTGACCCTTTTTTCTCTCGTGCTACTTTTCTGATGCAGTTCTGCGGCTGGGCTCTGAGAGAGAGCTCCCTTCTTGTTTGCTGAAACACTAATATCTCCGTGTGTTGTGTCTTTTAATTGTTGTAGGCGGCTGCTGCGGCGGCGGCCGGTGGAGCGCCCCAGCAGGCGGCTGCGGCAGCCGATGATGAGGACATGGATCCTACTGTATGTCATACCGGTGCCGCTTTCTTGCTGGCGTACTATTAGCTGAATTGCGTTCTTTCCCTTTGCGGGAAGTTCTGACCAATGTGTTTCTTGCTGCAGCAATATTACGAGAACAGGCTCAGGACCCTTGATGCACTCAAGGCCGGGGGTGCCAACCCCTATCCGCATAAGTTCCTAGCTAGCATCTCTGTGCCTGGATATATTGAGAAATACAAGGGCCTTAATGAGGGGGAGAAGCTTGCTGATGTTACAGAGTGTCTAGCAGGTATATATTGTTCCATTGCCCTGGGGAGTATTATTTGAGATTAGACATGGTTTTGATCTGTGGCTTTTGTTTTTCAAAGGGAGGATCATGAACAAGAGAACATCATCTTCTAAGCTCTTATTTTATGATCTTTATGGTGATGGCGTGAAGGTTCAAGTAATGGCTGATGCCAGGTAAACTTTATGGTGTCTGTTTGGACGGCTTGCCACTTTTCAGCCTGTCTATTTTGCTATCAGTACCGATCTCATGAAATGTATAGACTTCCATTCTCACATTTTTACCCATTAATAGGACCTCGGAGTTGGAAGATACTGAATTCTCTAGTTTCCATTCTGGTGTGAAGCGAGGGGATATTGTTGGTATATGTGGAATTCCAGGTATGTTAGCTTTGCTTGCAACTTAATTGATTATAACATCCACATCCAAATTTTAACTTTGAAAGAACCATACCAGTTCTTGGCTTTTGAGTTTTCATGGTTGCTACTTAATCAGCTACTTAAACACGTTGCTGCATCGCCAGTTCAGTCATTTGTGTTTGCAGTCCGATTTCATACTTGGTTGGACAAACCTTGTTTTATCAGACAGAGTGGTTTTAATTTATTTTTCTTTATAAAATAGTAAATAAGTGTGTATTTTTTATGATTGATAGTTTTTTTTTGTAATTTGTATATATAGCTTATATCTATAGCTGGTTTGTTTAACTTTTTCTTTAACAAAATTATACATGTAGGTTGTTTCTTTTTGCTGTTGAACTGTGTCTGATGACTTGGAATTCTCACTTGTTAATCATCAGGAAAAAGCAATAGAGGGGAGCTCAGTGTATTCCCACGGAAATTTGTTGTGCTCTCTCCTTGTCTTCATATGATGCCCCGGCAGGTACAAAGCAGAATCTGTTCCAAAGTTGGTTCTTGAAATTACTGTTTTTCCATCCATGCATTACTTATTTTTCAGTCTGCAGTCTTTCCTCTGGTTTCTTAAGTCTTAGTTGGGTTGTTAGCTTAATTGAACTATTTACATAAGTAGTATATATTTTACAGAAGAGTGAAGGAAGTGCGGTGCCTACGCAATGGGCCCCAGGAATGTGTAGGAATATCGAAAAGTATGTTTTGAGGGACCAGGTTTGTTCTCATTCTGACTCTTACTTTTCTTGCACTAAATTCTTTCTGCGATGTGGAGTAGCGGTCAAGCAAGTAGTAACTGTTAGGGATATTGCATACGGTGTTATATGCATATTTTCCTTCTTATTTACATGTAGGGAACTTGGCCTTTTGGCCCATGGAATAGATTAAGGTCCATTTCTAACTTGGTGTCATAAGCTTAGGCTTTCGTCTCCCAACTCAAGAGACCCTGGGAAACCCAACATCGACCAACCATCACCATAGATTAAGGCCCATTCCCAATAGTAACATTGTTTTTTGTAGCATAGAATTTTGTATATTTAATCTTCCTTGTTGGTTTATCTCCTTCTGTGCGTGGTCTGTAATCAGTTTTAGCACATTTTTGCAGTTTACTTTCACATGTAACATAATCTTAGGCAGTAAAATGCTTGCCATTGAGGACATAAATATATAACAAATCACTAGGCAGGTCTTTGAAGGCTTTATGAGCACCCTTAGGCATGTGATATTATAAGGAATAGATCTTATGTCCACTTCCTCTTTGCTAAATCTCACCCATTTGTTTGCATTGTTGTGGGTGTGGAGGATAGTACAATGCCAGTTTCTTTACCAACTTAATTTGCTGAGTCGCTCCTGGTATTTCTAATTTGCATGACCAAGTTATAGTGTTGATGGATGTGACTTTCAGTTATCTCTTTGTGTCAACGGGCTGTCAATTCTGCAAAATCCAGCATGCCACCTTTGGCCACATGTTCAAATGTTAATCATTTCCATTGGTGGTGCTTTGATTCTTGAACTGCTTGTTTTGTGATACCAGGAAACTCGTTATCGTCAACGATACCTTGATCTTATGGTAAACCATGAAGTGAGACATATCTTCAAGACCCGATCCAAGATTGTCTCGTTTATTCGAAGGTTTCTTGATGGACTTGATTTTTTGGAGGTAGGATTCTTCAAATATATTTTCTTGTACTTCTGATGATGCTCGGATGTTTGAACTATCTACATGTCTCTAGGTGGAGACTCCAATGATGAACATGATTGCCGGTGGAGCCGCTGCAAGGCCTTTTGTCACACACCATAATGATCTAAACATGAAGCTTTATATGCGTATTGCACCTGAGCTTTATCTGAAGGAATTGGTTGTTGGTGGATTGGACCGTGTCTATGAAATTGGGAAGCAGTTCAGGAATGAAGGGATTGATTTAACACATAATCCTGAATTCACAACAGTCGAGTTTTATATGGCGTATGCAGATTACAATGACTTGATGGAGCTTACTGAAGCCATGATATCTGGTGAGAATCTATGTCATCCATATTTTCCTTCTTCCTTTGTAACTTTCTTCTTTTTCTGTCAATAATTTTTATTTTGATGTTGACAGGTATGGTTAAGGAGCTGACAGGTGGGTATAAGATAAAATATCATGCCAATGGAGTTGATAATCCACCGATAGAGATTGATTTCACGCCTCCCTTTAGGTAATAAGTAGGCATAATTAAGATGTACTCCCTCTGTCCCAAAAAAGCTTGTCTTACACTTGTCTAGATATAGATGTATCTAGACACGTTTTATTGTTAGATACATCCCTATCTAGATAAATCTAAGACAAGCCTTTTGGGACGGAGGTAATATTTGGTTAGTAGCATTTAAATTGCTTTTTGTGCTTTTTAACTGATCACCCAATTTATTGCCTTATTGCAGAAGGATAGACATGATTGAAGGACTGGAGGCTATGGCCAAACTGGAGATACCAAAAGATATATCCAGTGATGAAACAAACAAGTATCTGATAGATGCATGTGCCAAGTATGATGTTAAATGTCCACCTCCCCAGACAACAACACGGCTGCTTGACAAGGTTTTACTTTTGACTTTTGGGGACTGCATCTGATGCTGTGTCTTCATTCTTTTTGTTGGGTAGTTTTGGCCATACTTTTTAGCTTATATGACAAGTGCTTGGTGAAGAAAGTTGCATTCCCATAGAACCTCTTATTTGCGGTCATATTTTGCAACTTGCATTGTGTTATGAAAACTAAACTCACAATCTCAGTGGTATTATTTGTTGTCATGATCTAAATTACCGTTGGGTTTGTGCCTTTGTGCTTAAGTTTCTTGATGATTTGTTAGCTAATTTTACAAGCCATGTTCTTTTAACAGCTAGTGGGCCATTTCTTGGAGGAAACATGTGTGAACCCAACATTTATTATCAACCACCCAGAGATAATGAGTCCATTGGCAAAGTGGCATAGGTCCCGACCTGGGTTGACAGAAAGGTTTGAGCTCTTTGTTAACAAACACGAGGTATGTCCTATTCTTCATATAGGTTCTTTGATACCTGATCTCATTTATTCTGGCTTACACTCTGATCTGCAAATGTCTTCTAGGTGTGCAATGCCTACACTGAGTTGAACGATCCTGTTGTGCAAAGGCAACGGTTTGAGGAACAATTAAAGGTACGTGTTTGAATCTGCCTGAGAGCTAAATATAACCTTGTGAATTGTAATTCTTGCTGTAACCACCTCAGTCTGTATGCTTTGAACTTGGCGAACGCCCAAGTAACCTCATTATATTTTTTCATGTTGATAATTAGACTATGTATGCTGGGAAACTTGAATGTTGTGCATATATTTTGTGTGAACTTATAAGAACAGTGAAGCTATGGAAGGGGGTACACTTATGGGATACTAATGGAGCCCGCATTGCTCTACTTCCATGAGTTGCTTGTTGAGAAGTTAAATATTTTTATGGTCTTACAATATTCCAGGATCGTCAATCTGGTGATGATGAAGCTATGGCTTTGGACGAAACATTCTGCACTGCCCTCGAGTATGGACTGCCTCCGACTGGTGGTTGGGGTTTGGGAATTGATCGCCTTACAATGATGCTGACAGATTCCCAGAACATCAAGGTTAGGTTATTTCCATTATTTGTGTTCTTTCATGCAGTGCAACACTTTTTGACTTGCATTACGGAACTCATCTTTCTGATGCATTTTCAGGAAGTTCTCCTGTTCCCGGCCATGAAGCCCCAAGAGTAGCTGTTTGCAAACCCATCAACAGGTCTGTGAACACACTACTTTATCTAGTACTTCCTCTTTAAAAAAATATATAAGAGCGTTTAGATCACTCTTTAGTGATCTAAACGCTCTTATATTTCTTTACAGAGGGGATAACTCTTTGTGTGCGACATCAAAATGCAAACCCGCTGGGTTTATGAAAGATGGGAAGTTGGCTTTATCTCCATCTTAGTTACTTGTCTAATCTTGCATAACCTAGTCTTGCGGATCATGAAGTGTCTTGGGTGTTGACAAAACGAAAGAGAAATAGTGCTCAGATTTCTTGTTGCACCTGAAAAATGCAATAGCAGTATTTTGATCTGTTATACCATGGATCAGTTTGTCGATCTGACTTGGTGCGTCTATGCTGTTTCTGCAGAAGTAATTTTGTTTGCTGTGCTGAGGTTGGAGGATTATGACATGACAATACAAGGAGGTTTAGGTATAAGCTACTTTTGCGTGGAAGGGTTGTTGAAAATTTGAACTCCGGTTAGGAGGAGCAGTGAGGCATATGAAGCAAGAGTCAGGAGGAGCCAAAGCGTGCTACATGTTTGCTTGTTTTCTTTTTGATGAAAAATCAAAATTTAGTGCTTGGTATTGTTATACACTTTGTTGGATCTCCGTGTAACACTTGCCTTGCGTCTTATTTGTATGGACCGCTAGAGCTAGAGGTGCCCTTTCCTCTTATGCTTGTAGCCAGGGTATTTGTTTTGAAAGATGGGTAGGGTGAAAGGTCCCGGAAGTTGGCATTCGAATCAAATTTTCTACAATACCGACTAGAGGACCCTAAAGAAAACTAAAATTAACTAAATACAAGATGCCATGGCCCATACAAGTGATGATGGAGAAGCCAGCTTGCTTTTACCTCTCTCTCCCGATAAAAGGATGCCCTTCCCAGTCCCCGCCGACGTGGCTACGTGTGGGGCCCAACGTTACGCGCCGTCCACACGTGACGTCTTCTCGGCCGTCGCCGCGCGGTCTGCTGCCCTCCGCCTGCGGCTAACTTTGGCGTCGGCCCTCTGGCAGCCTCCACCGGTCGCGTCGAAGAAGGCGGCCCGGCCCAGATCTGGGTTTTCATCTTCTTCTCTTCCTTTTTGCATTCTCCTTCTCCGTATGCTACTAAAGTTGAAATTTGGGGAGTCCGGAGTCGAAAGCAGATCGGTTCTAACTTTCTTAGATCAAATATTTCAGTTGAAAGCTGGGTTCTCGGTCGATTCTTCATCCGAATCTGGCTGAAAGTTGACAAAGCATTAATCTTCTTGGGAGTAGCAATAAGTGGGCGTGCGGACTTTTGTGTGCAGACTCCACATCACCAAAAGCTTGTGTCCAATCAGTTGAATCCCATAGCTCTATCTACCGTTAGCCCAAAACTACGGACTAGTCAGTAGTACCAGACTGAAGAAAGAGCAGAGTATCTGGACGAGGATCACTAGCACGAGCACTAGCAAGCACACACACTCACCTACTAGCCAGGAGACACGGTGGCACCACTAGTGGAAGCTGAATGATTTGCTTCTCAACTGGCTTGTTACAATCCAAGGACCTGGGGTCCTTTCATAGGGCTGGATGTGCACAGCTCACACACACACAATGCACAGCACCTTCCAAGAAACTGCTGCTTACTTGCATGCTTGCACTGGTCTACTTCCGGTCAACTTGCTTACCACCTAAGCTTTCCTTCCATTGCTTGGAGACAGGGGTGAAGCCCACATCTGCCACTCCAACCAAAACGGCTGCTCTGCTTGCAGGAGAGAAAGAGAGAGAGAGGATGAAGATGAAATGGCCTGTCAAAACGGCTGATCTGAGCTACAACGTGGCTGAGATCAGTGGCGTGCTGTCGACGGAACATTTTGCAAACCTAGTGAGCTTAGAATATCTTGACCTTTCACACAACTCTCTGACATTGGATCTAAACGGTAACTGGGTTCCACCGTTTAGACTGGATACAGGATACTTCAGATCATGTAACTTGGGCCCTCGATTCCCGACGTGGCTGAGATGGCAAGCTGGCATAACTCAGCTTGATATTTCCAACGCAAGCATAAGTGATGTCTTGCCTGAATGGTTCTGGACTGTTTCTTCTCATGCTTCAGTGTTGTACTTACTTGTCAAGGAATGAACTGAGTGGGGCCTTTCCAGCACAGTTGGATCTACCATCGATTCAATTAATGGATCTCTCAAAACATTCCCTGTCAGGGAAGCTCCCAGCAAATCTCACAGCTCCGGTACTCGTTCAGTTGCATCTTTCGAGCAATCATATCGAAGGTACCATCCCACCATATGTGTGTCAATTGAATCATTTGTTGGAACTGGATCTGTCGAGCAATCAACTGACAGGGGATTTTCCAAGATGCCCAGAAAATATTACATGGAGTCCCGATTTCACATATTGTGTTCAATTCGGTTGTTCCTTGTCGATTCTAGACTTGAAGAATAACAAGTTGTCAGGCAAATTCCCAGACTTCCTCCAAAATGCCTCATGGTTAAGTTTTCTTGACCTTTCGCGCAATGTATTCGCTGGTAGTTTGCCAACATGGATAGATGAGAAAATGCCAAGCCTAGAAGTGTTGGTTCTACGATCAAACATGTTCTCTGGACACCTTCCTAGGCAGTTTGCAAATCTGCCCAGTCTTCACTACTTGGATGTGGCACATAACAACATATCAGGAAGGATGCCTTCTTCTCTTGGGAGACTGAAAGCTATGACAGGTGAATCCGAAGGAAGCAAAAATAATTACAGCCACGACAGCATAATGACTGTCACGAAAGACCAGGAGCGTCAATACACCCTTGATTTCGCAAACCCCATTGTGCTGATTGACCTGTCATGTAACAGTCTAACTGGACATATTCCGGAGGAACTATCTTTTCTCAAGGGACTTCAGACGCTGAATCTCTCCGGCAACCAACTAGATGGAAGAATCGTGGATGGTATCGGCGCCTTAAGGAAATTGGAATCTCTGGACCTATCCTACAACAGTTTGGCCGGCGAAATCCCGTCAGGTTTATCTGACCTCACATTTCTGAGCTGGCTAAACTTGTCCTACAATGATCTATCAGGAAGAATCCCCTCGGGGAGGCAGCTACAGACACTCAATGATCCATGTATATACGTCGGCAACCATGGGCTCTGTGGGCCTCCTCTCGCCAACAATTGTTCAAATGGAGCAAACCCAAGTGCCCATGAAGAACATGAAGGTGCACCTAATGATACAACATATTTGTTCCTTGGCATAAGCACCTAATGATACATATTTGGTAAGAAACATCGAACACCAGGCATTGTGTCAAGGTTTTCTTACACTGCACAACCCCTGGATACATGGTCTTGTGTTCTTAAGTGTTCTCTTGTGTGTACTAATATGATCAATAGAGAAGTTGTTTAATGCGCATGTATCTTTCAACATGGTTTATTCCACAGTCAATTACTTGAGCATTCCATGGCTGCATTCACCAGCTGTATATAATCTCATACAGAGCCGAGCAGAGCACTGGTAGGGGTTCTTCCTCTGCCAGTATCACTCTTACAGAAAAGAGGACTCAAATTCTGTTGTCGCCGCCTGTCCTGCCCGATCCAGCAGGTAGCATAGCATAGACCGCACCGTTTGCCTGGATAGCTATATGGTACTCGATCTCATGATGACAAGAAAAGCCATGGCTGAAGCTATCACCGTGGCCCCATCATCTCCATCACGCACGCACGCACGCACTCACACCCGGCGTCCCAGCCGCAGTTTCTCATCGCGTGTTGTCGCCAAGCTCTGGCAAGAGGATTCGAGGCCTGGCCTGGCTAGAGCGCGCCAGCGCGGCCGAGCAGGGACGCATGCAGCGCCGGCAGACGATCCACCGTGCACTGTTACCAATGTAATTACGCGCTCGCCACGGAGCTCTGTCATGGGGGGCCGTTGGCCGACACGGGAGCACACGCACGCACGCGCGGACGTATCCCACGGACAGAAATGGGGGGCAAGGCACGGCACTGTTTGCCGGTGCCTTGGCTCTGTCAAGGCACTGGATCTCAATCCGACGTGGTCGCCGTACGTGCGCCCGCGAGGCTGATGGTGCGCGGTGGGTGCCGGCAACGTCGCGGCCCGACAAGGCCAGTAAAGACGACGTACGTGGGCATGCATGCACACGCCCCAACTAGCCAGAGCTGTACGCCCGTGCGATCGACGTGAATGTCTGGCCACCTGCGTGCTATACTACTCCCAGCGCCGGTCCTGGAGTTTCGGAGGCCTCGGGGCGAACTCAAATGAATTGGCCCAGCGAAGACATTGGAGGAAAATTTTGATTCCATATATTGATAAAAATCGTGAAAAGCTATAATAAAATCATTGATAGCACCCTTCTGCAGTCCAACGAACTCATCTGTTCGTTTCCTCTTTCTTCTTTTTTGGGAACCAGATAAATGTTTTTTGGGCAACATGTTTGCAAGAAAAGGAACAAAGGTACCTGAAGGTTGCTGTTCAAATTAGTGAGAATCTGTGTTCTTCGGCTATCAAAATCTAATCATCAAAGAAACTAGAAGTCGAGAAGCAAGTCGGCAAACACATGAACTCCACTCCAAATCTCCAACGCCGCTGTACTGTTGTAAATGGAAGAATATTATTAATCACTAGCTAGATTAAGATTGAGGTCAAAGAAAAGAGAAATTTCTCTAGATACTTACCTTTCTTTCCTGCAAGCATCCGGCGGTGGCCCGATCTGCGAGGCGAACGAGAAAACAAACCAGCGTGGAGACACGAGGAATCGCCGCCTCGCCCCTGTGCGCACGTACCTTCTTCAGGCCTCTTGGCAATTGGACTTCTGTTGGAAGTTGGATGATGGGCCTCTCAGGCTACAGACTTTTTCTTTTTTATTTTCATTTTACGAATTCATCAGGGCCTATATCATCTACTATACACACATTGCAGCACAGGTCGGGGCCCCTAGTTTGGCTGGGCCCCGGGCCGTCGCCCCTGCTGCCCTGGCCCATGGCCGGCCGTGACTGCTCCCACCGTTCCGAAATACTACTATTTGTCTAGAGATTTCAATAAATGACTACATACGAAACAAAATAAATGAATTTACACTCTAAAATATATCTATATACATGCATATATGGTAGTCCAAATCATCCCTAACCCTGTTGACTGCTTGTATAGGATCGACGTGAATATCTGCCCACCTGCATAGTACGTGTACGTGTACGTATGTAACTATAAGCATGTCCGAGAATAGATTGTTTTCCTCCTGGTAGCAAAACCTAGCCGCCACCATCATGAGAGCCGTTCCTTCCCGCGCCGTCTTTCGGCGGCTCTCCTCCGCTGGCAACCTTCTGGTCGTCGATGATGAGAGGGGTCGCCGGATCCCATGCGCATGGATCGTTTTAACTTTAGGTTTTAGGGTCCAAAAAGCTTATGTTTTGAATCATTCGACGTCTTGGCTTCGGCGGCGACGATGGCATTGCTGAATAAAGAAGCTCCAGATTCTTCTCCGGCAAGGCAATCGTTTCTATGTCGGTAAAAGATCTGAGAACCAGACTGTTCAAGTGGGGATGTCATGGCGGCGGCATCCTTGTGGTGGACATGTGTCCTCGGGCTTCGCCGTTGCGACGGCGTCTTCTTCAACGCCCGCGCGGAGCTTGGGAGGTGGTCGAGGAGCGGAGGCAGATTGTGGTCTGCATCGACAACATCTGAAAGATAGAACATGTGTTGTGCTCGTGGATTGGGGATGGCAGGTATGGTTTCCTCCTCCGACTTCTTAGTCATGTGGGGGTGCTAGATCTGGAGTTCGATGGCGTGTCCGGTGTGTTGCCCCGGTCTAAAGCTGCATATCAGCGATAGAGCCGCGTCGAGCTCGGATGAGAAGGTGATCCATCACTTTTTTTCTTTCTTTCGGTAGCTGATGTGGTGGTGTCGAAGTCAGGTGACGGGCGTTGGTGTCAAGCTTAAAGACATTCTGTTGTCTTTGTAGTTGTGTCATGTCATTCTTTATATAATTTAAACTTAATCTTTATGATACGAATGAGACATTAAAAAAAAGACCACCATGTATGTACGTGTGCGTGGGCTTCATGCCCATGGAATTAGTCGCGGCCGATGCACGACACGCACACTGCGACTACATACATCACCATCGTAGTGGTACATGGAGAATTTTTGTGGTGTGTCGTCCGTACGGCGCAGGAATTGACATGGTTGTGCCTCGCGATCGGCACAAGTGTGCGTGTGTGTGGATGCTGTTTGTTTCTCTGCCACGCTTTCTTAGACCAGTAGTACTAGTCTCCACTTGCGATCAATTTCTTCGCCACGTGTTTTTAGCATGTCACCCTGGTTAGGACTAAGGGCATCTCCAGTCGCGCCCCAAGAAGGCCCCTCAGATGTCTTTTCGTTCGTCGGCGCCAAAAAATCGGCCCAGTCGCGCCCTCAAGAGCTCAGTTTTCGCCGGCTCGGGCCGAAATTGACGCCGGCGGACCCAACCCGAACCCGGCGCGTTGGGGGTCGCTCGTGGGCGCCGGGCGAATCGTTTTTGGCGCGAAGAGCCGCGGGCCCGCTGCGTCAGCGACTCTACCCTCTTCTCGCCCCTTCGTCGTCCACATCGCCTCGTTTCCCGCGGCGAATCAATGCCAAAACTGCCACGCGCTGCCGCGCCGGTCAGCCTCCATTGATGCCTCATGGGCGGCGCAGTGAAGGCTGGGTGGCGTGTCCCTCGACCGCCACGCAATCACGCCACGCGTAACGCGCCGTCCAAGCCTACCACGCGGCGCCTCCGCCTATAAAAGCCGACTGCAAGCGCGCCGGAGAGACTCACCCCGATCATCCACCGACGACGCGCTCATTTCTCCCCCTTTCCTCCTCTCGCCGTCACCAGTTGAGAAAGCATGGCCGAGCGTTTCCCAGGCGATGGCGCGGCGGCGAACGGATTCGGGCGTCGTCATCTGCATGAGGACGAGGCTCGCCTCCTTTTCGAGGCCGAGTACCTGGTCCCGCCGGACATGCGGGTGCCCGGGGCTTGGAGGATCAGCGTCGGCGGCGTGCCGGTGCCGCCACCACCCATCGGGGTGACGCGGCGTGCGGAGATCGCACGCATCCGCGCATCCCTGCCGCGGGCGGCGAGGGAGGGGCCACGGTACGTCCCCGACAGCCCGCTCTGGGAGCCCTACTTCCGCCGCCGTCACGCCGAGCAGCTCGAGGCCACCAACGGCGTCGTGCCCTCCGGCAGGCTCAACTCCGATGGCCGGCGCCGGTGGTGGGGCGTGCCCGGCCGCACGTTGGAGGCCGTCCTCGAGTACATCGAGGGCGGCAACACGCCGCGCCTCGAGTATCCCGCTCCCCCGTCCTTCTCACGCCGCCGAGGAAGCTCCTGGACGCCGAGGCGCATGGAGACCGGGGCGTCCTCCTCCTCGTCCGGCGGCTCTCCCTGCCTCCACCTCTGCCCCGTCAAGCCGGAGCCCCAGGACACGCCTGTCAGCGCATGTACCCGCAGCTCCGGGGGCTCTCCCTGCCTCCACCTCCGCCCCGTCAAGCCGGAGCCCCAGGACAAGCCTGTCAGCGCGCGTACCCGCAGCTCCGGCGCCCTCGTCGAGCCCAAGGTGGAGTCCAGCCTTCCCCCGGAGTACGAGGAGATAGCCCGGCGCGGCTTCTCCGACGAGGACGCCATGCGGTGGTCGCGCGACGACTACGTGCGCGAGGAGATGGTCCGGCAGCGCCGGGCCCTGGAGAAGATCGCCGCCTGCAAACGTGGGCGCGAGGACGGGGACGGTGTCATCGTCCTCAATAGCGACGACGACGACGCCCCGGACCGTCCAACCCGCCGCGCCAACCGGGGGAGGGATGCAGCAGGGACGGCGGAGGCGTAGGCGGGGGCGACGACGACGACGACGGCGGTGACTACACGCGGTTCTACAGCCTCCTCGGCATGTAGAACCGCGTGGGCGGGCGGCGAGGCGGGCGGCGAGGGAGACGGCGGGGGTAGCCCGCGGTAGTTTTTTTCTTTTGTTTGTAAAATATGTTTAAATTTGAACGAACTCGCCCGTGTTTGCGCCGAATTTGAACATTTTAAAAATCCGTGGGGGGCCGCGACTGGGGGGCATCACGCCCCCAGTGCGCGGTTTAGCGCCGGTGCGCCCCCAGGGGGCGATTTTTTGCCCCTCCTGGATGGGCCAACGCTGGAGATGCCCTAAGATGCTGACCATCGACTAACCATCAAAATGCGAACTGAGCCAAGCTTAGATGGTTAGGTTCACCCACCAGGATGTTAAATGAGGGAGTAGTATATGTTTGATGTTTCACTCACAGCCTAGTGAGCAATGACTCATCGAGACCTTATCTCCCCCTTCACCGCCCTTCGTCAACCTCCGTTGCCTTCCTGATCTCTGCTCGGCTGTCGTCCGACATCTGTCTGAGCCTTCAGCTCGCCGGGATCGGATCGGAAGTCAATGAAACATCCGCGGTGGCGGGGAGCCCCATGGCTAGAGCTCTCTGACAGTGGTTTGACGCATACAGGGACAAATCGAGGCAGTGAAGGGCCGGATCAGAGTTGCAGTTGTGGCGCGTAGTGTTGTGCTCACGAGAGGGGAGGTGAGAGCTAAAACTTCTTGGCGCAAAGAAAAAAAGAATGATAGAGGGGTCTTTATATTTCGACCTTCCTTTTCCCTAAAAAAGGCAAGTGGATGTTTTTAGACTGATCTTTACAAGATAGAGGGCCAATCAGGAAATTTGTTGGAGTGGGTACAAACTTTAAGCTGGTAGTTTCTAAAGGATGAAGGGGTTTTAAGAAGTCTGTTAAAACCACTCTTGCTTGTTCTATTACCATCAGTCTTGTTTACATCCATGATAAATACATATGGACGTCAATGGCGTAGGCGGTTGCGAATTTCAGAAGTTCAGTTGATTTGCCCTACAGATGCTCCACCAATAAATTGTGGTTAATAAGTGAGTCTCGCAGACTTGGTTAAGGGAGTGGATGTACAAACTAGCTTCCCAAATTCCAAAAAGTGGTTGAAACTTCACCTATGTGGCTGAAACTTCAACATGTGTTCGGAATTTCACATATAGTAATCGAAACACAATTAAATGAAGAAAAACAAACTGAACCTTGAAAAAATAGGTGTGCGTGTGTGTGTGTGTGTTTTTTAGTAATTCAGATATACAAACACATGCCTGGCTACGCGGGGGATCTTTCCGCTCTCGTAAAGCGACTAGGGCAAAAATTTCCTCCCTCGATCTCCTTTGAAGAGACGGTAGATTTGCCTCACCTCTGCCAGCTCACTACTAGAAAAAGGCATGCTAGTGGCGCACCAGTTTTGCCTACTAATGGCGCACTACTGGTGCGCCACTTGCACCATGCTATTAGAATTAAATACTAATGGCGCACTACTGGTGCGCCATTAGTATCTGGTGTACTAATGGCGCACCATGCAGTGCGCCATTAGAATGCCTCCCAGGGGACCATATGTATCCATATGCTTTGGCATACTAATGGCGCACTAGTGGGTGATGCGCCATTAGTGTCATTTTTACAGTGCGCCATTAGTGTCTTGAGTGGTGCGCCGCTAGTATGAACATTAGGGATTTTTTTTTCTTTTCTGATATTTTCACAGGTTACAAAATATATTATTGGACATAATTTAGACAACACCACACAACAATAGCAGATTCATCGAATACAATAGAAGATTAGTCTCCGGATACAAATCATCGTATTAGTCTCCGAATTCAAAAGACCGAACAAAGATAGAACATTACAAGTCTCGAGGCCGTGAGTAGCGAGTTTGTCGGAAGTAATACTAATCCTAACAAGTCCTACTAATCATCATCATACAACTTCTACTCGTTATTAATAACAAGTCATACGATCATCATCTTGATAGTCATCGAACCAACCATACTTAATTGTTTTTAGCACATGATCATCAGTACTAGGCAAGACCTAAATACCCTATTTAAGGTAAAATAGTATAAAACAATATAGACTCCGACTCTCCATTATGAAGAATGGAAATCATCATGTCTCCAATTCTTGCGCTTCGCTTCTTTTTGCTTCCAATAACCTCCTTACGACTGTCCATACATTTTTTCCATCCTTTGATTTTCATGTCTCCACTTCTTTTAGAAATCTCGTATGGACAGTTGAGATTCGTAGGATGACCTGGCTGTATGTTCAAAACATTAAGACTACCTTTCTAATACATCAAATGAGGCACACAATTCTCTAGGATTATCTGTTGAAAAACATAGTAATAACTTCATAGTTAGCAATGATGTACTAGTTTTAGAAGTATGCAAAATATGCACGGATGTCGTAATAGTAAAAAATCTTACCAGGGTATCTCCATGGTAGTTACCGTAGTTGAACACATGCACTAGTGGCACGTATTGACCATAATGTTGAGGAGTTTGATTGTAGATATTGTAATTCTCAATGTCAGTACAAAATCCGATCAGATGATTTTTCTCCTTGTAAGTTGTTAATTCAGAGCCATCGGTGTAGTGGGTTTTGTCTACCATCTTCCGCACATTCTTTGAACAATAAAAATAAGTTGTCAATGAAAATAAGCTGTCAACTATTTTGAAATAAACAATATAAATTAGTTAATAATTAACTATGTTTGAGAAACTCATATAGCGATAGAACTGGAGGCGTATCAACAAGGACCCAAATGTCCATATTGTCTTGGTTGATGTCAGGATCACCAAGATCCATGGTGACAAGTATACCCTCATCAAAACCATACATCTTACAAAATGCTTCCCAATTTTTGCAACCAAAATGGGTTACGCTCCCAGAATTATACAGATTTATTTCAAAATCCATATCGTGATGAGTCCTTAGGTGAATTTTCTTTGTTTCAGAAATTTCATGGTCTTCAAAATCCATCCTCTCCAAGACATAGCGTCTTGCATGGCATGGGATAAGCTATACTCGAATTGTAAAAGATAAAAATTACACATTGAAATATTTGAAGTCATGCTTAATTATGAAAATAACACTTGTCGTCGTTGTGTACCGTTTCAACTTCGAAGGTGTCCTCGAGCTTAATGCTGAAGCGCCGATCATCGTCCAGGTGAGGCATGTCGCACAGACCTCGATCGTCGTGGCACCAGCCGCACTCCCCCGGGAGACTTTTGTCGTCCGATGATGACATATCCTATGTTCATAATTCAAAACTACATCATCTCTTGCGTTGGGTCCAATAAGATAATTCACAGTATGGTGAAAACACGCCCTTCGAACTGGTTTGAGCTATTGGTGAATGGAGATGGTCTAAGATTTTCAGTAGTAAGAAGTGAAGTGGTAATTTTGAGAGCAAATGGTTAGGATGAGTGGTTCCTCTTTCCTGTTTAGCTTTACAATAGAATATTGTTAGTCATGCACACTTGTGCATTTTCAGTCAGGCCCAGTGGAGTTGGCCTAAAAACATTTCTTTCTTTAAGCCTGCTACATCCATCTCAAGTATTTATGGTCAAGGGTTAGCAGGGCCATCCAAATAGAATATGTATAACACAAGAGACAATTGATCCTACTTAATTAAGTACTAAGATACCCTGGCCCATGCATTAGTAGCAAGTACCCCATATGTCTGATTTTTAGCAAAGTCATGCTAAAATTCACGGAAAATTTCAGCATGACCTTTGCTGAAAATAGGACATATGGAGTACCCGAATTTGCCGGAATGGAAGTTAATCGACATTCCGGCAAACTCAAGGGCCTCTCGAGGTACCTGCAAAATCATCACGACATGATGGTCGTGTTGGGGAACGTTGCAGAAAACAAAAAATTTCCTACGGTTTCACCAAGATCCATCTATGAGTTCATCTAGCAACGAGTGATCGGATTGCTTCTACATACCTTTGTAGATCACGTGCGGAAGCGTTCAAAGAACGGGGATGAGGAAGTCGTACTCAACGTGATCCAAATCACCGGAGATCTTAGCGCCGAACGGATGGCACCTCCGCGTTCAACACACATACGGTCAGCGTGACGTCTCCTCCTTCTTGATCCAGCAAGGGGGAAGGAGAGGTTGAGGAACATGGCTCCAGCAGCAGCACAACGGCGTGGTGGTGGTGGAGCAGCAGTACTCCGGCAGGGCTTCGCCAATCTCGTGACGAAGGAGGAGATGTGTTGGGGAGGGGAGGGGCTGCGCCTTGGATGTGCTATGCAGCCCTCCCCTCACCCCTCTATTTATAGGGGAAGGGGGAAGGGGGCCGGCCCACTCTAGATGAGATCTAGAGGGGGGGCGGCGACCAAGGGGAGGGGGGCTTGCCCCCCAAGCAAGGGGGCGCCCCCCTTTAGGGTTTGCCCCCGACCCTAGGCGCATGGGCCCTAGGGGGAGTGACGCCCCAGCCCACTTTGGGCTGGATCCCTTCCTCATACAGCCCATAAGGCCCTCCGGGAGAGGTGGCCCCTCCCGGTGGACCCCCGAAACCCCTCCGGTGGCCCCGGTACAATACCGATATGCCCCCGAATCTTTCCGGTGACCGTATGACAACTTCCCATATATAATTCTTTACCTCTGGACTATTTCGGAACTCCTCGAGACGTCCGGGATCTCATTCGGGACTCTGAACAACTTTCGGGTTACTGCATATACATATCTCTACAACCCTAGCGTCACCGAACCTTAAGTGTGTAGACCCTACGGGTTCGGGAGACATGCAGACATGACTGAGACGACTCTCTGGTCAATAACCAACAGCGGGATCTGGATACCCATGTTGGCTCCCACATGCTCCTTGATGATCTCATCGGATGAACCACAATGTCGAGGACCTAATCAATCCCGTACTCAATTCCCTTTGTCAATCGGTACGTTACTTGCCCGAGACTCGATCGTCGGTATCCCAATACCTTGTTCAGTCTCGTTACCGGCAAGTCACTTTACTCGTACCGTAATGCATGATCCTGTGATCAACCACTTGATCACATTGAGCTCATTATGATGATGCATTACCGAGTGGGCCCAGAGATACCTCTCCGTCATACGGAGTGACAAATCCCAGTCTCGATTCGTGCCAACCCAACAGACACTTTCGGAGATACCTGTAATGTACCTTTATAGTCACCCAGTTACGTTGTGACGTTTGGCACACCCAAGGCACTCCTACGGTATCCGGGAGTTGCACAATCTCATGGTCTAAGGAAATGATACTTGACATCCAGAAAAGCTACAGCAAACGAACTACACGATCTTTGTGCTATGCTTAGGTTTGGGTCTTGTCCATCACATTATTCTCCTAATGATGTGATCCTGTTATCAATGACATCCCCATGTCCATAGCCAGGAAACCATGACTATCTGTTGATCAACGAGCTAGTCAACTAGAGGCTCACTAGGGACACATTATGGTCTATGTATTCACACATGTATTACGATTTCCGGACAATACAATTATAGCATGAATAATAGACAATTACCATGAACAAGGAAATATAATAATCATTTTATTATTGCCTCTAGGGCATATTTTCAACAGTCTCCCACTTGCACTAGAGTCAATCATCTAGTTACATTGTGATGAATTGAACACCCATGGAATTCTGGTGTTGATCATGTTTTGCTCTAGGGAGAGGTTTAGTCAAGGGATCTGCTACATTCAGGTCCGTATATACTTTACAAATATCTATGTCTCCATTTTGAACACTTTCACGAATGGAGTTGAAGTGACGCTTGATATGCCTGGTCTTCCTGTGAAACCTGGGCTCCTTGGCAAGGGCAATAGCTCCAGTGTTGTCACAGAAGAGAGTCATCGGGCCCGACGCATTGGGTATGACTCCTAGGTCGGTAATGAACTCCTTCACCCAGACTGCTTCGTGTGCTGCCTCCAAGGCTGCCATGTACTCCGCTTCACATGTAGATCCCACCACAACGCTTTGCTTGCAACTGCACCAGCTTACTGCCCCACCATTCAAAATATACACGTATCCGGTTTGTGACTTAGAGTCATCCAGATCTGTGTCGAAGCTAGCATCGACGTAACCCTTTACGACAAGCTCTTCGTCACCTCCATAAACGAGAAACGTTTCCTTAGTCCTTTTCAGGTACTTCAGGATATTTTTGACCGCTGTCCAGTGTTCCATGCCGGGATTACTTTGGTACCTTCCTACCAAACTCACGGCAAGGTTTACATCAGGTCTGGTACACAGCATAGCATACATGATAGACCCTATGGCCGAGGCATAGGGGACGACACTCATCTTTTCTCTATCTTCTGCCGTGGTCGGTCATTGAGCCAAGCTCAATCTCGTACCTTGCAATACAGGCAAGAACCCCTTCTTTGACTGATCCATTTTGAACTTCTTCAATATCTTGTCAAGGTACGTACTCTGTGAAAGACCAATGAGGCGTCTCGATCTATCTCTATAGATCTTGATGCCTAATATATAAGCAGCTTCTCCAAGGTCCTTCATTGAAAAACACTTGTTGAAATAGGCCTTTATGCTTTCCAAGAATTCTATATCATTTCCCATCAACAGTATGTCATCCACATACAATATGAGAAATGCTACAGAGCTCCCACTCACTTTCTTGTAAATGCAGGCTTCTCCATAAGTCTGCATAAACCCAAACGCTTTGATCATCTCATCAAAGCGAATGTTCCAACTCCGAGATGCTTGCACCAGCCCATAAATCGAGCGTTGGAGCTTGCACACCTTGTCAGCATTCTTAGGATCGACAAAACCTTCCAGTTGCATCATATACAATTCTTCCTTAAGGAAACCATTAAGGAATGCCGTTTTGACGTCCATTTGCCATATTTCATAATCATAGAATGCGGCAATTGCTAACATGATTCAGACGGACTTCAGCTTCGCTACGGGTGAGAAAGTCTCATCGTAGTCAACACCTTGAACTTGTCGATAACCCTTAGCGACAAGCCGTGCTTTATAGATGGTCACATTACCATCCGCGTCTGTCTTCTTCTTAAAGATCCATTTCTATGGCTCACCGATCAACGGGCAAGTCAGTCAAAGTCCATACTTCGTTTTCATACATGGATCCTATCTCGGATTTCATGGCTTCCAGCCATTTGTCGGAATCCGGGCCCGCCATCGCTTCTTCATAGTTCGAAGGTTCACCGTTGTCTAACAACATGATTTCCAAGACAGGGTTGACGAACCACTCTGGTGCGGAACGTGTCCTTGTGGACCTTCGAAGTTCAGTAGGAGCTTGATCAGAAGTATCTTGATCATCATCATTAACTTCCTCTCTAATTGGTGCAGGCACCACATGAACATTTTCCTGAGTTGCGCCACTTTCCGGTTCAAGAGGCAATACTTCATCAAGTTCTACTTTCCTCCCACTTACTTCTTTCGAGAGAAACTCCTTCTCTAGAAAGGATCCATTCTTGGCAACAAAGATCTTGCCTTCGGATCTGAGGTAGAAGGTATACCCAATAGTTTCTTTAGGGTATCCTATGAAGACGCATTTTTCCGACTTGGGTTCGAGCTTTTCAGGTTGAAGTTTCTTGACATAAGCATCGCATCCCCAAACTTTTAGAAACGACAGCTTAGGCTTCTTCCCAAACCATAATTCATACGGTGTTGTCTCAACGGATTTCGACGGAGCCCTATTTAAAGTGAATGCGGCAGTCTCTAAAGCATAGCCCCAAAATGACAGCGGTAAATCGGTAAGAGACATCATAGATCGCACCATATCTAATAGAGTGCGATTACGACGTTCGGACACACCATTACGCTGAGGTGTTCCAGGCGGCGTGAGTTGTGAAACTATTCCACATTTTCTTAAGTGTGTACCAAATTCGTGACTCAAGTATTCTCCTCCACGATCTGATCGCAAAAACTTGATTTTTCTGTCACGTTGATTCTCAACCTCACTCTGAAATTCCTTGAACTTTTCAAAGGTTTCAGACTTGTGTTTCATTAAGTAGATATACCCATATCTACTCAAGTCATCAGTGAGGGTGAGAACATAACGATAGCAACCACGAGCCTCAACACTCATTGGACCACACACATCAGTATGTATGATTTCCAATAGGTTGGTTGCTCGCTCCATTGTTCCTGAGAACGGAGTCTTGGTCATCTTACCCATGAGGCATGGTTCGCACGTGTCAAATGATTCGTAATCAAGAGACTCTAAAAGTCCATCTGTATGGAGCTTCTTCATGCGTTTGACACCTATGTGACCAAGGCGACAGTGCCACAAGTATGTGGGACTATCATTATCAACCTTACATCTTTTGGCATTCACACTATGAATATGTGTAGCATTACGCTCGAGATTCATTAAGAATAAACCATTCACCATAGGATCATGACCATAAAACATATCTCTCATATAAATAGAACAATCATTATTCTCGGATTTAAATGAGTAGCCATCTCGTATTAAACAAGATCCTGATACAATGTTCATGCTCAAACTTGGCACGAAATAACAATTATTGAGGTTCAAAACTAATCCCGTAGGTAAATGTAGAGGTAGCGTGCCGACGGCGATCACATCGACCTTGGAACCATTCCCGACGCGCATCGTCACCTCGTCCTTCGCCAATCTCCGCTTATTCCGCAGCTCCTGCTTTGAGTTACAAATGTGAGCAACTGCACCGATATCAAATACCCAGGAGCTACTACGAGTATTGGTAAGGTACACATCAATTACATGTATATCACATATACCTTTCGTTTTGCCGGCCTTCTTGTCCGCTAAGTATTTGGGGCAGTTCCGCTTCCAGTGACCACTTCCCTTGCAATAAAAACACTCAGTCTCGGGCTTGGGTCCATTCTTTGGCTTCTTCCCGGCAGCTTGCTTACCGGGCGCGGCAACTCCCTTTCCGTCCTTCTTGAAGTTCTTCTTACCCTTGCCTTTCTTGAACTTAGTGGTTTTATTCACCATCAACACTTGATGGTCCTTTTTGACTTCTACCTCTGCTGATTTCAGCATTGCAAATACTTCAGGAATGGTCTTTTCCATCCCCTGCATATTGAAGTTCATCACAAAGCTCTTGTAGCTTGGTGGAAGCGACTGGAGGATTCTGTCAATGACCGCGTCATCCGGAAGATTAACTCCCAGCTGAGTCAAGCGGTTATGTAACCCAAACATAGTGAGTATGTGCTCACTGACAGAACTATTTTCCTCCATCTTACAACTGAAGAACTTGTCGGAGACTTCATATCTCTCGACCCGGGCATGAGCTTGGAAAACCATTTTCAGCTCTTCGAACATCTCATATGCTCTGTGTCACTCAAAATGCTTTTGGAGCCCCGGTTCTAAGCTGTAAAGCATGCCGCACTGAACGAGGGAGTAATCATTAGCACGTGTCTGCCAAGCATTCATAACGTCTTGGTTCTGTGGGACGGGTGCGTCACCTAGCGGTGCTTCTAGAACATAATCTTTCTTGGCAGCTATGAGGATGATCCTCAGGTTCCGGACCCAGTCCGTATAGTTGCTGCCATCGTCTTTCAGCCTGGTTTTCTCTAGGAACGCGTTGAAGTTGAGGACAACGTTGGCCATTTGATCTACAAGACATATTGTAAAGATTTTAGACTAAGTTCATGTTGGGGAACGTTGCAGAAAACAAAAAATTTCCTACGGTTTCACCAAGATCCATCTAGGAGTTCATCTAGCAACGAGTGATCAAATTGCATCTACATACCTTTGTAGATCACGCACGGAAGCGTTCAAAGAACGGGGATGAGGAAGGCATACTCGACGTGATCCAAATCATCGGAGATCCTAGCGCCGAACGGGCGGCACCTCCGCGTTCAACACACGTACGGTCAGCGTGACGTCTCCTCCTTCTTGATCCAGCAAGGGGAAGGAGAGGTTGAGGAAGATGGCTCCAGCAGCAGCACGACGACGTGGTGGTGGTGGAGCTGCAGTACTCCGTCAGGGCTTCGCCAAGCTCTACGGAGGAGGAGGATGTGTTGGAGAGGGAGAGGGAGGCACCAAAGGCGTGGATTGAGAGGCCCTCCTTCCCCCACTATATATAGGGAGCCTAGGGGGGGCGGCGGCCAAGGGAGGAATCCCTCCTCCCCAAGGCACCTAGGAGGTGCCTTCCCCCTTTGGGACTCTTCCCTTCTTGATCTCTTGGCGCATGGGCCCCTTGGGGCTGGTGCCCTTGGCCCATACAGGCCAAGGCGCACCCCCTACAGCCCATGTGGCCCCCCGGGGCAGGTGGCCCCACCCGGTGGACCCCCGGGACCCTTCCGGTGGTCCCGGTACAATACCGGTGACCCCGAAACTTGTCCCGATGGCCGAAATAGCACTTCCTATATATAATTCTTTACCTCCGGACCATTCCGGAACTCCTCGTGACGTCCGGAATCTCATCTGGGACTCCGAACAACATTCGTGTTACTGCATATACATATCCCTACAACCCTAGCGTCACCGAACCTTAAGTGTGTAGACCCTACGGGTTCGGGAGACATGTAGACATGACCGAGATTGCTCTCCGGTCAATAACCAACAGCGGGATCTGGATACCCATGTTGGATCCCACATGCTCCTCGATGATCTCATCGGATGAACCACGATGTCGAGGATTCAAGCAACCCCGTATACAATTCCCTTCGTCAATCGGTATGTTACTTGCCCGAGATTCGATCGTCGGTATCCCAATACCTCGTTCAATCTCGTTATCGGCAAGTCACTTTACTCATACCGTAATGCATGATCCCGTGACTAGACACTTGGTCACTTTGAGCTCATTATGATGATGCATTACTGAGTGGGCCCAGTGATACCTCTCCGTCATACGGAGTGACAAATCCCAGTCTTGATCCGTGTCAACCCAACAGACACTTTCGGAGATACCCGTAGTATACCTTTATAGTCACCCAGTTACGTTGTGACGTTTGGTACACCCAAAGCACTCCTACGGTATCCAGGAGTTACACGATCTCATGGTCTAAGGAAAAGATACTTGACATTGGAAAACTCTTGCAAACGAACTATACGATCTTATGCTATGTTTAGGATTGGGTCTTGTCCATCACATCATTCTCCTAATGATGTGATCCCGTTATCAATGACATCCAATGTCCATAGTCAGGAAACCATGACTATCTGTTGATCAACGAGCTAGTCAACTAGAGGCTTACTAGGGACATGTTGGTGTCTAATATTCACACATGTATTACGATTTCCGGATAACACAATTATAGCATGAATAAAGACAATTATCATGAACAAGGAAATATAATAATAATGCTTTTATTATTGCCTCTAGGGCATATTTCCAACAGTCTCCCACTTGCACTAGAGTCAATAATCTAGTTACATTGTGATGAATCGAACACCCATGGAATTCTGGTGTTGATCATGTTTTGCTCTAGGGAGAGGTTTAGTCAACGGATCTGCTACATTCAGGTCCGTATGTACTTTACAAATATCTATGTCTCCATCTTGAACATTTTCACGAATGGAGTTGAAGCGACGCTTGATGTGCCTTGTCTTCTTGTGAAACCTGGGCTCCTTGGCAAGTGCAATAGCTCCAGTGTTGTCACAGAAGAGCTTGATCGGCCCCGACGCATTGGGTATGACTCCTAGGTCGGTGATGAACTCCTTCACCCAAATTGCTTCATGCGCTGCCTCCGAGGCTGCCATGTACTCCGCTTCACATGTAGATCCCGCCACGACGCTCTGCTTGCAACTACACCAGCTTACTGCCCCACCATTCAAAATATACACGTATCCGGTTTGTGACTTTGAGTCATCCAGATCTGTGTCGAAGCTAGCGTCGACGTAACCCTTTACGACGATCTCTTCGTCACCTCCATAGACGAGAAACATTTCCTTAGTCCTTTTCAGGTACTTCAGGATATTCTTGACCGCTGTCCAGTGTTCCTTGCCGGGATTACTTTGGTACCTTCCTACCAAACTTACGGCAAGGTTTACATCAGGTCTGGTACACAGCATGGCATACATAATAGAACCTATGGTTGAGGCATAGGGGATGACACTCATTTCTTCTATATCTTCTGTCGTGGTCGGACATTGAGCTAAGCTCAATTTCACACCTTGCAACACAGGCAAGAACCCCTTCTTAGACTGATCCATATTGAACTTCTTCAATATCTTATCAAGGTATGTGCTTTGTGAAAGACCCATGAGGCGTCTTGATCTATCTCTATAGATCTTGATGCCTAATATATATGCAGCTTCTCCAAGGTCCTTCATTGAAAAACTCTTATTCAAGTAGGCCTTAATGCTGTCCAAGAGTTCTATATCATTTCCCATCAAAAGTATGTCATCTACATATAATATGAGAAATGCTACAGAGCTCCCACTCACTTTCTTGTAAACACAGGCTTCTCCATAAGTCTGCGTAAACTCAAACGCTTTGATCATCTCATCAAAGCGAATGTTCCAACTCCGAGATGCTTGCACCAGCCCATAAATCGAGCGTTGGAGCTTGCATACCTTGTCAGCATTCTTAGGATCGACAAAACCTTCCGGCTGCATCATATACAATTCTTCCTTAAGGTAACCATTAAGGAATGCCGTTTTGACGTCCATTTGCCATATCTCATAATCATAGAATGCGGCAATTGCTAACATGATTCGGACGGACTTTAGCTTCGCTACCGGTGAGAAAGTCCCATCGTAGTCAACCCCTTAAACTTGTCGATAACCCTTAGCGACAAGCCGAGCTTTATAGATGGTCACATTACCATCCGCATCTGTCTTCTTCTTAAAGATCCATTTATTTTCTATGGCTCGCCGCTCAATGGGCAAGTCAGTCAAAGTTCATACTTCGTTTTCATACATGGATCCTATCTCGGATTTCATGGCTTCTAGCCATTTGTTGGAATCCGGGCCCGCCATCGCTTCTTCATAGTTCGAAGGTTCACCGTTGTCTAACAACATAATTTCCAAGACAGGGTTGCCGTACCACTCTGGTGCGGAACGTGTCCTTGTGGACCTTCGAATTTCAGTAGGAGCTTGATCAGAAGTATCTTGATCATCATCATTAACTTCCTCTCTAGTCGGTGCAGGCACCTCAGGAACATTACTTGAGCTGCGCCGTTTTCCGGTTCAAGAGGTAATACTTCATCAAGTTCTACTTTCCTCCCACTTACTTCTTTCGAGAGAAACTCCTTCTCTAGAAAGGATCCATTCTTGGCAACAAAAACCTTGCCTTCGGATCTGAGGTAGAAGGTATACCCAATAGTTTCCTTAGGGTATCCTATGAAGATGCATTTTTCCGACTTGGGTTCGAGCTTTTCAGGTTGAAGTTTCTTGACATAAGCATCGCATCCCCAAACTTTTAAAAACGACAGCTTAGGTTTCTTCCCAAACCATAATTCATACGGTGTCGTCTCAACGGATTTCGACGAAGCCCTATTTAAAGTGAATGCGGTAGTCTCTAAACCATAGCCCCAAAAAGATAGCGGTAAATCTGTAAGAGACATCATAGATCGCACCATATCTAATAGAGTGCGATTATGACGTTCGGACACACCATTACGCTGAGGTGTTCTAGGCGGCGTGAGTTGTGAAACTATTCCACATTTTCTTAAGTGTGTGCCAAACTCATGACTCAAGTATTCTCCTCCACGATCTGATCGCAGGAACTTGATTTTCCTGTCACGTTGATTCTCAACCTCACTCTGAAATTCCTTGAACTTTTCAAAGGTCTCAGACTTGTGTTTCATCAAATAGATATACCCATATCTACTCAAGTCATCAGTGAGGGTGAGAACATAACGATAGCCACCGCGAGCCTCAATACTCATTGGACCGCACACATCAGTATGTATGATTTCCAATAAGTTGGTTGCTCGCTCCATTGTTCCTGAGAACGGAGTCTTGGTCATTTTACCCATGAGGCATGGTTCGCACGTGTCAAATGATTCGTAATCAAGAGACTCTAAAAGTCCATCAGCATGGAGCTTCTTCATGCGTTTGACACCTATGTGACCAAGGCGGCAGTGCCACAAGTATGTGGGACTATCATTATCAATCTTACATCTTTTGGTACTCACACTATGAACATGTGTAGCATTACGCTCGAGATTCATTAAGAATAAACCATTCACCATCGGAGCATGACCATAAAACATATCTCTCATATAAATAGAACAACCATTATTCTCTGATTTAAATGAGTAGCCATCTCGTATAAAACGAGATCCTGATACAATGTTCATGCTCAAACTTGGCACTAAATAACAATTATTGAGGTTCAAAAGTAATCCCGTAGGTAAATATAGAGGTAGCGTGCCGACGGCGATCACATCGACCTTGGAACCATTCCCGATGCGCATCGTCACCTCGTCCTTCGCCAGTCTCCGCTTATTCCGCAGCTCCTGCTTTGAGTTACAAATGTGAGCAATTGCACCGGTATCAAATACCCAGGAGCTACTACGAGTACTGGTAAGGTACACATCAATTACATGTATATCACATATACCTTTCGTTTTGCCGGCCTTCTTGTCCGCTAAGTATTTGGGGCAGTTCTGCTTCTAGTGACCACTTTCCTTGCAATAAAAGCACTCAGTCTCGGGCTTGGGTCCATTCTTTGGCTTCTTCCTGGCAGCTTGCTTGCCGGGCGCGGCAACTCCCTTTCCGTCTTTCTTGAAGGTTTTCTTACCCTTGCCTTTCTTGAACTTAGTGGTTTTATTCACCATCAACACTTGATGTTCCTTTTTGACTTCTACCTCTGCTGATTTCAGCATTGCAAATACTTCAGGAATGGTCTTTTCCATCCCCTGCATATTGAAGTTCATCACAAAGCTCTTGTAGCTCGGTGGAAGCGACTGAAGGATTCTATCAATGACCGCGTCATCCGGGAGATTAACTCCCAGCTGAGTCAAGCGGTTATGTAACCCAGACATAGTGAGTATTTGCTCACTGACAGAACTGTTTTCCTCCATCTTACAGCTGAAGAACTTGTCGGAGACTTGATATCTCTCGACCCGGGCATGAGCTTGGAAAACCATTTTCAGCTCTTCGAACATCTCATATGCTCCGTGTCTCTCAAAACGCGTTTGGAGCCCCGGCTCTAAGCTGTAAAGCATGCCGCACTGAACGAGGGAGTAGTCATCGGTACGTGCCTGCCAAGCGTTCATAACGTCTTGTTCTGCAGGGAGAACAGGTGCGTCACCCAGCGGTGCTTGTAGGACATAATCTTTCTTGCAGCTATGAGGATGATCCTCAGGTTCCGGATCCAGTCCGTGTAGTTGCTGCCATCGTCTTTGAGCTTGGTTTTCTCTAGGAACGCGTTGAAGTTGAGGACTACGTTGGCCATTTGATCTACAAGACATATTGTAAATATTTTTTAGACTAAGTTCATGATAATTAAGTTTATATAATCAAATTATTGAATGAACTCCCACTTAGATAGACATCCCTCCTGTAATCTAAGTATAACATGATCCGAGTTAACTAGGCCGTGTCCGATCATCACGTGAGACGGACTAGTCAACATCGGTGAACATCTTCATGTTGATCGTATCTTCTATACGACTCATGCTCGACCTTTCGGTCTTCTGTGTACCGAGGCCATGTCTGTACATGCTAGGCTCGTCAAGTCAACCTAAGTGTTTGCATGTGTAAATCTGTCTTACACCCATTGTATGTGAACATTGGAATCTATCACACCCGATCATCACGTGGTGCTTCGAAACAACGAACTGTCGCAATGGTGCACAGTTAGGGGGAACACTTTCTTGAAATTATTATGAGGGATCATCTTATTTACTACCGCCGTTCTAAGCAAACAAGATGCAAAAACATGATAAACATCACATGCAATCAAATAATAATAGTGACATGATATGGCCAATATCACATAGCTCCTTTGATCTCCATTTTGGGGCTCCATGATCATTTTGTCACCGGCATGACACCATGATCTCCATCATCATGATCTCCATCATCGTGTCTCCATGAAGTTGCTCGCCAACTATTACTTCTACTACTAAGGCTAACGCGTTTAGCAATAAAGTAAAGTAATTTACATGGCGTTTCTCAATGACACACAGGTCATACAAAAATAAAGACAACTCCTATGGCTCCTGCCGGTTGTCATGCTCATCGACATGCAAGTCGTGATTCCTATTACAATAGCATGAACATCTCATACATCACATATATATCATTCATCATTCATCACAACTTTGGCCATATCATATCACAAAGCACTTGCTGCAAAAACAAGTTAGACGTCCTCTAATTGTTGTTGCATGTTTTACGTGGCTGAAGTAGGGTTCTAGCAAGAACGTTTTCTTACCTACGTGAAAGCCACAACGTGATTTGTCAACTTCTATTTACCCTTCATAAGGACCCTTTTCATCGAATCCGCTCCAACTAAAGTGGGAGAGACAGACACCCGCCAGCCACCTTATGCAACTAGTGCATGTTAGTCGGTGGAACCGGTCTCACGTAAGCGCACGTGTAAGGTTGGTCCGGGCCGCTTCATCCCACAATACCGTTGAAGCAAGATAAGACTAGTAGCGGCAAGAAAGTTGACAACATCAACGCCCACAACAAATTGTGTTCTACTCGTGCAAGAGAACTACGCATAGAGCTAGCTCATGATGCCACTGTTGTGGAACATTGCAGAAAACAAAAATTTTCCTACGGTTTCACCAAGATCCATCTAGGAGTTCATCTAGCAACGAGTGATCGGATTGCATCTACATACCTTTGTAGATAACGCGCGGAAGCGTTCAAAGAACGGGGATGAGGAAGGCGTACTCGACGTGATCCAAATCACCGGAGATCCTAGCGCCGAACAGACAGCACCTCCGCGTTCAACACACGTACGGTCAGCGTGACGTCTCCTCCTTCTTGATACAGCAAGGGGAAGGAGAGGTTGAGGAAGATGGCTCCAGCAGCAGCACGACGGCGTGGTGGTGGTGGAGCTGTAGTACTCCATCAGGGCTTCGCCAAGCTCTACGGAGGAGGAGGATGTGTTGGAGAGGGAGAGGGAGGCACCAAAGGCGTGGATTGAGAGGCCCTCCTTCCCCCACTATATATAGGGAGCCTAGGGGGGGCGCCGGCCCTAGGAGATCCAATCTCCTAGGGGGGCGGCGGCCAAGGGAGGAATCCCTCCTCCCCAAGGCACCTAGGAGGTGCCTTCCCCCTTTGGGACTCTTCCCTTCTTGATCTCTTGGCGCATGGGCCCCTTGGGGCTGGTGCCCTTGGCCCATACAGGCCAAGGCGCACCCCTACAGCCCATGTGGCCCCCCGGGGCAGGTGGCCCCACCCGGTGGACCCCCGGGACCCTTCCGGTGGTCCCGGTACAATACCGGTGACCCCGAAACTTGTCCCGATGGCCGAAATAGCACTTCCTATATATAATTCTTTACCTCCGGACCATTCCGGAACTCCTCGTGACGTCCGGGATCTCATTCGGGACTCCTAACAACACTCGGGTTACTGCATATACATATCCCTACAACCCTAGCATCACCGAACCTTAAGTGTGTAGACCCTACGGGTTCGGGAGACATGTAGACATGACCGAGATTGCTCTCCGGTCAATAACCAACAGCGGGATCTGGATACCCATGTTGGCTCCCACATGCTCCTCGATGATCTCATCGGATGAACCACGATGTCGAGGATTCAAGCAACCCCGTATACAATTCCCTTCGTCAATCGGTATGTTACTTGCCCGAGATTCGATCGTCGGTATCCCAATACCTCGTTCAATCTTGTTACCGGCAAGTCACTTTACTCGTACCGTAATGCATGATCCCGTGACTAGACACTTGGTCACTTTGAGCTCATTATGATGATGCATTACCGAGTGGGCCCAGTGATACCTCTCTGTCATACGGAGTGACAAATCCCAGTCTTGATCCGTGTCAACCCAACAGACACTTTCGGAGATACCCGTAGTATACCTTTATAGTCACCCATTTATGTTGTGACGTTTGGTACACCCAAAGCACTCCTACGGTATCCGGGAGTTACACGATCTCATGGTCTAAGGAAAAGATACTTGACATTGGAAAACTCTTGCAAATGAACTATACGATCTTATGCTATGTTTAGGATTGGGTCTTGTCCATCACATCATTCTCCTAATGATGTGATCCCGTTATCAATGACATCCAATGTCCATAGTCAGGAAACCATGACTATCTGTTGATCAACGACCTAGTCAACTAGAGGCTTACTAGGGACATGTTGGTGTCTAATATTCACACATGTATTACGATTTCCGGATAACACAATTATAGCATGAATAAAGACAATTATCATGAACAAGGAAATATAATAATAATGCTTTTATTATTGCCTCTAGGGCATATTTCCAACAGTTCATGATAATTAAGTTCATCTAATCAAATTATTCAATGAACTCCCACTTAGATAGACATTCCTCCAGTCATCTAAGTATAACATGATCCGAGTTGACTAGACCGTGTCCGATCATCACGTGAGACGGACTAGTCAACATCGGTGAACATCTTCATGTTGATCGTATCTTCTATACGACTCATGCTCGACCTTTCGGTCTTCTGTGTTCCGAGGCCATGTCTGTACATGCTAGGCTCGTCAAGTCAACCTAAGTGTATTGCATGTGTAAATCTGTCTTACACCCGTTGTATGTGAATGTTGGAATCTATCACACCCGATCATCACGTGGTGCTTCGAAACAACGAACTGTCGCAATGGCGCACAGTTAGGGGAACACTTTCTTGAAATTATTATGAGGGATCATCTTATTTACTACCGTCATTCTAAGTAAACAAGATGCAAAAACATGATAAACATCACATGCAATCAAATAATAATAGTGACATGATATGGCCAATATCACATAGCTCCTTTGATCTCCATCTTGGGGCTCCATGATCATCTTGTCACCGGCATGACACCATGATCTCCATCATCATGGTCTCCATCATCGTCTCCATGAAGTTGCTCGCCAACTATTACTTCTACTACTATGGCTAACACATTTAGCAATAAAGTAAAGTAATTTACATGGCGTTTCTCAATGACACGCAGGTCATACAAAAAATAAAGACAACTCCTATGGCTCCTACCGGTTGTCATACTCATCGACATGCAAGTCGTGATTCCTATTACAAGAACATGATCTCATACATCACATATATATCATTCATCATTCATCACAACTTTGGCCATATCACATCACAAATCACTTGCTGCAAAAACAAGTTAGACGTCCTCTAATTGTTGTTACAAGTTTTACGTGGCTGCAAAAGGGTTCTAGAAAGAACGTTTTCTTACCTACGTAATAGCCACAACGTGATTTGTCAACTTCTATTTACCCTTCATAAGGACTCTTTTCATCGAATCCGCTCCAACTAAAGTGGGAGAGACAGACACCCGCTAGCCACCTTATGCAACTAGTGCATGTCAGTCGGTGGAACCAATCTCACGTAAGCGTACGTGTAAGGTCGGTCCGGGCCGCTTCATCCCACAATACCGCTGAAGCAAGATAAGACTAGTAGCGGCAAGAAAGTTGACAACATCTACGCCCACAACAAATTGTGTTCTACTCATGCAAGGAGAACTACGCATAAACCTGGCTCTGATACCACTGTTGGGGAACGTTGCAGAAAACGAAAATTTTCCTACGGTTTCACCAAGATCCATCTATGAGTTCATCTAGCAACGAGTGATCGGATTGCTTCTACATACCTTTGTAGATCACGCGCGGAAGCGTTCAAAGAACGGGGATGAGGAAGTCGTACTCGACGTGATCCAAATCACCGGAGATCCTAGCGCCGAACGGACAGCACCTCCCCGTTCAACACACATACGGTCAGCGTGACGTCTCCTCCTTCTTGATCCAGCAAGGGGGAAGGAGAGGTTGAGGAAGATGGCTCCAGTAGCAGCACGATGGCGTGGTGGTGGTGGAGCAGCAGTACTCCGGCAGGGCTTCGCCAAGCTCGTGATGGAGGAGGACATGTGTTGGGGAGGGGAGGGGCTGCGCCTTGGATGTGCTATGCAGCCCTCCCCTCACCCCTCTATTTATAGGGGAAGGGGGAAGGGGGTCGGCCCCCTCTAGAAGAGATCTAGAGGGGGGGCGGCGGCCAAGGGGAGGGGGGCTTACCCCCCAAGCAAGGGGCACCCCCCTTTAGGGTTTCCCCCCAACCCTAGGCGCATGGGCCCTAGGGGGAGTGGCGCCCCAGCCCACTTTGGGCTGGATTCCTTCCTCATACAGCCCATAAGGCCCTCCGGGAGAGGTGGCCCCTCCCGGTGGACCCCCGGAACCCCTCCGATGGCCCCGGTACAATACCGATATGCCCCCGAACCTTTCCGGTGACCGTATGACAACTTCCCATATATAATTCTTTACCTCCGGACTATTCCGGAACTCCTCGTGACGTCCGCGATCTCATCCGGGACTCCGAACAACTTTTGGGTTACTGCATATACATATCTCTACAACCCTAGCGTCACCGAACCTTAAGTGTGTAGTCCCTACGGGTTCGGGAGACATGCAGACATGACCGAGACGACTCTCCGGTCAATAACCAACAGCGGGATCTGGATACCCATGTTGGCTCCCACATGCTCCTCGATGATCTCATCGGATGAACCACGATGTCGAGGACCTAATCAATCCCGTACTCAACTCCCTTTGTCAATCGGTACGTTACTTGCCCGAGACTCGATCGTCGGTATCCCAATACCTTGTTCAGTCTCGTTACCGGCAAGTTACTTTACTCCTACCGTAATGCATGATCCCGTGATCAACCACTTGATCACATTGAGCTCATTATGATGATGCATTACCGAGTGGGCCCAGAGATACCTCTCCGTCATGCGGAGTGACAAATCCCAGTCTCGATTCGTGCCAACCCAATAGACACTTTCGGAGATACCTGTAATGTACCTTTATAGTCACCCAGTTACATTGTGACGTTTGGCACACCCAAGGCACTCCTACGGTATCCGGGAGTTGCACAATCTCATGGTCTAAGGAAATGATACTTGACATCCAGAAAAGCTACAACAAACGAACTACACGATCTTTGTGCTATGCTTAGGTTTGGGTCTTGTCCATCACATCATTCTCCTAATGATGTGATCCCGTTATCAATGGCATCCCCATGTCCATAGCGGGGAAACCATGACTATATATTGATCAACGAGCTAGTCAACTAGAGGCTCACTAGGGACACATTATGGTCTATATATTCACACATGTATTACGATTTCCGGACAATACAATTATAGCATGAATAATAGACAATTATCATGAACAAGGAAATATAATAATCATTTTATTATTGCCTCTAGGGCATATTTCCAATAGGTCGGAGACAGAACCCAGCAAACTCAAGGGCCTCTACTTTCATATGGATGAAAAGGCCACAGACCATATGGTCCTCTGCTTTCATATGGACAAAAATCAGCTCAACTTATGTGAGCTTCCATTCCAGATCTAATAGGTCACCCAACAAAAAATCATCAATAGTTTTAGCTGGAAAAAAATCATGGATTGTTGTTAACTGAGAATTAGTGAAAGAAATTGTTGCTGATCATGGATTACTGTTAATTAAAAATAGAGCATCTGGCTTGTCTTATCATGTTCACTAAGTCCACAAAAATGAATAGAGCATTTGGCTGTCATCTACTCTGAATGATTTAATAATTAATACTGACAACTTCAGCATCTATAGACTTTGTGTTGTGGCAGCAGCTAAAAACCCTACATCTTGTCTCTCTGTTTATTAAAGCTGTTGTTTATGTGTCAAGTTTGACATCTACTTGACTGAATATCAACTTGATATATCAAAAGCTGATAGAAATTGACAGGTTTTGAGCATCAAGAGATCTGAATGCAGTTAACTTGTTTTGAAAATCACAGAAGGCTAACGTTGACAGATTGTGACCAGGGCCATACTAGTCTGATTTTACACTAGAACAAGCTCACTACACTACACTACACTACATTACACTACACATGCTTAAACTGTTGGGTTTCGTAGTAATTTCAAAAAATTTCCTACGCTCACGCAAGATCATGGTGATGCATAGCAACGAGAGGGGAGAGTATGATCTATGTACCCTTGTAGATCGACAACGAAAGCGTTTGGTTGATGTAGTCGTACGTCTTCACGGCCCGACCGATCAAGCACCGAAACTACGGCACCTCCGAGTTCTAGCACACGTTCAGATCAATGACGATCCCCGGACTCCGATCAGCAAAGTGCCAGGGAAGAGTTCCGTCAGCACGACGGCGTGGTGACGATCTTGATGCACTACTGCAGCAGGGCTTCGCCTAAGCACTGCTACAATATTATCGAGGACTATGGTGGAAGGGGGCACCGCACACGGCTAAGAATATGATCACGTGGATCAACTTGTGTCTCTCTGGGGTGCCCCTGCCTCCGTATATAAAGGCTCAATGGGGGGAGGCCGGCCGGCCATCATAGGGCGCGCCAGGAGGAGTTCTACTCCCTCCGGGAGTAGGACTTCTCCCCAATCCTAGTTGGAATAGGATTCGCGAGGTGGGAAAAGAGAGAGAGAGAGAGAAGGAGGGGGGCGCCGGCCCCTTCTCTCCTTGTCCTATTCGGACTAGGGGGGAGGGGCGCGCGGCCCAGCCCTGGCTGCCTCTCCTCTTCTTCCACTAAGGCCCATTAAGGCCCATGTACCTCCCGGGGAGTTCCGGTAACCTCCCGGTACTCCGGTAAAATCCCGATTTCACCCGGAACACTTCCGATATCCAAATATAGGCTTCCAATATATCAATCTTTATGTCTCAACCATTTCGAGACTCCTCGTCATGTCCGTGATCACATCCGGGACTCCGAACAAACTTCGGTACATCAAAATGCATAAACTCATAATATAACTGTCATCGTAACCTTAAGCGTGCGGACCCTACGGGTTCGAGAACAATGTAGACATGACCCGAGACACGTCTCCGGTCAATAACCAATAGCGGAACCTGGATGCTCATATTGGGTCCTACATATTCTACGAAGATCTTTATCGGTCAGACCGCATAACAACATACGTTGTTCCCTTTGTCATCGGTATGTTACTTGCCCGATATTCGATCGTCGGTATCCTATACCTAGTTCAATCTCGTTACCGGCAAGTCTCTTTACTCGTTCTGTAATACATCATCCCGCAACTAACTCATTAGTTGCAATGCTTGCAAGGCTTAAGTGATGTGCATTACCGAGAGGGCCCAGAGATACCTCTCCGACAATCGGAGTGACAAATCCTAATCTCGAAATACGCCAACCCAACATGTATCTTTGGAGACACCTGTAGAGCTCCTTTATAATCACCCAGTTACGTTGTGACGTTTGGTAGCACACAAAGTGTTCCTCTGGCAAACGGGAGTTGCATAATCTCATAGTCATACGAACATGTATAAGTCATGAAGAAAGCAATAGCAACATACTAAACGATCGGGTGCTAAGCTAATGGAATGGGTCATGTCAATCAGATCATTCAACTAATGATGTGATCCTGTTAATCAAATGACAACTCTTTGTCCATGGTTAGGAAACATAACCATCTTTGATTAACAAGCTAGTCTAGTAGAGGCATACCAGTGACACTCTGTTTGTCTATGTATTCACACATGTATTATGTTTCCGGTTAATACAATTCTAGCATGAATAATAAACTTTTATCATGATATAAGGAAATAAATAATAACTTTATTATTGCCTCTAGGGCATATTTCCTTCAGTCTCCCACTTGCACTAGAGTCAATAATCTAGATTACACAATAATGATTCTAACACCCATGGAGTCTTGGTGCTGATCATGTTTTGCTCGTGGAAGAGGCTTAGTCAACGGGTCTGCAACATTCAGATCCGTATGTATCTTGCAAATCTCTATGTCTCCCACCTGGACTAGATCCCGGATGGAATTGAAGCGTCTCTTGATGTGCTTGGTTCTCTTGTGAAATCCGGATTCCTTCGCCAAGGCAATTGCACTAGTATTGTCACAAAAGATTTTCATTGGACCCGATGCACTAGGTACGATACCTAGATCGGATATGAACTCCTTCATCCAGACTCCTTCATTTGCTGCTTCCGAAGCAGCTATGTATTCCGCTTCACACGTAGATCCCGCCACGACGCTTTGTTTAGAACTGCACCAACTAACAGCTCCACCGTTTAATGTAAACACGTATCCGGTTTGCGATTTAGAATCGTCCGGATCAGTGTCAAAGCTTGCATCAATGTAACCGTTTACGATGAGCTCTTTGTCATCTCCATATACGAGAAACATATCCTTAGTCCTTTTTAGGTACTTCAGGATGTTCTTGACGGCTGTCCAGTGATCCACTCCTGGATTACTTTGGTACCTCCCTGCTAGACTTATAGCAAGGCACACATCAGGTCTGGTACACAGCATTGCATACATGATAGAGCCTTTGGCTGAAGCATAGGGAACATCTTTCATCTTCTCTCTATCTTCTGCAGTGGTCGGGCATTGAGTCCGACTCAACTTCACACCTTGTAACACAGGCAAGAACCCTTTCTTTGCTTGATCCATTTTGAACTTCTTCAAAATCTTGTCAAGGTATGTGCTTTGTGAAAGTCCAATTAAACGTCTCGATCTATCTCTATAGATCTTTATGCCTAATATGTAAGCAGCTTCACCGAGGTCTTTCATTGAAAAACTCTTATTCAAGTATCCCTTTATGCTATCCAGAAATTCTATATCATTTCCAATCAGTAATATGTCATCCACATATAATATCAGAAATGCTACAGAGCTCCCACTCACTTTCTTGTAAATACAGGCTTCTCCAAAAGTCTGTATAAAACCAAATGCTTTGATCACACTATCAAAGCGTTTATTCCAACTCCGAGAGGCTTGCACCAGTCCATAAATGGATCGCTAGAGCTTGCACACTTTGTTAGCTCCCTTTGGATCGACAAAACCTTCCGGTTGCATCATATACAACTCTTCTTCCAGAAATCCATTCAGGAATGCAGTTTTGACATCCATCTGCCAAATTTCATAATCATAAAATGCGGCAATTGCTAACATGATTCGGACAGACTTAAGCATCGCTACGGGTGAGAAGGTCTCATCGTAGTCAATCACTTGAACTTGCCAAAACCCTTTTGCAACAAGTCGAGCTTTGTAGACAGTAATATTACCGTCGGCGTCAGTCTTCTTCTTGAAGATCCATTTATTCTCAATTGCTTGCCGATCATCGGGCAAGTCAACCAAAGTCCATACTTTGTTCTCATACATGGATCCCATCTCAGATTTCATGGCTTCAAGCCATCTTGCGGAATCTGGGCTCACCATCGCTTCTTCATAGTTCGTAGGTTCATCATGATCTAGTAGCATGACTTCCAGAACAGGATTACCGTACCACTCTGGTGCGGATCTTACTCTGGTTGATCTACGAGGTTCAGTAGTATCTTGTTCTGAAGTTTCATGATCATTATCATTAGCTTCCTCACTAATTGGTGTAGGTGTCACAGAAACAGTTTTCTGTGATGCACTACTTTCCAATAAGGGAGCAGGTACAGTTACCTCGTCAAGTTCTACTTTCCTCCCACTCACTTCTTTTGAGAGAAACTCCTTCTCTAGAAAGTTTCTGAACTTAGCAACAAAAGTCTTGCCTTCGGATCTGTGATAGAAGGTGTATCCAATAGTCTCCTTTGGATATCCTATGAAGACACATTTCTCCGATTTGGGTTCGAGCTTATCAGGTTGAAGCTTTTTCACATAAGCATCGCAGCCCCAAACTTTCAGAAACGACAACTTTGGTTTCTTGCCAAACCATAGTTCATAAGGCGTCGTCTCAACGGATTTTGATGGTGCCCTATTTAACGTGAATGCGGCCGTCTCCAAAGCATAACCCCAAAACGATAGCGGTAAATCAGTAAGAGACATCATAGATCGCACCATATCTAGTAAAGTGCGATTACGACGTTCGGACACACCATTACGCTGTGGTGTTCCGGGTGGCGTGAGTTGCGAAACTATTCCGCATTGTTTCAAATGTACACCAAACTCGTAACTCAAATATTCTCCTCCACGATCAGATCGTAGATACTTTATTTTCTTGTTACGATGATTTTCAACTTCACTCTGAAATTCTTTGAACTTTTCAAATGTCTCAGACTTATGTTTCATTAAGTAGATATACCCATATCTGCTTAAGTCATCTGTGAAGGTGAGAAAATAACAATATCCGCCACGAGCCTCAATATTCATCGGACCACATACATCTGTATGTATGATTTCCAACAAATTTGTTGCTCTCTCCATAGTACCGGAGAACGGTGTTTTAGTCATCTTGCCCATGAGGCACGGTTCACAAGTACCAAGTGATTCATAATCAAGTGGTTCCAAAAGTCCATCAGTATGGAGTTTCTTCATGCGCTTTACACCGATATGACCTAAACGGCAGTGCCACAAATATGTTGCACTATCATTATCACCTCTGCATCTTTTGGTTTCAACATTATGAATATGTGTGTTACTACTATCGAGATTTAATAAGAATAGACCACTCTTCAAGGGTGCATGACCATAAAAGATATTACTCATATAAATAGAACAACCATTATTCTCTGATTTAAATGAATAACCGTCTCGCATCAAACAAGATCCAGATATAATGTTCATGCTTAACGCTGGCACCAAATAACAATTATTTAGGTCTAATATTAATCTCGAAGGTAGATGTAAAGGTAGCGTGCCGACTGTGATCATATCGACTTTGGAACCGTTTCCCACGCGCATCGTCACCTCGTCCTTAGCCAATCTTCGCTTAATCCGTAGTCCCTGTTTCGAGTTGCAGATATTAGCAACAGAACCAGTATCAAATACCTAGGTACTACTGCGAGTATTAGTAAGGTACACATCAATAACATGTATATCACATATACCTGTGTTCACCTTGCCATCCTTCTTATCCGCCAAATACTTGGGGCAGTTCCGCTTCCAGTGACCAGTCTGCTTGCAGTAGAAGCACTCAGTTTCAGGCTTAGGTCCAGACTTGGTTTCTTCTCTTGAGCAGCAACTTGCTTGCTGTTCTTCTTGAAGTTCCCCTTCTTCTTCCCTTTGCCCTTTTTCTTAAAACTAGTGGTCTTGTTGACCATCAACACTTGATGCTCCTTTTTGATTTCTACCTCCACGGCTTTCAGCATTGCGAAGAGCTCGGGAATAGTCTTATTCATCCCTTGCATATTATAGTTCATCACGAAGCTCTTGTAGCTTGGTGGCAGTGATTGGAGAATTCTGTCAATGATGCAATCATCTGGAAGATTAACTCCCATTTGAATCAAGTGATTATTATACCTAGACATTTTGAGTATATGCTCACTGACAGAACTGTTCTCCTCCATCTTGCAGCTATAAAACTTATTGGAGACTTCATATCTCTCAATCCGGGCATTTGCTTGAAATATTAACTTCAACTCCTGGAACATCTCATATGCTCCATGATGTTCAAAACGTCATTGAAGTCCCGGTTCTAAGCCGTAAAGCATGGCACACTGAACTATCGAGTAGTCATCAGCTTTGCTTTGCCAGACATTCACAACATCTAGTGTTGCTCCAGCAGCAGGCCTAGCACCCAGCGGTGCTTCCAGGACGTAATTCTTCTGTGCAGCAATGAGGATAATCCTCAAGTTACGGACCCAGTCCGTGTAATTGCTACCATCATCTTTCAACTTTGCTTTCTCAAGGAACGCATTAAAATTCAATGGAACAACAGCACGGGCCATTTATCTACAATCATACATAAGCAAGATACTATTAGGTACTAAGTTCATGATAAATTTAGGTTCAATTAATCATATTACTTAAAGAACTCCCACTTAGATAGATATCCCTCTAATCCTCTAAGTGATTACGTGATCCAAATCAACTAAACCATGTCTGATCATCACGTGAGATGGAGTAGTTTCATTGGTGAACATCACTATGTTGATCATATCTACTATATGATTCACGCTCGACCTTTCGGTCTCCGTGTTCCGAGGCCATATTTGTATATGCTTGGCTCGTCAAGTATAACCTGATATTCCGCGCGTGCAACTGTTTTGCACCCGTTGTATTTGAACGTAGAGCCTATCACACCCGATCATCACGTGGTGTCTCAGCACGAAGAACTTTCGCAAAGGTGCATACTCAGGGAGAACACTTCTTGATAATTTAGTGAGAGATCATCTTATAATGCTACCGTCAATCAAAGCAAGATAAGATGCATAAAAGATAAACATCACATGCAATCAATATAAGTGATATGATATGGCCATCATCATCTTGTGCTTGTGATCTCCATCTCTGAAGCACCGTCATGATCATCTCATACAATAAAATTTAGCATCATGTCTTGACCATATCACATCACAACATGCCCTGCAAAAGCAAGTTAGACGTCCTCTACTTTGTTGTTGCATGTTTTACGTGGCTGCTACGGGCTTAATCAAGAACCAATCTTACCTACACATCAAAAACCACAACGATAGTTTGTCAAGTTGGTGCTGTTTTAACCTTTGCAAGGACCGGGCATAGCCACACTCAGATCTAATAGGTCACCCAACAAAAAATCATCAATAGTTTTAGCTGGAAAAAAATCATGGATTGCTGTTAACTAAGAATTAGTGAAAGAAATTGTTGCTGATCATGGATTACTGTTAATTAAAAATAGAGCATCTGGCTTGTCTTATCATGTTCACTAAGTCCACAAAAATGAATAGAGCATTTGGCTGTCATCTACTCTGAATGATTTGATAATTAATACTGACAACTTCAGCATCTATAGACTTTCTGTTGTGGCAGCAGCTAAAAACCCTACATCTTGTCTCTTTGCTTATTAAAGCTGTTGTTTATGTGTCAAGTTTGACATCTACTTGACTGAATATCAACTTGATATATCAAAAGCTGATAGAAATTGACAGGTTTTGAGCATCAAGAGATCTGAATGCAGTTAACTTGTTTTGAAAATCACAGAAGGCTAACGTTGACAGATTGTGACCAGGGCCATACTAGTCTGATTTTACACTAGAACAAGCTCACTACACTACACTACACTACATTACACTACACATGCTTAAACTGTTGGGTTTCGTAGTAATTTCAAAAAAAATCCTACGCTCACGCAAGATCATGGTGATGCATAGCAACGAGAGGGGAGAGTATGATCTACGTACCCTTGTAGATCGACAACGGAAGTGTTTGGTTGATGTAGTCGTACGTCTTCACGGCCCGACCGATCAAGCACCGAAACTACGGCACCTCCGAGTTCTAGCACACGTTCAGCTCGATGACGATCCCCGGACTCCGATCCAGCAAAGTGTCGGGGAAGAGTTCCGTCAGCACGACGGCGTGGTGACGATCTTGATGCACTACTGCAGCAGGGCTTCGCCTAAGCACTGTTACAATATTATCGAGGACTATGGTGGAAGGGGGCACCGCATACGGCTAAGAATATGATCACGTGGATCAACTTGTGTCTCTCTGGGGTGCCCCTGCCTCCGTATATAAAGGCTCAATGGGGGGAGGCCGGCCGGCCATCATAGGGCGCGCCAGGAGGAGTCCTACTCCCTCCGGGAGTAGGACTTCTCCCCCAATCCTAGTTGGAATAGGATTCGCGAGGTGGGAAAAGAGAGAGAGAGAAGGAGGGGGGGCGCCGGCCCCCTCTCTCCTTGTCCTATTCGGACTAGGGGGAGGGGCGCGCGGCCCAGCCCTGGCTGCCTCTCCTCTTCTTCCACTAAGGCCCATTAAGGCCCATGTACCTCCCGGGGGGTTCCGGTAACCTCCCGGTACTCTGGTAAAATCCTGATTTCACCCGGAACACTTCCGATATCCAAATATAGGCTTCCAATATATCAATCTTTATGTCACGACCATTTTGAGACTCCTCGTCATGTCCGTGATCACATCCGGGACTCCGAACAAACTTCGGTACATCAAAATGCATAAACTCATAATATAACTGTCATCGTAACCTTAAGCGTGCGGACCCTACGGGTTCGAGAACAATGTAGACATGACCGAGACACGCTCCGGTCAATAACCAATAGCGGAACCTGGATGCTCATATTGGCTCCTACATATTCTACGAAGATCTTTATCGGTCAGACCGCATAACAACATACGTTGTTCCCTTTGTCATTGGTATGTTACTTGCCCGAGATTCGATCGTCGGTATCCTATACCTAGTTCAATCTCGTTACTGGCAAGTCTCTTTACTCGTTCTGTAATACATCATCCCGCAACTAACTCATTTGTTGCAATGCTTGCAAGGCTTAAGTGATGTGCCGAGAGGGCCCAGAGATACCTCTCCGACAATCGGAGTGACAAATCCTAATCTCGAAATACGCCAACCCAACATGTACCTTTGGAGACACCTGTAGAGCTCCTTTATAATCACCCAGTTACGTTGTGACGTTTGGTAGCACACAAAGTGTTCCTCTGGCAAACGGGAGTTGCATAATCTCATAGTCATACGAACATGTATAAGTCATGAAGAAAGCAATAGCAACATACTAAACGATCGGGTGCTAAGCTAATGGAATGGGTCATGTCAATCAGATCATTCAACTAATGATGTGATCCTGTTAATCAAATGACAACTCTTTGTCCATGGTTGGGAAACATAACCATCTTTGATTAACAAGCTAGTCTAGTAGAGGCATACCAGTGACACTCTATTTGTCTATGTATTCACACATGTATTATGTTTCCGGTTAATACAATTCTAGCATGAATAATAAACTTTTATCATGATATAAGGAAATAAATAATAACTTTATTATTGCCTCTAGGGCATATTTCCTTCATAAACTCTGAACATAAACAAACACCAACAATGCAATATGTAAACAACCTCAGTTTCTAGGCAATAAGAGTTATCATCAATGCTTTTGAGTTTATTAAGTACCTTCAGTTCTGATCTTTAAATGTCAAAAGAGCTTCACAGAATCTTGAATCCTCCAAATCACTCTTAACAATTCTGCATTGCACAAAGGCAGCAATGAGCCAATGATATCAGTAGCAATAATAGGTGCTTACATTCTCAAAGTGAACCTACAGAGTTCTAGTACAGTGAGTAACTCCTAATTCTTTTAATAAAAGCACAATTAATATCAGAACAAAAATAACGAAATAATAGATGTGATTTTAATACAAATAACTGTTGGTGATATTGCCAGTCACTTAATTAGTTGGGTAACAACTTCAAAACAAACTAGTTATTATTATTCCTAGACATGAATGGCAGGCTCGGAGTCGTGGACTTGAACGTGGAAAACATGGAGTGGAAGTTCCTTGACAAGCCAGATCAACCGATACGTGGAAGTGACTATGTGTATACAATTCAGGAGTTGAACTATAGCTATCTAGAGGAGTGGAAAGGTGACCTAGTCACCATTATCCGAGAAAACGACAATTTTGGGTTCATCAGAGTACTTAAGCTTGATCGGTCTAGGATGCTGCCGTGTTTTGGGACAGAAGCAATGCTCTAATTGTGAGGCCAGCTTGCGGAAGAGATTTATGCAACAAGGTGTACTTTCCGAGTTGTACTAAGACTGATGATGGTGGCCAGGCCTACTACTGCTTAAAAGAGCAAGAATACCACCCTTCCTTTTTTGACAAGGAGCCAACAAATGCCATATGGTTCCAGCCAAACTTTTAGGATTTGCTTTGGTGGCTGGGAGCCTAACAAGGAGTACTTTCAAATTCCTTTTTGCAACCTAAATAGCCAAAGAACAAGCACAATACATGACCTAATTAAACATGTTATCTTATTTACACATGCAGGCTAATCAAGCTCATTAATAGTTTGTCTTCCCTCGTCTTAGCGAGTGTCTCAAGCTCGTTAGTAACTACCACATCGTCCTGTCTTGCTTTTTTTTTGAAAAGGGTCGTCCTGTCTTGCTTTGACCTACCCTGTGATTTACTCGATCGTGCAAATACATACATTTGGGTGTTAGCAAGTACAAGCTCATACGACCAACTGCTAGCAACAGCTAGGTTGCCAAACGATCGGGGTGCGGGATTTTTGTGTGGCGCTAAAATCATTCAGGGACCAAGCTTGATGTATCATCTACACCCCGCCAACCCACAAGACAAAGCATCTAAACATGAGTAAATGGATTCTTTTAACCATTCATCGTAAAAAAACATTTAGTGTTGTTCCTTATGCGCGGGGAACAATATGTGTGGTGTTAAAATCATTCATGGGCAGGGAATGGGGAGGAAGGGTGGAGAGGGAGGAAGGAGGAAGGAGGAGAGGTACCTGAGCGGGCGCAGCCGGTCGCCGGAGGGGTCGGGGTTGGGGTCGGGGTCGGCGGCGGCGGCATCGAAGGGATGCAGGGATGCCTTGGTTGGTCGTGGGGAGGCCGGCGACCGCGGTCGTCGTCCTGCACCCCGTGCCCGGGCTGAGGTAGAGGCGGCGCAGGGCAGGGGCCGACGCGGGGAGGCTGTCAGCGACGGCGGCGGCGACGCGGGGAGGATGCAGGGATGCCTCGGTTGGTCGTGGGGAGGCTGTCGGCGACGCATGGAGCTGCAGTGGTGGGGGGCGCGGGGGCGGCGGCGTCGTGGGTCGGGGATCAGGATAGAGAATGGGGAGGAAGTGGATCTAGCGAGAGGGAGGGAGGAAGGGTTCGGGCGAGTTAGAGCTAGGGGGAAGATTACTAATGGCGCACTACCCGAGCGGTGCGCCATTAGAATTTTTTTAGATAGCAATGATGCACTACACGAGCGGTGCGCCATTAGAATGTTTTTTAGATAGAAATGGCGCACTCCCAAGCGGTGCGCCATTAGTATGTTTATTATTATTATTATTATTATTTGTTGCTATTTTTAATATATTTTTATAAAAACAGCAATATTTTTTTTATAAAAACTGTAATAATTTTTTATGAATATTAAAAAATATTATCAAATTTGTTATTTGAAAATATCATCAAATGGGAGTGCTCGGCGGCGGTGGGTCGTTGGCGGCAGTGGAGCGGAGGAGGGTGCGGGGGGTGCTCGGCGGCGGTGGGTCGTCGGCGGC